>NC_069662.1:32333750-32646875 GCF_027244095.1 Hemicordylus capensis | reverse complement strand
TTCCACGATGGCAAAAATGAGAAAGAATGAGGATGCAGCTTGAGCAGCTGTCAGATGCCGTAGTTCCATGTACAGAGCAGCAGCAGTTTGGAAAACACCCTGTTTAGTTTTGTTTCAGCAGAAAGTAAAGAATAGCAATATGTTACCATTCTTGCATTTGACTAGATGACTTACAAGCGATAATTCTCCTAGTAATAACTCACTAATGTGATGGTATAGGATTGGGGAGTACCTGAGTTCAAATTCCTGTTCAGCCATGAAGCTCCTTGGGTGACTCTGGGCTACTTCTCTCTCAGCCTAACTCAGCCTAACTGACCACAAAGGGTTGTTGTGAGGATACACATCACACCACATTGCACTCCTTGGAGGAACAGCAGGATATAAACGTAAAATTAATAATCATAGAAAATCTCTCTGCTCCTTTCAGATGCCTATCAGTGTAAAAAGTGTCCAGAAGATGCACATCCCAACAAGAATCAAGACTGTTGTATCCCTAAAGCCATAACTTTTCTGGACTATGATGAACCTTTGGGGATCAGTTTGGCTACAGCTGCACTTGCTTTTTCTCTACTCACAGCTTTGGTGCTTGGAACTTTTATGAACTATCAGAACACTCCCATCATCAGAGCCAACAATAGGGATCTTACCTACCTTCTGTTAATCTCCCTCTTGCTCTGCTTCCTTTGCTCCTTTTTGTTCATTGGACGTCCCAGCAGGATGACCTGCCTTCTTCGACAAACTGCTTTTGGCAATATCTTTTCCCTTGCACTTTCTTGTGTCTTGGCCAAAACCATCACTGTAGTTCTGGCATTCATGGCCACAAGTCCTGGAAACAACATGAGGAAATGGTTAGGGAAGAGGCTGTCTTATTACATTATACTATTTTGCTCTATAATTCAACTTGTCATCTGTGTTGCCTGGCTAGGTACAGCTCCCCCATTCCCAGATCTTGACATGCTCTCACAGGCTGGACAAATAATCATTGAATGTAATGAAGGCTCCAGCACCATGTTTTACCTTGTCCTGGGTTACATGGGCATTCAGGCCAGTGTCAGTCTCACTGTGGCCTTCCTGGCCAGGAAATTACCTGACAGTTTCAATGAAGCCAAGTTTATCACCTTTAGTATGTTGGTCTTTTGCAGTGTCTGGGTCTCCTTTGTTCCAGCCTATCTGAGCAGCAAGGGCAAATACATGGTGGCTGTGGAGATCTTCTCCATTTTTTCCTCCAGCTCTGGGTTGCTGGGTTGCATTTTTGCCCCTAAAATGTACATCATTTTGCTGAGGCCAGAAGTTAACACAAAAGATCATTTATTTAAGAAAAAGGGCAAAATGAAGTAAATTGCTGAGGTATTTGGAATGGCACTGGTTTCTTCCTGAGAATTACCTCAAAAGGAAGCAGCAGGGTATGTCCAAGGAAAGATCAGTATTTCCCAGTAAACATTTGCAAAGCTGCATCATCTCTATGCAAGACCACATATTTACTATACAATTTACTACAGAGACTGAATGATGGAAATGTACTCCTGTGCTCATTTGCTAGCGTTGAGATCTTTTATTGAGTTTTATTGTATTTGCAATATTGATATGTGATGTAGTTTTGAAAATGCTGTATGCCTGAAAAGTGAGAATTATGTCTCTATGTTGTATTTGTGGCCCTATGGTGAAGACAGCCAAAATGACAGTAAAAATTATTTGTAAATGAAAATAAGACAATAATTAAAGATTAAGAATGATATTAGGATGTGCACCCATATTTACAATAGTGTGTGCTCTTCGGTGTTATTCTAAAGCACATTGCATAGCTGGAGAGGAGGTGCAAAAAAGAGAAGTAAAATGGTGAGGTGGCTGGGGCACGTTCTCTGTAAGTAATGGTTTTGGAAGGCAGGCATTGTCCGGTTAGGGTAGAAGTGGCTGCTTAATGTCCAGAAAGCTGCTATTGTCATTCTTCCACCGTTTAGTCTAATTTTTATGTTATTTACAAATCAGGTAAACTTTGCTCATTCCCCATTTTCCAGCTTTATTAATATCTGGAAAGATCGTTAAATGAAACTGTTGTGTGATTAAGTAGAAACTGGAGTTTATGTGATTGTAAAAAGGGATTTTATTGCTAATGATGTTTGTTGTCCCCCCCAATAAAAGATTGTTTGTTTTGTGTCATGGTTTAATAAAATATATATATTTAAAAAATCTTCCCTTCTTGTCCATGGCGCCACATCAAAAGATCAAAAGCTTCCAGCTGTCCTCCCAAATTTTTCTCCCCCATTGCCTCAATGTCCCTCATGGCATTCCACATTTAATTATTTCATTTTGTTAAGGGTATTGTAGGGAGGATTTGTGATGGGCTTGTTGATATGAACTTTAAATGCTGCTACCAGCAATCAGAGTAGAGTCTAAGGAAGCTGTCGATGATGATGAAAAATTTAAATTTGGAACATCCACCATTTCACCCCTACCATATAGGGAGTATATATGGGGGGTGGGGGCTTACAATCTGAGACTTTTCCAGTAAAATTGAAGGATTGGCTGGAGGGCAAGGGTGAATTGGCAGGCTGGTTTCAGGGAGGGTCACTCTAAGAATGATCATTGTGATATTTTGCAACATTTTATTGAGAAATACACCTCTCAGATACTGGCTTCGTCATATGCAGCCTTTATTGGTCTTAAGGCCGCTTTTGATTCTGTTTCTTGAGGGAAATTCTGAACTAAACTTTACAATTCATCGATAGATAGGCGCCTTCTATTTTCTCTTATTCAAGCTATGAATACTGGTATTTCGCTTAGAGTCTGCCTTAGCCCTCAAGGCTCTCTGTCAGTCTCTGCTCCAGTCTTGAAGGGAGTGAAACAGGGGTGTATTTTAGCACCCTTGCTTTTCAATTTTTACATAAATGGGATTGGTACTAGATCTGATAACCGAAAATATCAGCCTCCAAAATTAGCAAACAAGCACATTTCCATCCTTTTATATGTTAATGATGTGGTTTTACTATCAATCATTCTATATTGTCTAGCCATGTGGTTTTACCATGTGTTTTTTTAGGAGTGGTTTACAATTGCCTTCTCCCGCGCAGTATGAAATGATGCCTTTGTCATGTGTGTGCGTATAAATGTGTCCGTGTGCGTACGTATAAATGTATGTATGTGCATATGTATAAATGTCTGCTTGTGCGTGTGTGCTTGTGTGTGTGTATAAATGTCTGTGTGCATGCGAGAGTGCACATGTGTGTGTGTCCATGAATAAAAGTGTGTGGGTGCATATATAAATGTATGCATGTGTGTGTGTATAAATGTGTGCGTGTGCATGTGTATAAATGTGTGTTTGTGAGTGCGTGCGCTTGTGTATAATGTGTGTGCCTGCTTATGCATCTGTATAAATGTGTGCATGTGTGTGCACATGCGTCCATGTGTATAAATGTGTGCATGTGCATGCGTGCAAGCATGTGTATATAAATGTGTACGTGCATGCATGTGTGTATAAATGTGTGCATGTATGCACGTGCATGCACATGTATGTGTGCGTGCGTGAGCACGTGTGTGTATCAATGTGTGAAGGTGTGTGTATCAATGTGTGTGCGTGTGTATCAATGTGTGATTGTGTGTGCGTGCTCGTGCATGTGTATAAATGTGTGCGTGCGCATGCGTGTGTGTATAAATGTGTGCGTGTATGCATATAAATGTGTGCTTGCTTGCATTTGTGTATGTATAAATATGTGTGAGCATGTGTATGTGTGTTATATAAATAAGTGCACATGTGCGTACTTGTGTGTATAAATGTGTGCATGCATTCACATGCATGTGCTTGTGTATGAATGTGTCCGTGTGCGTGCATATAAATGTGTCTGTGCGTGTGTCTAGAAATGTGTGAATATGTGTGTTTGTGCATGTGCATAAATGTGTGTTTGTGCATGTGCATAAAAGTTTGTGTCCGTGCGTGTGAGTGTGTGTGCATGAGTGTGCATGTGTATAAGTGTGTGCATGCATGTGCATTTATGTATAAATGTGTGCGTCTGCATGTGCCTGTGCCTGTGTGTATAAATGTGTGTGTGTGCATGGGTATGTGTGTATGAATGTGTGCATGTGCATGCATGTGTGTGTGTATAATTACTCTTTATGGTAACACACAAGTAGGGATGTGCGGACCGGCAGTCTAGCGGTCTGGTTCGGGGGCTCGGGGGTCGAACTGAACCACCACCCCCGCTTCCATCGGACAGGGACCGGACTGCCGGGTCTGGTCCGTCTGGTCTGCAATTTTATTTTATTTTTAAATTGAATGAGATGTTAAGTACCTTTAGGCACTTCAGGGGGCTTGCTGAAGCCATGGGGGGGGGGGTCCACGGCCTTGCAGAGGGCATTGGCGCATGCACAGCAGCCACCAAAATGGCAGCCGCGCTCTTACAGAGGCCCGAAAGGGGCTGAAAATGTTCAAGTTACCCGGCCGTGGAGGGCCATGGAGGTGAGGAGGAAGGCCGGTGGGGGGGAGATGGAATCTGCGCAGACCCCTCACCCCACCCCCGTGGCTTCAGCAAGCCCCCCGAAGGGGCTAAAGGTACTTATTATCTCATTTATTTTTTTAAAAAAAAATTCACGGTCTGGTCTAGGACTGGACCGGACCGTGGGGGGTTCAACAGGGGGCCAGACCGAACTGGCCCAGTTCTGGCCCGAAGAGGGCCAGACGGTTCTGTGCACACCCCTACACACGAGGTAAAGCTTCATGAAGAAGTTTAAGTGAAAATTACTGGAATCCAGAGAGTATTTTAAGGACTAACTAGTTATGGACTAATCACATGATTTGAACTTATGAATCATTTCCTTGAGCTTAACCAGCTATGGATTTATCATATGATCTGAACCAATGAATCATCTTCCTTAGCTTCATATGTATTTGAAGAAATTTATACCTTATTACATATACATATAGGAGGATGGACATTTTCGGTGTCATCTATCACAGCATATTTTTTCATGTTGATTTGGAATGATTGGAACACCGTTACCATCTCTATGTATTACTTTTTTGAGAAGTTTTGATCTCACAGGTTCAAGGAGACGAGATTCCCTTGTGGCAAATATTGCCTATTAAATGGACATTGTATTTGTATGATTCCCTTTGGAAATATGTGTGTTTATTATGAATGGGAGTATCTTTCATGTGCAACATTTATTCTCATGCTCATATAAGAATTTTTGAATGGTTCATGACACAACCCTTGGTTTTAAGTACTTGGATATATGTACCATAACTGATTATATCCCTGTTTATTATAATACATAATCTTATACATTTAGCTGATTCTTTTGTATTCACACGGTTTGTTGGTTGTTTCTGGTTTTTCATCACACATGTGGCCCTTTTTTTTCATTAGTGTCAGTGTAACTTTTCTTTTTAGTGGCTGGGGTTCCTGTGTGGTGGCCGGGTGGTTAGTAAAGAGTGTTGTGTGTGTTTGTGTGTGTAGAGGGGTATTTATGGTGGGTGTGTCTAATGTTCCCTGCAAAGTCTATGAGGCATGTGGCAGGTTGCAAACCTTCTTGCTCAAGTACAAACATGTATGTGGTAGTGCCACATTAGTATGGAATACAAGTTCTGGACTTAGCATAACTAGCTAGTGCAATAGCAGGGGAGTAGGGAGATCATTGGTGACCCAGAGATGGGCTTTAGCTGGTGTTCCCTTGCCCCTATGCAAGGGGTCACTGGCTGTGCTGGGATGTGCACATGGGCACACAAGCCATATCCCTGTGCCTGATATCCCATTTGGTCCTCTTCTGGGTGTTGGCCAAGCTTCTTGCATGTTTCCGCTTTCTCTCCTTCACGTGAGGAAGAGAAAGGAAGCACCCATCTGGCCTTTTGCACATCAGGTGAGAAGGAGCAGGAGAAGAGCCCCACCTTGTGCTTCCAATGGGTATGCACTTTATTCACCAGCTGGGTGCAGAAGAGGACAAGGGGTGCCCTGAGGGAGGGGGAGGGGGCACCATGGCACCCCTAGCCTGGCACCCAGGGAATTTGTCTCCCCTTGTCCAATGGTGACTATGGCTTCATGCAACAGCTTTGCACTAGCATTCCATCTTTGCATTAAAGGGAGCTCTGGAAGTCACCCCACAAATACATAAGGATGACTGAACTTCATACATTTAATTAAAAATGAATATGGCCATCCGTTCATTTTTAATTGATTTAAAAAGAAACCCAGAAATCATACTTGCAGAACGTGGCGGGAGAAAGTTTTAAAACAGCAGAGAGACTCAAGGAAAGTGATGTAACAGGGACTCTCAGGGGGAAACCTGAAATCGGCTGCATCTATATTATTAATTCTCCAAGACGGGTCATGCATGGGGACGTGGTAGAAAGGAGGTGATTGGCTGACAGAGTTTGCAAGCAGAAGCACCTGATTGGGCAGTGGGGATTCCATATGCAGATAGAGAAAACGGGCCTGTGGCGCTGTGGTGATTGAGCAGTGGGGATTCCCTATGCAGTTAAGGAGGAGGAGCCTGTGATGGTTAAGGTAAGTTGGAATGCAACTGTTACTGGTCGGAAGATGTTCTTGATTGTAGAGGAGAGGAATCTCTCTATATAAAAGGATAGCAGGCATGGGTCTGCAAAAAGACGGGTCGTGAGGGAGGGAGGAGCCCCTTCAGGAGAAGGAGGCTGCCGTTATGTGAATTAGATGAAGAAACAAGATGAACAAAATCTGTTGACTCAGGGAGGGAGGGAGAGAGAAAACATGAAGGGAGGGGGAAGAAAGAGTGGGGAAGAGCGAGTGGAGGAGAGAGAAAGATAAAAAGAAGGGAGGGGGAAGAGAGACAGAAGGAAAGGCAAGGGACGGGCCTGAGCCTCTCAGTAGCCTGAGGGGAATGAGTGGCCATGGCGGCACTGGCAGCAAGGAAGGGTCCAGGCAACCACTGCTGCTGTTTGGGGCTACCGAAGCCATTGTCAGAGGGAGGCAAGGGACGGGCCCGGGCCTGTCAGCAGTCTGAGGAGGAGGAGTGGCCATGGTGGTGGCAGCAGTGAGGAATAGCCTGGTCAACCACTGCTGCTTCTCCTGGAGGGAGGAGCAGGAGCGGGGTGAGGGTGGGGAGGTCTTTAGGGATCGAGGGCTGCAGCTTGGCCAATAGGTGGCAGCAATGCTGCAGCCACGACCAAGAAAGGTGAGGGGGATAGAAGCAATGGGATGGAGGAGGAGGAGCAAGAGTGCAGCTAAGGTGAGGGTGGGGAGATCTCTGAGGTGAGGGGAGCAATCAAGTACTAACGTGCAGATGCTCTAGAGCGTGCAAGAGTTCCAGCATTGAGGCGGAGAGAAATAATGGCGGTGGTCAGGATGCAGAGGTGGAGGGCTGGCAGGCGAAGCACCTCCGGCCAGGAAGAGGAGGCGGTGGTGGGGAGAAATAATGGTGGTGGTGAGGAGGTGGGCAGATGGCAGGCAAAGCCCTACCAGCTGATAGGAGGAGGTGGGAGGTGGCGGTGGGATGGCCTGGCCCTGGCCCACCTAATGAGGAGAGCTGCAGGGGGGAGAGTGAGCGAGCGTGCTGTGGTGGGGAGTGAGTGAGCGAGCTGCGGGGGAGAGCGAGCGAGCATGCTGTGGAGGGAGAGCAAGCGAGCATGCTGCAGGAGAGCGAGCGAGAGAGTGCGCTGCGGGGGAGAGCAAGTGAGCACACTGCAGGGTGGAGCGAGCGAGCGTGCTGCGGGGGGCATGTGAGCTGTGGGGGAGCGAGCTAGCAAGCTGTGGAGGGGAGCAAGCGAGCGAGCTGTGTGGGGGAGCGAGTGAGCTGTGGGGGAGTGAGCGAGCGAGCTGCAGGGGGATGCCACAGGCTCAGAGCACAACTGCACAGATGCTCTGTGCTGGGTCAGCTAGTTTGTTTTTAAATATTAAGTAAACTATCCAGGTAAATACCTTTACAAATGAAGAAATCAATGCACGGGCAGGCAAGAAGGTAAGCAGACAGATGCCAAAAGTGCCCCCCCCCCCGCTGTGCCAATCTTAAAAAGAGAGAGAGAGAGAGAGAGAGAGAGAGAGAGAGAGAGCAGACTTTCACCGCTGCCATTTGGAGCTCCAAAATACTCTGAACTTAGCTGAACAGGGTCATAGAACTCTGACCCCGACTCGGCTTCTCTAGGTCAGAATCTGCCTCCGATGCCCTCTGAAGTGAGCTCTATCAGGCCATGTTTGACCTTCCCCGTTTGACCTTGCACAGCCCTAACAAACACCATGTCAGGATGACAGCTGCTGTTATCTCACTGTTCACTGTTGTTTTAGTTAAAAAGCCCGTATGTACCCTTGCCTTACTCCTTTCAGTGTTGGAACTGATTTGGAGAGCTGGCCTGCTGGATCAATCCAAACACAAAGAGTAGAATTCTTCAGCAATTTATAGTTTAATAGTAATAACTGCTTGTCTATTGATGAAGTGGACAACTTTGGCCACAAGAGATCCCTGGAAATTGAATCAAACACAGTTTTAAAATCAACAAAAGCTGCAAAAAGAGTTCTTTTACCATTGCAAACATATTTATCAATTAGATACTGTAAGACTAAACAGTGGTCCTTAACTGACTTGTCACACCTGAAGCCAGCTTGCTCCTCCTCCAGTAAGCCTTCTGTCTCCAGCCAGGAGCAAAATATAGTGCACAGATGTTAGTGTACAGTTTGCTAGTTATATTAAGAAGGCTTATTGGTCTATAATTTGCTGGCTCATCCCTGATTTCCTTCTTATGGATGGGCACTATAATAGCCTGACCCCATCATTTGGAAATAGGGCCATCTGATCTATGTATGTAAATAAGGAGGCCAGCACTGCAGCTCACCAATCAATGTGGGACTTCAGTAGATCAGGAGGAATATAATTGTTACCTGGGGATTTTCCATTCTTTAGCTGTAAAATAAATTGCTTAACTTCATGGGAAGTAACAGGGGGCCACTGTGGCAGGGAATCTGGGATTAAATCTAACTGAAAAAAATGAGATCTGCTCACCATAGTGTAGAGAAAAGTAAGATTCCCAGGACTCAGCTGTAATTGGGCAGACCACATTAATGGCAGAGCCAGAAATCAACTTCCAGAAACCTGCAGAATCCATATTCTTGACAGTAGCATCAGATTCAATTTCAGGATGAATGAACAAGTGGGAGTGAATATCCCTTTTAGGGGTGTCATTTGTAGTTGTCATTACACCCTCCTTAGAGGAAACATTTTTATCGCATGCCTTGAAGGTAATTTTGTCATACACCCTTAAATCACTTTGCATTTTGAGTGGAGAAGATGCCACTGTACATGAAGAAGCAAGAGACTGTTCAATCTGCGAAATAGTTATGAATTGAGAATCCTCCAAGTCACTTGGCCACAGTGCAAAGTCAGTGACTAAAGGGCTTGTCTCGAGTAAATAAAGTCTGCATCTGTGTCTGTGTCTGCTTCTTGGCTAACCTAGGGAGTAGGGATGTGCATAAAACCGGTTCTCCCGGATCGGTTTGGATCTGAACCGGGTCCGAACCGGACCAGGGTGGTTCGGTTTTGGTTTTGCCGAACCACCCCCCTGGTTCGGTTCGGATCTGAACCGGTTCGGATCTGAACCGAACTGGTTCGGATCTCAAAATATAGCTGGTTTGAAAGGGGACCTTGTGTTCTACCTGCCACCCAAATTTCAAGTCGATTGGACCTTCCTCTGATTTTTGGTGATTTTTAAAGTTTTAGTGACTTTGGGGCAGTTCGGGGGCATAGCATGGGCTCTGGGCAAAAGGAGTGGGGTGGGGTGGTAGTGCCTAATGGGTGCAGGCTACCACCCCAATTTCAGGGGCATTGGGCAAAGGGCTGATTTTTGGTAAATTTCTGAAAATTTCATGTCTTTGGGGCAGATTGGGGCAGAAAGTGGGGGCTGGGGCAGAATAGTGGGGTGTGGTGGTAGTGCCTAATGGTTGGAGGCTACCACCCCAATTTCAGGGGGTTTGGACAAAGGGGTGATTTTTTGAGAATTTTTGAAGTTTTAGTGACTTTGCGGCAGTTTGGGGGCAGAAAGTGGATCTGCCCCAAAATAGTGGGGTGGGGTGGTAGTGCCTAATGGGTGGAGGCTACCACCCCAATTTCAGGGGGATTGGGCAGAGGGCTGATTTTTTGAGAATTTTTGAAGTTTGGGTGTCTTTGGGGCAGATTGGGGGCAGAAAGTGGATCTGCCCCAAAGGAGTGGGGTGGGCTGGTAGATAGTGCCTAATGGGTGGAGGCTACCACCCATCCCCAATTTAAGAGTGATTGGGCAGAGGGGTGAATTATGGTGAATAGAAAAGGTGTGAATTCTCATTCTATCATAGCAAATGAGATATTTTTCAATTAAACAACTCTCATGACCCCACTTTCACTTTTTCACACTTTCCTTTACTATGAATAATATGAGGAAGTAATCAATTTAGCACACTTCACCTTATGAAGACAAACCTCATACAAATAAATTCACCATAATTCACCCCTCTGCCCAATCACTCTTAAATTGGGGATGGGTGGTAGCCTCCACCCATTAGGCACTATCTACCAGCCCACCCCACTCCTTTGGGGCAGATCCACTTTCTGCCCCCAATCTGCCCCAAAGACACCCAAACTTCAAAAATTCTCAAAAAATCAGCCCTCTGCCCAATCCCCCTGAAATTGGGGTGGTAGCCTCCACCCATTCGGCACTACCACCCCACCCCACTATTTTGGGGCAGATCCACTTTCTGCCCCCAAACTGCCCCAAAGTCACTAAAACTTCAAAAATTCTCAAAAAATCACCCCTTTGTCCAAACCCCCTGAAATTGGGCTGGTAGCCTCCACCCATTAGGCACTACCATCACACCCCACTATTCTGCCCCAGGCCCCACTTTCTGCCCCAATATGCCCCAAAATGCCCCAAAGATATGAAATTTTCAGAAATTTACCAAAAATCAGCCCTTTGCCCAATCCCCCTGAAATTGGGGTGGTAGCCTTCACCCATTAGGCACTACCACCCCACCCCACTCCTTTTGCCCAGATCCCATGCTATGCCCCCGAACTGCCCCAAAGTCACTAAAACTTTAAAAATTCACCAAAAATCAGCCCTTTGCCCAATCCCCCTGAAATTGGGGTGGTAGACTCTACACATTGGGCACTACCACTCCACCCCAAAATTTTGCCCCTGGGCCCATTTTTACCTCCCTGAATCGATTCGGATTCGGATTCGGATTAAATCCGAATCCGAACCAAATCAAGGGTGATTCGGGTGACCCAGATTCGGGCACAAAACAGAACAGGGGTGATTCGGTTCGGGTCCGAGCCAAATCACCCGAAATCCCAAATTGCACACCCCTACTAAGCACACACACAGAGAAGAAGCAGGAGGCGGAGTGTGGATTCTATGATAGCATATTAGAGTGGATTGATGGTGTCTCATTGAAAATCTCATTTGCTATCATAGAATCCACACTCAATACCTCAGAAACAAGA
Organism: Hemicordylus capensis; assembly: GCF_027244095.1. NCBI lineage: Eukaryota > Metazoa > Chordata > Lepidosauria > Squamata > Cordylidae > Hemicordylus > Hemicordylus capensis. Next base: position 32,635,451 of record NC_069662.1, on the reverse strand, counting down.
GAACCCTGTACCCATGGGGGTGCCCCTACCAGAGATCCCTGTACCCCATGGGTTAGAAACCCATGGGGGTGGTTGGCACCCTATGTGCACTACACCACCACTTGCTCTGGGCCACCCCAGCACCCCCATGTGCACTTATAGGGCTGCTGAAAGCTCCATTATAACTTATTATGAGGAAAAACCTTAAAGACGCGTAAACTTCAAAAATCACTTAAAAATCACCTCTTTGCCCAATTCCTTTCAAATAATTCTGATAGCTTCCTTGCCCACCCTAGGAACTACCACCCACCACACTGCACTCTACGACACCCCTTTCCCCCCGACGTGAAGCTATACATTTGCTGCAATCCTAATTATTCTCTATGAGGAATTCAAAAACACTTAACAATTCACCAATAATCAGAGGAGTGTCCAATTGCCTTGAGATTTTTTGGGTGGTAGGCACCCATTCCTGTCTACCACCCACCCTGCTTTTGTGCTCCTAGGTCCTCCACAACAGGGGATATGGACTGGTTCGGGTCCCATTATACTCAATGAGAAAAATAATTAAAAATATTTCAAATATTCATAAAAAATCATAGGGGTGTCTGATTGCTTCAGGGTTTGCATGGTTGTTGGCACCCATGAGTGCTCCACAATAAGAAATAATGGCCTGGTTCGGGTCCCATTATATCCTATGAGAGAAAAATAAAAATATTTTTCAAAAATTCATAAAAAATTGTACGAGTGTCCGATTGCTTTGGGGTTTGGGTGACAGGTACCCCTGGGTGCCAGCTACCATCTGACCAATTTTTAGCTTTCCGAACCGATCCGAACCGGTCCAAACCGGTTCGAAACGAACCACCCCAGTTCGGTTCGGATTCGAACCGAACCGGGGTGGTTCGGTTCGATCCGAACCTCCGAACCAGAACCGGTTCGGACCCGAACCGGTTCAGATCCGAACCGGTTCGCACATCCCTACTAGGGAGTGCTTTTCTGCCCTTCTTATTTAATTTTTATGTCAATGATCTAATTAAATGGCTGCAAAGCATGGACACCCATGCCCCCAAACTGGCTGACAAAAGGATCACAGTACTTATGTATGCTGACAATGCTGTGATTCTTTCACAGACTAGTATGGGCCTTAAGAGAGCCTGGGAAGCTCTGGCTGCTTACTGCCAGCAGAAACATCTGGTTATTAACCACTCCAAATCTAAAATTGTCTGTTTTAATAATAGAGTTAGGAATTTCACTTGGTCCATTGATGGTCAGCAAATTGAGCAAGTGAAACAATTCAAATATCTCGGAGTGGTATTTCAATATAATGACAGGAAATCTGCCCATGTTAGATCGATCCTTGAAATGGCAAAATGAAGTGCAACAGCCATTTTGAAGTTCTACCATTCTTAAGGGGGCAAATACATACCTGCGGTCATCAAATTGTTTTGGGCTAAAACCATGCCACTAGGGGTGTGCATGGAACTGTGTAGCCTGGTTCGGTTCGAGGCCAGACTGGCCTCGAACAGAACTGGGCCAGTTCGGTCCGGTCCCCAACGATCCCCCCCGCCGGATCGGACCGGTCTGAGAACTTTTTTTAAAAATTGTAAAAGTAAAACTACCTGTAGCGCCTTTGGGGGGCTTGCTGTAGCTGCAGGGGGGTGCACGTGGGTTCCCTCTCCCCCTGGCGGCCTGCTTCATCACTGCCATGGCCGGGTAACCGTAGCCTTTTTGGCCCTTTCGGGCCTCCATAAAAGTGAGCGGCCGCCATTTTGGTGGCATCCGCGCATGCGCAAATGTCCTCTTTGAGGCCACTCGCTTTTATGGGGGCCCGAAAGGGCCAAAAAGGCTATGGTTACCTGGCCACGGCAGTGATGAAGCAGGCCGGTGGGGAGAGAGGGAACCCGTGCGGACCACCCCCCCCCCCGGCTACAGCAAACCCCCAGAAGGCGCTACAAGTACTTAGTTTTATGTTTACAATAACCGGGGGGGGGGAGTTCAGTTCGATCGTGAACCCACGAATCCTCAGACCAAACCGTCGGACTGCGGACCACCGGACCAGTTCTGCACATCCCTACATACCACAATTACTGTATGGCGTTCAGTTAGGCCCCTATGAAAATTTTACCATTCTAGAAAGGATCCTGGCTGGTTTTCTTAGAGCTCTGTGTGGCACTCTTAGATGTACTGCCAATGCGGTGATCCGACAGGAGGCTGGGTTACCAAAGGTAGAGACTAGGGCCTGGATATTAATTATTTACTACTGGCCGAAACTCCATCTTCGGCCAGTAGGGCTTATACCCAGGTTCCTTTCAGTCGAACCACAGCTGTCCTGGTGTCTGAGGATAACCAATAAACTTCTTAGCATTGGTTTATTCCCTGATTCTCTGTTGGAAATGGGTTTAGGACATCTGAGGGGGGCCTCCTCCGGGTGCCGACAATGAGGGAAGCCCGGCTGTCATGCACTCGGGACAGGGCCTTCTCTGTTGCTGCTCCTAGACTCTGGAATGCTCTTCCAGTGGCCATTCGTTCCTAAGACTCCATCACAGCTTTTAGAAAGCTTTTAAAGACTTGACTTTTTACCCAGGCTTTTACATAATCGTTTTTACTGCTGCTTCTGTGTGTTTTTATCTGTTGTCTTGTTTTTAATGCTTGTTTGATATGTTTTTAGCTTGGTGTTTTTATTGCTTGTTGTTTTTATTGCTTTTATTGTATGTTTTAATTTTTGTAAACCGCCTTGGGGTTTTCTTTTAACGAAAGGCGGTTTAGAAATGTAAAAATAAATAAATAAATAAATAAATAAATAAATAAATAAATAAATAAATAAGCGAGTGGTTCGCCAGCGATTGCAGAACATTGAACTTCAAATTAGATGGCTTGTCTGCCTGATTTTTTACAGATCTTTAAAGACAAGGGCAGGTTTTTGACCCACTTCATATCTCTCCTCCATCACTTCTCCTAAGCTTCACTGGGCTTTTTCAAGAGCCTGATTTAATGCCTTTCCGTCAGCTTTGCTTATTGGAAGGTTTCACCAGGTGCCTTTGGATGCCTGACTGTGTCCTTGTGACTCTGGTGAAGCTGAAACCGTAGATCATGTTTTGTTGAACTGTAGGTTTTATCGGGATGCCAGGCGTCAGTTAATTTTACCTTTACTGACTAGTGTTCTGGGACAGTCTGAAGACTGGTTAGTTAAGTTTTTACTTTCTGATAATGACACAGGTATCTCATACAAATAGCAAAATTTTGTTACATAGCCACTAGATTGACACAATCTGGTGTAGCCTCCAGATTGACGCAAAAGATGTTTGAGTTGATTACAAGTTAAAGCTGTGTCATTTTTATTGTTATGTATTGGTTATGTTGTTTTGTTGTGCCTTGGTCTATGACTGTAAATAAACTGGCTGGCTTGTTTGTTAAAAGGGCAATAATTTGTAGCAACTTTGAAAGGGATGGCTTGGGAAATGATGCTTGCTTATGTGTACCTCAGGGAGCTGTAAGTGCCTTTGGTGAACTTCGGCAGTCCACAATTTCTCCAGCTGTTCTACAGCTCAGACAGCCACAGAGAGAGCCAAAGACTTTGAAAAGGTGATTATCTTCCCTGTAATTATTACAAATACAGTAACTGATTGTTCTCCAATGGAAGCCCAAGGGATTTTCAGAAGTAATGTTAAAAACCATTGATAATATGGGGAAAAGAAATCAATTGGTTGCAAAATCTGACAAAGACTTGCATGAGTCATGAAGTCGCCTATAAAAAGTGGTTGTTCCACTGAAAACCCTGCAGTCAGACGAGAACATGGTTACATTAACATGAGAGTGAATGATATATCAGATGACATATATATTTGGGCTGTAGTAAGGATATCTGTGGTGTTGATTGTAACAAAGTATCATATCTGTTTTCAGCTACCAGTGTTTTAGGTGTGAATGAAGATCTCAAGATTTAAATTGAGAGAAATCGTCTTAAGAAAGATGATACTGCTCTTGCTTCTGCTTCTGTTTCTGCCTCAGGTTGTCAGCAAGACCTTGGAGGGAATCTGCAGAGCAACAACTCCCAGATATGACCTTGACTATTACAAAACAGGAGACCATGTTATTGGAGGAGTTCTATCTCTGAATTATCCTATATGTCGAAGAGTGACCTTCAAATCCCTCCCTCAGACTTTCAGCCAATGTCCGTTTGAGTAAGTGTCAAAGTAGCTTTAATATAGTGCAGTATGATGGTGTGCAATATGTTGAAGTTCTTAGAGATTTTCCTTTGAAATAATGGGTCATTTTTACAAACCTTCACCACATTCAGTCATTGCTCATGAATGGAAGAGTCATAATCTGCTCAGTAGCACATGAGACAATTGAATTTTGCTCTGACTGGCCAATTGACTAATAAAATACATGTATCTGATGGATAACACAATTTGACTTCTGATTGATAGGTAGTTTATATTTATTTATTATCATTCTTGTTTAAATGATTTTATAGTACAAGATGCCTTCAAATGAACAGAGATCTCTTTGGAAAGTTTTAATTGTCATACCTTTTTGGAATGATTGTCTTAATTCTGTGAAGGTCTTGTTTATTTAATAACAATGTTCCATTTTATGATCGATATATGAACATATTGTACTTTTTAATCTATGAATTTATTTATTTATTTATTTATTTATTTGTCATAGTTTATACTGCCTGGTATGTACATCTTTAGGAGGTGTACAAATTTTAATATTAAAAATCACATATTAAAATACATAAAACACAATAAAAACAATATAAAACAAATTATTAAAATTATTAAAATTAAAAGCTTGTGATAACAAGTGAGTCTTGAGGGTCTTCCTGAAAACAAACAGAGGAGATGCTCTAATTTCAGCAGGGAGCATATTAGAAAGCCTTGGGGCAGCCACAGAGAAAGCCCAGTCCTGAGTCGCCACCAAACGAACTGGTGGCAACCATAACCAGACTTCTCCAGAAGATCGTAAAAGGCATCAGGGTTCATGACAAAGGAGGTACTCTCTTAAATAGCCTGGACCCAAGCCATTAAGCCTTAGAGGCAATAGCCAGCACTTTATATTTAACCCAGAAACATATTGGCAGCCAGTGTAGTTCTTTCAAAACCGGTGTTATATGGTCCCTTCATGTTGTCTCAGAGACCAATCTGACTGCCTCATTCTGTAGCAATTGTAGTTTCTGGACTACATAGAAAGGCAGCCCCACATAGAGTGCATTACTGGAGGTTACCAGGATATGTACTACTGTTTTAAGGTCATTCACTTCTAGAAATGGACATATCAGTTGATGGATCAGTCAAAGTGGATAAAAAGCACTCCTGGCCATTGCCTCAACCTGTAAAAACCAGGGAGTGCTTTAGGTCCAGGAGCACACCTAAGCTACATACCTGATATTTCAGGGTAAGTGTAACCCCATCCAGAACAGGCAGATCTAAACCATCTCTTGGGTCCCAAACCCTCCCCTGCCCCCAGTCAGTACCTTCATCTTATTTGGATTCAACTTCAGTTTGTTATCCCTCATTCAGCCCATTACCACCTCCAGATCCCTCATCCAGCCCATTACTGATTCCAGGCAGGCATTTAGGGAAGATATGCCATATCCTGATGAGGCCAACATGGAGGAAGTAAAGCTGGGTGTCATCAGCATATTAATAACACCCAGCACCAAACCTCCTGATGATCTCTCCCAGTGGTTTCATGTAAATGTTAAAGAGCATTGGACAGTATGGAGCCTTGCAGAATTCCATATTTCAGTTCTCAATTTGCAGAGCAACAATCTCCAAGCGACACTATCTGGAATCAATCAGAGAGGTAGGAGTGGAACCATTGTAAAACAGTGCCACCAAATCCCACCTGCCTCAGGCGGTCCAGAAAGATACGATGGTTGATGGTACTGAAAGCCTCAGAGAGAGCCAAAAGGATCAGCAGAGTCACACTCCTTCTATTGATAGCCTGTTGGAGATCATCCATCAGGTCAACCAAGGCAGTCTCAAACCCCTAGACCACAGGAAAGCCAGTTTGAAATGGGTCTAGATAATGATGAGTAAATTCAGGGAAAGGATAATCTCTTAAATTACTACCCTTGGTCATGGTCTGACCAGACCAAACTGTATTAGGACTAATTGATACAACCATTGAATGTGGTGGATTGGAAGCATATTATGGAGTCTATTCGACATACTGAAGAAGCACTGCATGTGGACTTCACTACATGCCCAGATAATTTACCACTTAACTTCAGTAGCCTACATTTGGAAACCTCACAGTGGCATTGAGATTGAGTAGCACATTGTCATCTGCGAACACTGTGAACCAATATGAGAAATGATTCCCTGTGGGTTTGCCCACTCTGCACACTCTAATCTAATGCAGCATACTCAAATTGTGTGTGAACTGGGCAATTATAGGAGCTTTATAATTATTTATTGAGCCCTACTACATAATTTTTCTGCTCCCCCACCCCTGCAGATTCTCTAAAACCTGATCCTTAGAATTAAACTAAATATAAAGCAGGTCTCTGATTTGATTTCCAGTCTGTTTAAATTTCTTTTAAAAGCAGCCATGAGGTTCTGGGGTCACATTGTTTGGGAAATGTGGTATTAAGAGGCCCCTTACCCCATGCAAATTTCTCAACATTAATCAGCCCCTCCCAAACTAATAAGAACATAAGAACAGCCCTGCTGGATCAGGCCTAAGGCCTATCTAGTCCAGCATCATTTCAAACCTTGGCCCACCAGATGCCTCTGGGAAGCCCATGGGCAGGAGCTGAGGGCAAGCCCTCTCACCTGCTGTTACTCCCTCACAACTGGTTTTAAAGGCATCCTGCCTCTGAGGCTGGAGGTGGCCTACATGCCTCAGACTAGTAGCCATTGATAGACTTGTCTTCCATGAATTTATCTAAGCCTTTTTAAAAAAACCCTCTAGGCTGGTGGCAGTCACCACATCTTGTAGCAGAGAATTCCGTAGGTTAATTATGAGTTGTATGAAAAAGTACTTCCTTTTGTCGGTCCTAAATTGCTTAGCAATCAGTTTCATGGGATGATCCCTTGTTCTAGTGTTATGCAAGAGGGAAAAGAATTATATCTTTCCACCCTCTCAACACCATTCATAATTTTATAGACCCCTATCATGTCGCACCTGAGTCTTGTTTTTCCTAAACTAAAAAGCCCCAGGTGTTGTAAACTTACCTCGTAAGGAAGGTACTCTAGACCTGATCATCTTGGTTGCTGTCTTCTGCTATTTCACATTAGTAATATAACTGCTGCTGCTGCTATTACTACTACTACTATTTTATTTCACTTTTCAACAAAAAGTTCTCAAAGAACTTTTTTCTGAGCTCTGAACACTCAAAACAGCCTTTTTCTAAATGTTGAATGTTCTGCACATTCCTTTTAAAAAATCCTTAGCACTGTTCAGGCATTACTTTGAACATATCTGGCTGTAGTGATTATTCCAAATGATTCTAGGATTTGGCTATTCCCATTTTGCAATATATTATACAGCAAGTTCGAAAGATATTACTGAGACGATTCTCACAATCGGGCAAAATCAGGCTAAGAGAGCCTAGCCTGATTTTGCCTGCACGTGAGAACCACTGGGCTCGCAGCCAAGCCCTGTCCCACCAAAGCGGGTAACCCGTTAAAACTACCCTCCCCTAAACCCAGGTTAGCGGAGCGAGCACACCGCTAGCCTGGGCTTTTGGATCGTGTGTTGCCACAGGGTGGCTCCACACCACAGCAACTCATGAGTAGACCCCCGACCAGGAGGCAAAAAAGGTTGTGCAGGGCATGCTGGAACTTCCGGGGCCCTGCTGGCTCTGTGACTGTGTGGGTGGCCAATCCAGCCGCCAAGGGCTCTTCAAGTGCTCGTCTGTGGGGAAGGCAGGCTAAACCTGCTCTCCCCACTTGACCCCATCTGGTGGTTCCCACTGATCGTGGGAACCACCTCACTGACTCCAAGCCTTCAGTCTAAAATGTATTGAAAACATGAAAAGCATCGAAATACATTATTTTCTTCGTAGGTTCATGAGAAAGAAGTACCAGCATTCCTTAGCCTTCATTTTTGCTGTTGATGAGATCAACAAGAATCAACAACTCCTACCTAATGTCACCCTGGGCTTCCGTATCTATGATAACTTCTTCCACAGAAGTGTAAACTACGATATCACCTTGTCCCTGCTGTCTGAACAGAAACAAGGCTTCCCTAATTTCAGGTGTGGCAGTCAGTACAAGATGTCTGCAGTGGTTGGAGGGCTGAGCTCTGAAGCTTCTATCCAGATAGCCACCATCTTAGGCCTCTATAAAACCCCACAGGTACGTAGGTGTGAAAATAGAGTTTATTTCTATAGTTACATTTTCTACAGCCTTTTGTTAAAATAATCCCAAAGCAGTTAAGCAATGTCCTTTACAAATTCATCATGGAAATGTTGAATTCTTTGTAAAGCTTAGGTGTTGTTAGGCCCAGTTGCACCTCTGCACCTCATGTTTGGTCTGAGTTAGGAATGTGGAGAACATTTTGATGGTGAAACATTTGACTCAAAACAAGCTGCTTCAAGTGTTTCAAGCTCAAAATAGAACACCCTTCAAATAAAGGGCCTGTTTTGAGCTTGCAACGAAACAACACTGTTTCAAGTTGAAATTTTCCAACATTCTGAGCAACATTCTGGAGGCCTATTTTGTTGCAGAGAAATTACTTATCCTTTGTAAGTAATTGTACAGGAATCCATCTTTAATGGTTTGCTATTTGTTACTAACAGAAACATAGGCTATGAAAACAATAAACAGACTAACAGTCTCTTCTGCAGAGAGAGGGAGAATTTCTTGGTTTATATTCAGGACAACAAGTGAAGGAACAGACAAACAAACCCATATTCCACACCCAAGCAAGTACTTAGCTATATCCAAATACAGACAAGCATGACCATACATAGAACTGAGACAATGAAGCTCTTCTCATGATCCATGCCAAGAGGTTCTGTTGGGTCTACAGGGAAAGCGGGCTTAGCCAGGATGTTCCAGGATGTCCAGTGTGGTCAGGCATCTACTTGTGTGCCCCACCGTGGTGACACATGAGAAACAAAATGAGGTTAACAGAGCGCTCACTCCATTCACCTCATTTAAGGAGAGGGTGTTTTAGGTGGGCTATCCACCTGGGAACCACCAGGCTCACCCGCAAGCCCGGTGGTTCCCACAATCGTGAGAAAGCGGGCTAGGCTCCCTTAGCTCACTTTCTACCGATCATGGTAATAGCCTCAATGTTTGTAGTAAATCCCATTCCCCTTCTCATTATCTCATTCTTAAATTCTAAGTCCCATGTTTTGTTTTATGGTATGATCAAAGGCTCTCTTACCCCTGGACTTCTGGGCTGAAGTCCAGGGCCTTCACACCCCCAGGGAGCCCCCAAATCATTTTTAATCTGTCCCAGATGTTGTGGTTGAATTAAAAATGTGTTTAAAATACTGTGGGGGTGGGCGGGCTCCAAAAGCCTTTAGGTCCAGGCTCCAAAATTACCTAGTTGCACCTCTGGGTATAATGCAATCTTTTCTTTTCCTGCTTGTAGCAATTTATCTGCCTCTGAATCTAGCATGCCTTCATTATTGTGCCAATCTGTAGGTTCTGGTATCTTCTCTCTGGCTGTGGAATTTCTTTATTAACTCTGCTTGAGTGCCTCACTTCTTGTTCCATTTCAAACTCCCCTTCTGGATCGGAACTCTTGTTTCTGTCTCAGTCTCCCTTTCTTGGTTCAGTCTTTCTATTATATCATAGTCAATGGGGCTATTCCTATGATCAGGGGAAACTGGGCTAGGAAAGCCTAGCCCGATTTTGCCCGATTGTCAGAACCACCTGACCATGTAGGATGATGGTGAAGCTACGGAATGATTTAAAACTACTTCTAGGCAGTCACACAGCACAACTTCCACTGTTTACAATGGAAGTAGCACTGCACAACTGCCTGGAAGTGGTTTACAATATCAGGGCAGATGTTCAAGATGCAATTGCAGTCATGGTGAGTTGCTAACATCAAAATTCTGTTGTGCAAAACATAAACCAGAATTGTTTGTAGCATATGACTGCTTCTATGTGATGACGGTCTTGTATTTTTCATGACTCTAAAATTCCCCATGTTCTTTCTCTTCAGATTAGTTATGGATCAGGTCACCCAGTGCTGAGGGATAAGACTCAGTTTCCATTTTTTTACCGAATGGTTCCAGATGAAGCCTCTAAGTATGAAGGGATAGTAACTTTGTTAAGGTATTTCAGATGGACATGGGTTGGCCTCATTGTTTCAGATGATGACAGTGGAGAAGATTTTGTGCAAACCCTGCAAACAACATTCCGTAGAAATGGTATTTGTGTTGCCTTCATGGAAAAGGTGCCAAGGGTCTTTATTCAAGTGAATGAGTCTGGTCATCACATATCTTCTACACAAGATATTCTGGCAGCTCTTACTTCAACTAATGCCAATGTGATTATTGTATATGGGGGCACTAATTCCATGCACAGTTTAAAACTAGTGCTAAATGCATATGGACCATTGGCTAAGACCTTCCCAGAGAAGGTTTGGATCACAACAGGCCAGTGGGACTTGACCACATCCATTTCAGTGAATGATTGGTATATCAAACACTTCCATGGTTCCTTATCCATAGCAACCCACAAAAATGATGTGCCAGGATTTTCGACCTTCCTCCAAACCTTTAATCCTTACAAGCACCGAAATTATATGTTTCTTCAACAATTCTGGGGCGCTGCATTTAAGTGCTTTATGATCCCAAACCCCTATGGAACTATAAAAAATCCAACAAAATGTACAGGGGAGGAAAAGCTGGAGAGTCTTCCAGGCACAGAGTTTTCATTGCACATATCTGGGGAAAGCTACAGTATCTACAACACAGTCTATGCCTTGGCACATGCTTTACACTCCCTGTATTCATACAGACAGATGATGGCAGAAAGACCCAAAGAGGGATTTCAGAAAATACAGCCATGGGAGGTCAGTTCCTTAGTTTCAGTACTTATGCAAAGGTCTGGCTTTTTTTTGTACTTGCTGGTTCTGGCTGACATCCTGACTAACAAAGCACAAGGGATGCTGCAGATTCTATCGGCTAACTCTGCGTCAACAAGCACACCATATGGAGAGTGGATTTTGATTACCTCTCCTTTACCTGGAAGAATTCTGTGTCACCTGCAAATATGTAACTGAGGGTCATGCAGCCCTCAGGAATATATTTTTGAGTGACACAGAGGACTTTCAGGGGAAATGACTTGCATTGAAACTCTTTGAAACTCACCTTCATTGAACTCAACTTTCATTGAAACTCATCTTCCTGCAAGCACCAGTGCTATGTTGGTCATTGTGTGAATCAGGAGTTCATCTGCAGTTCCTGAACATCTCACACAATACTAGTGCAGGATTTCGGCCACCCTTGGGAAAGCAAGACATGCTGAATATCTGCTGGATGTTAGCTCTGATTTGTTCTTAGTTTGTAGTAAGTATCCTTAGATTATGTATACAGAGGTGTCCAAACTTTGTTTTTGCTTATTATTATTTTCATGTGGGCTGAATCCTCTTCTCTTCAACCAAATGAACAAGGGGTGTGCATGTGTATGTGTCTTTCATTTAGTGCTGAATCTTTAAAGGACTGCAAAGCATCAACAGTGGGAGTCAGTGAGAAAACATTTGCAAGAAGCCAATGGCATCTTTTCTTAAGTATATAGCAAAAGGCTGCTTTCCCCTTATACCAAAATGTTCAGAAAGTCAGTTCATCATGATAAGCCAGTATGATATTCTGATGGACTTCAACTAACATTCTCACTCTAATTTCCTAGAAGTATGTTTTATATGGCCAACACTCCATTTTTGCATAAGACTGACAGTGTAATATGATCTCTGCTTTTGAGAAAAAGATACTTAAGAATAATAATCTTGGAGTAAATAACATCATTATTCTTAAGTATCTGTCATTCCATAGAAACATATTTCATTGATAAGTTTCAATGAAACATCATATCTATCTATCTATCTATCTATCTATCTATCTATATCTAATTATAATAACCATCATCATCATCATCATCATCATGTTTATTTGCGGTCATAGACCAAAATTTAAGGCATACATAATAATACACATATAATATAATAATAATATATTCAAAGATCCAGTATTATCTCATCCTGATCAGCAGTTTCCAGTTTACATAATCTGGTTTACCATCTGTTGTCTAACATTCTTAGCTGCCTCACAAAACTTATCAGCTTTAATTGCTTAATTAGCTTAGCAGCTAGAATACTTCCTCCTTCTGATCTGAGAACAGATAGTTGACGTAGAATACATCTATATGTCCTGGGAAATCAGCCAGTAATGGGGAAATACAACAAGATCAAAAGTCCCTATAAAAGAGGCAGCGGAGTAGAATATGAAAAATAGACTCCTGTTCTCCAGAACCGCAAGGGCATAATCTCTGCTCTTTTGGTATCCCTTTAAATTTACCTTCTAGTTCAGCTGAAGGTAGCACATTAAATCTGGCCAGTAATCTTATCCAAGTAGTTCGCAGGTTTAGTATTATACATTTGTAATCCCTGAAATACTTCTTTGGAGATTAGAGATTGATCAATCTGCATTTCCATATCATAGATCCGCTGCATTAGTATCAGTCTTGCATGAGAGAAACCCATTTCTAATAGAACGTCTGGACTAAAGCCATATAAGCTTATTTGATGGGATATTGACAGCTTCCAACTAGAATTAAAATTATCAGTAAAAATTAGGTGAACAAGGCCTGTAGAGAAAAAAGACAACCTTAACCAATAGCTCAACATGGAAAACCACATCCAGGTTTCCATCTTAGGCATACCAGTTTCCACCCTCAATATTACATTGGGATCACATCTAGGAATCTGTAAAATAGATCTCAAAAGCTTCGTCTGAACTACCTCTAAAGGTACACAGTTAGTATACAGGCCCAACTGCGACCCATAGAGCAACTGAGGGCAGGATTAAGCCATAAATAACTTAAGAGCAGCTGGTACAAATTGAGCCCCATCTTGATGGAAATATGATTGAATGGCCAATGCCAATTTACGTGCATTTTGTGTAACATATTGCAGATGTGCTTGGCGTTTCACGGAGGCCTGGAAAACAACCCCTAGATATTTAAAGGTCTTAACCTGTTCTAATTTATGTCCAGCCAAAGACCATTTCAAGGTCTTTGGGCGTTTAGCAAAGGCCAGAATTTTGGTCTTGCTATAATTGATTTCCAGAGCATATTCATGGCAAAAGGTAGCCAGAGAGCGAAGTGCTCTACGAAGCCCAACAGGAGTCCGAGATAAAATCACTGCATCATCTGCATAAAGCAGAATATTAACCTGTCTATTGGCCAATTTAGGTGGATGAAAAGATATATTAGTAATAAAATCCACGATAGGGTTAATGTAGTAATTAAAAAGAGCTGGAGCAACTATACAGCCTTGTTATAATTATAATAACCATTTGTGAATAGATGGGATTAAGTGACATTTGAATGTTAGCCATGTGCATTTGTAAGCTAAAATGTTCAGGGAAACAAAGTTATTTACCCCATTGCAAAGCTTTATAGAATCGGGGTACAGTCTAACATCATGTGTTAGAATGTAGATATGAATGTGGAACCTAGCACAGAATTAATTAATATCCTCTGCAACTTTTAATGTCTTCTTTCACTGGAAAAGATCTATTTATTTATTGACTGCCCTGCTGCTCTCAACAAAAGTTCCCAGAGTGGTTTACATAGATATAAATAAATGAACAAAACGGCTCCCTGTTCCTGTCAAAATGGCTAACAATCTAAGAAAGGAACATAAGATAGACACCAGCAACAGCCACTGGAGTTGAACTGTGTTGGGGATGGATAGAGCCAGTTGCTCTCCCATTGCTAAATAAAAAGAATCACCACTTTTAAAAGGGTGCCTCTTTGCTCAGTTAGCAGGGGAAATAGAGGGGAAGGAAAGTACTCCTAAAACTAAAGTTGCCTTAGATAAGAGTCCAACTGACTGAATATAGAGAACTCCTATGCAGAAAGTAGTGGTATTCGTAACATGAAGTTCATAGCACCAGAGAAAGAGAGAATTCAGCCAAGCCAATGTAAGAATCTCCATATTCCTATGTGAACATCCTTATCTGAAAACTTTTACCTTATTTTGTGAATCCTGAAATTTTGTCTTCCTATGTAGCTTCACCCATTTTTGAGAAAAGTCCATTTCAACAACAGTGCCTGGGATGAAATATTTTTAAATGAAAATATGGAATTGTCTATTGGGTATGACATTGTTAACTGGATCATTTCCCCAAATAAATCCTTCACACAAGTAAAAGTTGGAATGATGAATTCCCAGGCGTCCATAGACCAAAAGTTTATCATTAAGTCAGATGCCATTATATGGCCGAGGAAATTTCACCAGGTGGGTATTCTAGAGGTTAGGCCTTGGGATATTGCTGGTCCCTTCCCAATATCACTGAGATACATATTAAAAGTTGCTGATTATTTCTTGTGCATGGGGTAGAAACGCCATTTTTAATGTCTTTTTGAAATTTATGAAATAATATTATATTTAGCAGAGAATAAAAACCCAGTTTCAGTAGCACAGGATTTGCTATAAATACACTTCTACTGGTGGTAACCAAGATATGCCTCTTCTGTAACTGTTTTAACAGTGGAACTTCAGAATGCTGTACTGGCATACTTGCACCATCAACAGAAGTGCTGCCAATGGAGACCCAAAACAGGGTGAGATGTGGACATGTTGGGGGGGAGACAGGGAGGCTCAAGGCTACACCCCCTCCAGGCTCAGCCATGTCCCTGAAAGAAGTATAATGTTACCAGTTGTAGAGGTGTGTGAATCAAAAAGCACCTACTGAAAATGAATAGGGAGCCAAAAATCAAAGCATTCCCACACTGTTTGCAAAGGTTGAGCTACTCTGTGGCTCCAGAGAAGTGTGCAGTTGAGACAAGGGATGTGCAAACAGGTTCAAACTCAGACCAGTTCAAATTTGAAACGGTTCGGTTCAAAGGTTCAAACTCGGACCAAACAGGGCATTGCACCAGCTGTTCCCAGAATACTGTACTGGCATTCTTGCACCAACAACAGAAATGCTGCCAATGGAGACCCAAAACAGGGTGAGATGTGGGCATGTTGGGTGGGAGACAGGGAGGCTAAAGGCTACACCCCATCCAGGATCAGCCATGTCCCTCAGAGCAGTATAATGCTGCCAGCATTAGAGGTGTTCTAATCAAAAAGCACCTACTGAAAATCCATGGAGAGCAAAAAATCTCTGCCCCTCACTGACTTACATACTGGACAGAGATCCAGAGATCCAAGAGATACACACACGCTTCTTCTAAGCCTCCGTAAACCACGTGTGTGTCTCTTGTGTCACAGTGTGTCTCTGTAACCACACCATTTGCAAAAGTTGGGCTGCTCTTTGGCTCCAAATGAGTGCGCAGTTGTGACACAACTCCCATCATTCCCAAAGCGAGTGGCATCACAACTGCAAATCTCTCAGCGGTTTTCAGTACCATTGACCATGGTATCCTGCTGGGTCGCTTGAAGGAGGTGGGAGCGGCTGGCACTGTTCTACAGTGGTTCCATTCTTCCCTCTCTGGCATATTTGTGACTTTTAAATATTTTAATATTTATTTATAATATTTAAAATATTAAAATAATATATTAGTATTATTTTAATTTGTGACATTTACATATTTTAAATGTTGTACACCACCTAGAGATATACATATCAGGTGATATAAAATATGATTAATACTACTACTACTAATAATAATAATAATGATAATGATAATGATAATGATAAATATTCCAGATAGTGTCACTTGAGGACTGTTATTCTGCAGAGCAAGAGCTAACATGTGGAGTTCCACAAGGCTCCATACTGTCTCCAATGCTTTTTAACATCTACATGAAACTGCTGGGAGAGATGATCAGGAGGTTTGGTCTGGGATGTTATCCATATGCTGATGACACCCAGATCTATTTCTCCATAACAACTTCAGCAGGAAATGGCATGACCCCCCTAAAAGCCTGCCTGGAGATTATAATGGGCTGGATGAGGGCTAGCGCTCCAACTCAGAGAGGCCCCATGACATCCTCTTTTCAGCAAACTAGAATGTGCTCAGGTCTGGTTGAGTCTGAGGGTGGCTCATGTGGACCTGTGTTCCATCAACGGTGGTGGCACCGATACTACCCATTGCTTGGAGTGCAGCTTTTCTGTGTTGTAATTCTTGCCCTCCATCTTGGCCACAATGTACTAAGCTTGGCATAGGATGGCTGCTGCAGAAGATAGGAGCCATGCTCTGACCAGCAGTGATGGTAGGAAGGAGATTTCCCAGAATTTCCCCCCTCATATTCACCCTCTGAGAAATTTTGGAGAATATTTTGGAGGTATATTCTCCCAAAGGCTCTTCTGCAATGTTGCTAATGTTTCTCATGTCTCCTAACAGCTCATTAGGTATTTTCAACTGTGTCTTGGCTAAAAGGTGCTAACTAACCATCTCCCTTCCTCAACAGCTAAGCATGGCCACTTTGCATAACCAGAATCAAGTCCAGAGTCACTACTGCTTGAAATGGAAAATCTCATACATCAATCCTGCCAACATCCTGGTTACACCACCCTTACATTAGTGTCATGTAGTTGGGACACTCTACCAGTCCAGAACAAAAGGGCAGGAGAAAAGAAGGGCTGAACGATACCTCAGAGAGGTGCAAGCCCTCTAGCCATTGTCCTAGCATCCATATCATGGCGATACATTTCCTATAAAACTAGCCATATATATTTGCTGGGCAGGTTATCAGTATTCTGCTTGGATGCAATGTTGTGTTGCAAAAAGGAAATTATATTTTCATGTATTCTGTATATGTTTTGAAAAAGTTAAAATGTCAGATTTCAGTATAGGATGTATAAAAATGAATTGCTGTTAAACTGAATTAAATTAATCTTCCTTCCCTTTTATTTTTGATTAGATGTTGCCTCAGTCCATCTGTACTGAGAGATGCCACCCTGGATACTATAGAAAAACTCAGGAGGGGAAATTGTCTTGCTGTTATGATTGCTTCCAGTGTCCAGAAGGGACATTTTCGAATGAAACAGGTAGATGATTCGAGCAGCCATTTCAAAGAAGGTGTATGAGGAAATCATAGAATGACTACAGTTCTATTCATCATTATCCTTTTCTCTTTTGTATTATACTTTCTCTTTGCTGTGGAATAATCTCTGACTGACCACACCCTTTTTTTCCCCCAATAGTGCCCACACTCCTCCTTCTATTTCTTCTGCTTGCTCCTTAGAATCTCCATTTTCCACTTTCAATCCATCCTGCCCTTACCCTTATTCCAAAGAAACAAACCCTTGGCCCATCATCCCACTTAAACTCCTGACAATTTAAACTCCCCTTCTATGCTTATCTCCAAAGCCCTGGAGCATGCTGCTTACTCCTGTCTCAACTCTCTCTCCTCCAGTTCTTCCTATGACCCTCTCCAAGTTGGCTTCTTTCTTCAATGCTCCACTGAAACTGTGGAGACTTCTCAGTGGCAATCTAAGCATTTCACAGACCTCATCCTTCCTGACTTTTATGCCATCTTTGATACAGTTGATGATTTATTCTTGCTTAACAACCTCTCTGCTCTAGATCACCATGATTCTGTTCCTTGTGTGCTCTCTTATCCTTTTAATCCTTTTACAATGTTTCCATAGAAGGAAGCTCCTATACTTTTCTTTCTCTTTTGATCCCTTAAGGCACTGTTCTTCACACTCTGCTATTCTTTTCCCAGAAACTATCCCCAGGTAACATCATAACATCCAGTGGTCTTCAGTGCAAACTGATGATTCCCAACCTCGGCTAACTTGGAAAAGAGGCACCTTTTAACATGGTGATTCTCTTTATTTAGCAGGGGGAGAATAACTGGCCCTGTCCACCCCCAGCACAGTACTTCCAGTGTCTGTTGCTGATGTTTATCTTATGTTTCTTTTTAGACTGTGAGCCCTTTGGGGACAAAGTTCCATCTTATTTATTTGTTATTTCTCTATGTAAACCACCCTGAGCCATTTTTGGAAGGGCAGTATAGAAATCGAATAAACAAACAAACAAAAAATAAATAAATCTTAGAAATTGATTTTGATATATATCTTACTAGAAAAGATCTTAATCCCTCCATCCAATACCAGAATTTCAAATGCTTCCCCTCCACCGCCCCACAATTTTCCACTTGCATGCTCCAGCTTGGGCTCAATAGTCTCACACAGCAGTTTCAGTAAGCTAGTCATGACGAGACCTCATTGAAATTACTGGGATTTAGATTAGCCATGACAAATGAGCCTCATTAATTTCAATGGTGCTTAATCATGACTATCTAAGGAGGAGGGGGGGAGGAGGAGGAGGAGGAGGAGGAGGAGGAGGAGGAGGAGGAGGAGGAGGAAGAAGAAGAAGAAGAAGAAGAAGAAGAAGAAGAAGAAGAAGAAGAAGAAGAAGAAGAAGAAGAATGCCAATGGTGCCAGAAGACATTGGCGCTGCCACCACTGTATACTCAGAAGAAGTAGCACTGTTCCCACTGTAGTAAATATGAGAAACAATGGGGATGAAGCTTGTGCAGCTGCCAGTTGCTGTAGTTTCATGTAAAGAGCAGCAGCAGCAGCAGTGTTAACGTCTTCTGGCACTCTTAGACTTGTGCATCATTTCAGCCACATCATGTGATGTGAAGTCAAAATAAGTTGGTTGTTTTATTTTTTCTTTCGGCAGTGGCTGACATTTATCCCCCACAATGCCCCTCAGAAAAAGGCTGCCATTCCCTACCGCCCCCGCAAATACTCCTTGGAAAATGGCATTGTGGAAATCAAAATGGTGTGCAGCAACTGAAGGGAGCTTTGGGAGCTCTGGTAACTTTGCCTAACTGAAAACTAAATCACCCTATCAACCTGAACCCAAAGAACTCCCCTGCCCCCCAATTAAATGGAGTGAAAAAATTCACTTCTGCTTTGCTTTAAATCTGTTTGGCATACAGTAGCACAAGCCAAGAGCCTCATACAATGGCCTGTTTCATGTTTGGAAACCACCCTGTTTTGTTTGTTTCAGCAGAAAGTAAAAATAGCAGTATATTATCATTCTTGCCCAATGAGCTGCATTTGACTATTTGACAAGTGATTACTCACCTAGCAATAACCCATCAATGTGCTGGTATAAGACTGGGATATACCTGAGTTCAAATTCCTTTTCAGCCATGAAACTTCCTGTGTGACTCTGGGCTTCTCTTCTCTCAGCCTAACTCAGCCTAACTGACCACAAAGGGTTGTTGTGAGGATAAACATCACACCACATTGCACTCCTTGGAGCAACAGCAGGATATACACGTAAAAATTAATAATCACAGAAAATCTCTCTGCTCCTTTCAGATGCCTATCAGTGTAAAAAGTGTCCTGAAGATGAAGATCCAAACAAGAATCAAGACTGTTGTATCCCTAAAGCCATAACTTTTCTGGACTACGATGAACCTTTGGGGATCAGTTTGATTACTGCTGCACTTGCTTTTTCTCTACTTACAGCTTTGGTGCTTGGAACTTTTATGAGCTATCAGAACACTCCCATCGTCAGAGCCAACAATCGGGATCTTACCTACCTTCTGCTGATCTCCCTCTTGCTCTGCTTCCTTTGCTCCTTTTTCTTTATTGGACGTCCCAGCAGGATGACCTGCCTCCTTCGACAAACTGCTTTTGGCAATATCTTTTCCCTTGCACTTTCTTGTGTGTTGGCCAAAACCATCACTGTAGTTCTGGCATTCATGGCCACAAGTCCTGGAAACAACATGAGGAAATGGTTAGGGAAGAGGCTGTCTTATTACATTATACTATTTTGCTCTATAATTCAACTTGCCATCTGTGTTATCTGGCTCAGTACAGCTCCCCCATTCCCAGATCTTGACATGTTCTCACAGGCTGGCCAAATCATCATTGAATGTAACGAAGGCTCCAGCACCATGTTTTACCTTGTCCTGGGTTACATGGGCATTCAGGCCAGTGTCAGTCTCACTGTGGCCTTCCTGGCCAGGAAATTGCCTGACAGTTTCAATGAAGCCAAGTTTATCACCTTCAGCATGTTGGTCTTTTGCAGTGTCTGGGTCTCCTTTGTCCCAGCCTATTTAAGCAGCAAGGGCAAATACATGGTGGCTGTGGAGATCTTCTCCATTTTTTCCTCCAGTGCTGGGTTGCTGGGTTGCATTTTTGCCCCTAAAATGTACATCATTTTGCTGAGGCCAGAAGTTAACACAAAAGATCATTTATTTAAGAAAAGGGGCAAAATGAAGTAAATTGCAGGGACATTTGGGATGATACAGGTTCCTTCCTGAGAATTACCTCAAAAGGAAGCAGCACAGGGGCATAACTATGATCGGGCAAGGGGAGGCAGCTGTCTAGGGGCCCTGGCCTCTGGGGGGGCCCTCCAGAGACATGTCACGTGCCTCCCCCCACCCAACGCCTGCCATGCCACAGCTCCGTCAATTTGAATTATTTTATTTTTTAAAAAAAATTCCTTCATGTTCGCGCGAGCGACATATTTCCTTGCCCTCTTTCCCTCCCTCCTCCCCACCCTTTTCCCTTGTCAGCTCATCTTCCTTCCTCATCCATTGGCTGGCAGCACCCCACATGATAAAGAAAGGAAAGGCAGGCACATGATTGGGTGGGTTGGATCAGCTTCCTGGACGCTGATGCACGCCGCCAAGAGCAAGGAAGAGGAGGACAATTGTAGCCTCTCCAGCCACAAGGCTAGCCACTTCTAAAAAATCCAGTTCTTCTGTTATGGAGATGGAGAAGCTCTGGCAGGACTCAGACCCCTCAGGTTAGCTTTAGAGTGCTGCTCGCGCCATTGCTCGTGTTGGCATTGATTCATTTGGGGGCATTATGGCCCACTTTTCCCACCTGCCTGCCCGCTGCATGTCTGGCAGTGGGAGTAGGCATATTGATTCATTATTTGGGGCATTATGGCCACCCGCTCCCCCCGCCTGCCTGCCCAGGCTTTGCTTCGCTTTCCCTAACTGGGGCGGATGGAGGGAAGGGGAAGCAGAGCATCGCAAAGGGCCTTTATTCATGTTTAATTGCGATGCTCCGCTCCCCCTTCCTCCCCCCCATTAGGAAAACAGAAGTGGGGAGGCACAAACAGGGGAAGAGTGACAAGTGTGTGCTTTTCACAGTTCCTAGGCTCTGTTTATCAACCGCCTTTTAACATCCAAGGCTGTTCTTTGACTCTTAATCACTTGCAAAGTTAGGTAAAAGAGTGGAGAAATCACTCAAATATTACAGACCTGTCCTTGGCACTAGGGATGTGCATGGTCCGGACCGGTCCGGACCGGCACCGAGGGGGGGTCTCCCTTTAAGGGCGGGGGGGGTAGAACTTACCCCTCCCGCCGCTTTTCCCCCCTCTGGCGCTGAATTATTTTATGAAGTGTTTGGGGCCCGAACCGGTCCTGAGGCCATGTTGGAGGCCTCCGGACTGGTTCGGAGCTGTTCCGGACCGGACCGGTCCGGCAGTCTGGCACTGAGGGGGGTCTCCCTTTAAGAGCGGGGGGATAGAACTTACCCCTCCTGCCGCTTTCCCCTCTCCGGCGCTGTAGTTAAGTGCGAAGTTTTTTGGGCGGCAGCGTTCTTCGCTGCCGCCCCTACCCCCGTCGTCGCCTGCAAGTCTTTCTAAGAGCAGTACGCATGTGTGCGCGGCGGCGCGCGCACGCCTGTCACCACCATGTGTGCGCACGCCTGTCACCGCCGTGCATGCGCGCTGCCTACGTCACACGCACACTGCGTGTGATGTAGGCAGCGCGCGCACACGGCGGTGACAGTAGCGTGTGCGCCACCACGCGTGCATGCGTACTGCTCTTAGAAAGACTTGCAGGCGACGACGGGAGCAGGGGCGTCTGCGAAGAATGCTGCCGCCCCAAAAACTTCGCATTTAACTACAGCGCCGGAGGGGGGAAAGCGGCGGGAGGGGTAAGTTCTACCCCCCGCCCTTAAAGGGAGACCCCCCCTCGGTGCCGGTCCGGCCCGGTCCGGACCATGCACATCCATACTTGGCACATGAGATCCTATGGGTCTTTTAAAAGTATACATGATCAAGGAGAAGAAGCCTCTCTTCCTAGCTCTCCAAAATTGGAGAAAGGTCAGTGGTTGAAAGGTTCCATTCATGGTCATTTCATTTCCTGCATTATTATAATCTGCCTTCTGCCCATTCTGTATCCCATCCCATCCAGCCTCACATTTATTTGAGATACCTTGCCTCCTGAGATTCCTAATGCCCCTCCCTTCTGTGCTTTAAGAAACTTCTGAAAACTTATCTATTCTGCCAGGCTTTTAGGGGTGTGTGTGTGTGTGTGTGTGTGTGTGTGTGTTTCCCCCCACCCCACCCCACTCTTGTTGTTTTAATTATGTAAACTGCCTCAAGTCTAAGGGAGTCAGGCAGTCAATAAATTTGGTTCTGCTGTGCTGTAATTTACACCTTTTAACTAGTTGTGATAGTTAGCAGAGTCTACATTGGGCCAGGAGAAGGAGAGGAAGGCGGTGACCGGTGGCAGGTGGTGGTGGGGGCCCATTTTAAAAACTTGTCTCTGAGCCCAAGCCAAGCTTGTTACACCCCTGAAGCAGCAACACATATCCAAGGAAAGAACAAAAATTCCCAGTAAACATTTGCAAAGCTCCATTAAAATTCTGCAAAACCACATATTTACTATAGAATTTACTATAGAGATTGAATGAAGGAAATGCAGTCCTTTGGTCATATTCTAGCACTGAGATCTTTTATTGAGTTTTATTACATTTGCAATATTGATATGTGATGTAGTTTTAAAAATGTTGTATGCCTGGAAAGTGAGAGTTATGTCTCTATGTTGTATTTGTGGCCCTATTGTGAAGACAGTCGAAATGACAGTAAAAATTATTTTGAAATGAAAATAAAACAATAATTAAAGATTAAGAATGTTATTCAGGTGTGTACCTATATTTAGAATAGTGTGTGCCCTTCGGTATTATTCCAAAAGTACATTGCATAGCTGGAGGGGTGGTGCAAAAAAGATGACTCAAACGGTGAGGTGGCTAGGGCACCAAGTAATGGTTTGGAAGGCAGGCATTTTCAGTTTAGGGTAGAAGTAGTGTGGCATAGTGGTTAGAGTGCTGGACTAGGAACAGGGAGACCTGAGTTCAAATCCCCACTCAGCCATAAAACACACTGGGTGACTCTGGGCCAGTCACACATCTTGCAGCCTAACCTACCTCACAGGGTTGTTGTGAAGACAAAAATAACTGTGTATACCGCACCGGGCTCTTTGGAGGAAGAGCAGGCTATACATGTAATAAAATAAATAAATAAATAAATAAATAAATTCCAGAGCTGCTCTTGAAATTTCCCGCTGCTTGTCCATAGCACTACATCGAAAGGTCAAAAGTTACCAGCTGTCCTCCCAAATCTTCCTCCCACTTTGCCTCAAAGTCCCTCATGACATTCCACATTTTATTTCCTTTTGTAAAGGGTGTTGTAGGGAGAATTTGTGATGGGCTTGTTGATATGAACTTTAAATGCTGCTACCTAGCTTGTTTTTCACTTGCTTCTCAGTTGGAATTACATCTAGTCAAAATGAGGAGGTCATATCTGGACAAGAAGAAATCTTTAGCTGTCTTTAGATCTACCTTTTTCACCAGACTTTTGCCCTTTAGATTTTTTTTAATTCTTGCTATTGCTATTGTTCACCACCCAGAGTCTTCGGAGGAGGTGGTATACCAGAAATTTTTAATAAATACATAATAAATTAATAAATTAATAACATCAGATAAATATAAAACATGTGCTTACACTTTGTGTGAACTGATAGTAGATCCAACATGAAGCCAGTGTTTGAGTCCCACCCCTGTGTTCCACCCCAATGTCTGAGTGGGCCCTTCTGTGATTCTCCAGAGCTTAACTGACCCTGTTTCCCTTAGTACTCCTTTAGTAAAGAGCAAAGCAATACCTTTTAAAGTAGTGGTTATCTTATATCTCGCACAGGGGGAGCATCTCCAGCACATCATCGCTCCAGTGGCTGTTATTGGTATCTGCAGGGGTGTAACTATAATTGAGCAGATGGGTTCTAAGAACCCAGGTCCCTCAGCTCCTGAGGGGCCCCCCAGCTCTACTACTCCCTATTTTGTTCATTGTCTCCCTCACTCCAAGGGGTTGCTGGGGAGAGGGACGAATTCCTCTCCACTTCCTACACCCCGGGAATCTTCCTTATATTTCTTTTTAGATTGTGAACCCTTTGGGGAGAGGGACCGTATTATTTATGTATTATTTATTTTTCTGTGTAAACCACTTTGTGAACTTGGGTTGAAGAGTGGTACATAAATAGTACGAGTAGGAGTAGGAGTTGCCACCACCCAAATGTTTGCTGTTAGAGACTCATTGAAGTTTTTCACACGGGCCTTTAGAGCGGTTTAGCTTAAATTTCCTTCAGGATGACTTACCCCGAAGTCCCTGCAAGCTATTGGGGAGCACTTCACACACAATTTGGTTTTCTCACTGAATGTTAGAGTGCAGCCTGGTTTATATCTGGGGTTAAAAAAAAATCCACTTTTTGCATCAGGAAGACCAGCATCCTGACGAATTCTGAGCTTGTAGAACAAAATTTCACTATTGTAAGCAGATCATATAGCTGCCCTAAATCACAGGGATTTTTAGAGAATTACAATTGTGTTTCATTGCAGTCTTTCCCCAAAGTCCCCTGAAAAACCTATGAAGCATGCCACAGGTTGCACATCTTCTTGTACAAGTACAAACACATTTGTGCTAGTGCAGCGTGAGTCTAGAACACAAGTTCCTGACCCAGCCAGCGCAACACCCTTGCACTAGCACAACACCCTTACATAAGCACATTTGAGGTTTTACACTGAATGTTAGAATGCAGCCTGATTTATAACCGGGGTAAACAAATTGCACTCTTTGCAATGGGAAGACCAGCATCCTGATGGATGCTGAGCTTGTTGAACAACATTTCACTAGTGTAAGCAGCTCGCATAGCTGACCTAAATCACAGGGGGGCTATTCTCACGATTAACAAAAATCGGGCTAAGAGAGCCTAGCTCGATTTTTAGGCATGTGCCCGAAACATTTTGGAGGCCATTGTAAAGGCCTCCGAAACGTTTCAGGTTTGGGGCCGTTTCGGAGCCAGCGGGGGTAGCGCTTTAAGGATGGGGGAGGGTGTACTCACCCCTCCCGCCGCATTTCCCCCGCCGGCGCGCTGTCGGTTTTAAGCCCCTCGGGGCGGCAGCGTTCCTCCCTGCTGCCCCGTTTCTGCCATCGGCCGGAAGTGGCCGGAAGTCGCGAGTGCATGTGCGCCCATCGTGCGCACGCATGTACGGCAGAGGGGCGCGCGCACACACAACGGGTGAACGCACACTCGCGACTTCTGGCCACTTCCGGCCGATGGCAGAAATGGGGCGGCAGGGAGGAACGCTGCCGCCCTGAGGGGCTTAAAACCGACAGTGTGCCGGCGGGGGAAATGCGGCTGGAGGGGTGAGTACACCCTACCCCGCCCTTAAAGCGCTACCCCCGCGGGCGCCAAGGATCTTCGTGCACATCCCTACCAATTTTTGTTAATCGTTAGAACCACCGGGCTCAGCTGCGAGCCCGGTGGTTCTAGAGTGGGTAACCCACTTGAGAACCCCTCATAAAAAACCAGGTTTGTGGAGCGAGCGCTCCGCAAACCTGGTTTTTAAAATTGTGAGTAGCTGTGGTGTGGCTTTGCGCTGCGCCTACTCTGCGCTGTGCCTACTCATGAGTAGACCCCCAGCCAGGAGGCTTAAAAGCAGCCTCCCGGCTTGGGGGTCTCCTCAGTATGCCCTGCACACTTGTGCAGGGCATACTGGGGCTTGCGGAGGCCGCCCGGCCCCCGAGCTCCCCAGCCCCCATGGGCTCCATCTCAGAGCCGGCAATCATGTGGGCGCCCAATCCGGCTGCCCAGGGCTCCCTCCCCGCTTGTGAGCGGGGAGAGCGGGCTTAGCCCTCTCTTCTCACTCACTTCCTCAAACGGGGTCTCACGGATCATGAGACCGGGTCCAGGGATTTTTTTTAGAGAATTACAATTGTGATTCATTGCAGTCTTGCCCCAAAGTCCCCTGCAAAATCTATGAAGTATGCCACAGGTTGCATATCTTCTTGTACAAGTACAAACACATTTGTGCTAGTACAGTGTGAGTATGGAACGCAAGGTCTGGACCAAGTCAGCGCAACACCCTTGCACTAGCCACTGGTATCCCACTGTTTACAGTAGCCTTAGTTAAGGGTCCAGACTTATGTTATGTGTATCCAGACTAGATGGTGCATGTGCATGGTCAGTGGTTATAGATTCCAGTACTAAAGGCCAAAGAAAAACTTTGGATGTCAGCATTATGGTGAGGATAAAACAGATGAAAATTACTAATTCTGCTAAGAGATCTGAAAGAGAATTTCAAAAGGATCTTCCTAGTGGGAAGTGTCACGTGAAGACAATTTTGAGCTTGCTTTGTGTGCTGCAAGTTGCCATAAGTGCCTTTGGTGAACATCTGCAGCCCACAATTTCTCCAGCTGCTTTACAGTTCAGACAACCACAGAGAGAGCCAAAGACTTGGAAAAGGTGATTATCTTCCCTGTAATTATTTCAAATACTGTGATTGAGTGTTCTCCACTGGACGCCCAAGGGATTATTGGAAGAAACATTTTAAAAAGCATATGGGAGGCAGGAGTGGGTGTGGGGGACAATCAACTGCAAACCCTGGCAAAGACTTCTAAAAGAAATCTGATATAAAAACTGTGCCACTGACAATTATGCATTCAGGAGATGGCATGGATACATCACCATAAGGGTGAATAAATCAGATAAAATGCCTGGGCTGTAGTAAGGATATTTGTAATGTTCAGGGTAACAGACTCTCTTATATGTTTTCAGATACCAGTGTTTCAGGTGTGAATGAAAATTGCAAGCAGTAGAATTGTCTAAGTATGATGTTGCTGCTCTTGCTTCTGTTTCTGTTTATGCCTCAGGTTGTCAGCAAGATCTTGAAGGGAATCTGCAGAGCAACCATTTCCAGATATGAACTTGACTATTATAAATCAGGTGACCATGATATTGGTGGAGTTTTATCTCTGGATTTTGTTATATGTCCAATAGAGACATTCAAAAGCTTACCTCACAGTTTCAATAGATATCTGTTTGAGTAAGTGTCGATGTAATTTCAATACAGTGAAGTGTGTAAAGTGAAGTGTGCCGTCGAGTCGGTGCCGACTTCTGGCGACCACAGAGCCCTGTGGTTGTCTTTGGTAGAATACAGGAGGGGTTTACCATTGCCTCCTCCCACGCAGTATGAGATGATGCCATTCAGCATCTTCCTATATCAATGCTGCCCAATATAGGTGTTCCCTATAGTCTGAGAAACATACCAGCAGGGATTCAAACCGGCAACCCAGTTTCCCCTCTACGCCATTAGGTGGATGATGAAGTGCAATATGATAGAGATTTGCTTTACAAAAAATGGGTTATTTTTATTTCCCTCTTTACACTTAGCAATAGCAATAGCACTTACATTTATATACCGCTCTATAGCTGGAAGCTCTCTAAGCGGTTTACAATGATTTAGCATATTGCCCCCCAACATTCTGGGTACTCATTTTACCGACCTCGGAGGGATGGACGGCTGAGTCAACCTTGAGCCCCTGGTCAGGATCGAACTTGCAACCTTCTGGTTACAGGGCGGCAGTTTTACTACTGCGCCACCAGGGGCTCTTGTCCTAATCTTTCTTCTTCCTCATTCCCAGCACCCTATTTCTCAAATTTGATAGAGATAAGACTTAGGAAAGCCTTTTAGTTGCTAGATTCTCTGTTGTTGACAGACTACATGGCCAGAATTCCCATTGTAGTATGTCTGTGTCTGTCCACGTAGGTCTGGGGAAGCAAAAGATATCGTTTTTATTTATTTATTTGGCTGTTGCTTATGGTTTATGCTGGGAGATCATTGGGCTTCTGTGACATTTTTTAATTAGCTGATACCAGGCCCTAAGTTACAAGAAAAGTAGCCAGCTTTTTAGTTTCTCCCATCAAAGTACCTGGCAAACTGATGCAATTTGTCAGATCATTCTGAATTATTCTGAGACAATATTTTTCTTTTTGAGTGTCCTAAGATTTATCTTTATGTCATTATGTTATCTACTAACTTTACGACTATGTCTAAACAAATACACTGATTGATTGATGTGATTACTTTTTACAAATTTGCACCACATTCAAACATTGCTAATAAATGGAAGAGTAAATATCTTGCTCAGTAGTACATGAGAGTATTAGATATAGCCCTGATCAAAATATTATCCAAGAAAACAGACATGATGGAAAAAATATAATTTCAATTGCTTATTGATTTATGGTTTACACTTATTGTTGTTGTTGTTGTTGTTGTTGAAGTGATTTTGCATTACAAGTTTTCCTCAATCAACACAGATCTCTTTGGAAAGATTTAATTGCTGTATTATATTTCAGTGGTTGTTGTGGCCAGGTTTATTTAACCTTCATCCATATTTTGGGGTAGATTTCCACCCTCCGCTGCATAAAGGAGTGAAAACAGGTAAACCCCTGCATATCCAGCTGTGCTCCTGATGTCAAACTCTTATCTGCAATCTAGGACAAAATATAACCACAATTATGGCCCCTCACCACTATTTATGTTTTTAATAAAAATATGAGACAGGGTGGAGAACACCTTTGGAAATGAATGGACTCCATATAGTGTAGTGGTTTCTCTCCCATCCCCATGTTAAACCATTCCTATCTCCTTCGCCATGAGCCCCATCGTCCACTGAGATCATTGGTAGAAGTTCATCTATGGTTGCCACCAACTTGTCTGGTGACTTCTCCGGGAAGCTTCCCCTGCACTTGGGATGCACTCCTTGTTGAAATAAGAGCCTCCCCATCTCTGGCAACATATAAAAAGGAACTGAAGAAACATTTGTTCATCCAGGCTTTTAATTAGATGCATACTTCTAATACTTTTAAATGGATTTTAAATTATTTTAATGTGTTAATCATATTTAATTTTGTTTAATTTGTATTGTTTTTGTTGTACACTGCCTAGAGATGGAGGTATGGGGAGGTATATAAATATGTCAAATAAATAAGTAAATTTGTGAGGAGAGAGAACACCCTGCCAGTGAACATATTGAGACAATGAAGCTATTCTCATGACCAGCAGAAACTGGGCTACGGAGCCCAGCCTGGTTCCTGCTGGTTGTGAGAACTGCCGGGAGCCAAGTGGTTATGGAGACCATCACTTAAACCAGGTTTTAGCTGCAAGCACACCCCAAAAGTGCATTATCTGATAGTGTGTCTGCCACAGCTGCTTGCAGCCATGGTGGACACAGAGAATCTACTCTCAGAACACCTCAGAAACAACAAAACCCAATGCCCCGTGGGCTTCTGCGTTTGGGGGTGGTTGGCACCCTATGTGCACTACACCACCACTAGATCTGGGCCACCCTGGTTCCTCCCAAGTGGAGTTATGGGGCTGCTGAAATTCCTCATTATTCCCTATGGAGAAAGAGCTTAAAGATGCACAAACTTCAGCAATTCTTTAAAAATCACCCCTTTCACCAATTTCTTTGAAATCTGGGTGGTAGTAGGCACTCATTGGGCACTACCACCTGACCCACTCTTCTGTCCCTGAAACCTCTTTTCTGCCCCAAATATGCTCCAAAGACATGCCAACTTCAAAAATAATTTAAAAATCAGCCCTTGGCCAAATTTCTTTGAATTATGGGTGGTAGCTTCCTTGCACTGATTGGGCACTATCACCCACCACAAACCACTCTGGGCTACCCTGGTGCCCCCCACATGGAGCGATACGGTTGCTCAAATTCCCATTATTCTCTATGGGAAAAGCTTAAAGACGTGCCAAATTCAAAAATTCTTTAAAAACCCCTTTGCCCAATTTCTTTGAAATTTGGGTGGTAGCTTTCACCCATTGGGCACTACCACCCAACCCACTGTGGCCAGAAAATGAAGGTCTGAATCTCCAAATTTTTCAGGTCTGAATCTGGGGTGATTTTTTAAAACCCGAATCTGGGCTATTTGTTTTGTCTACAAATCACCCAAATCTGGTACAAATCATTTTCTAACCGAATTGTTTTGCACATCCCTGCTGAATACACCTGGCCAACAAAATGTGATGCTTTATTCCAAATGATTCTAGGATTTGGTTATTCCCATTTTGCATTATATTATACAAGAAGTTTGAAATATGTTACTGGTCCAGAGCTTTCAGAATGGAGGAAGCTACATTGTAAATAAAGATACAAGAATCTTTAAATACATTATTTTCATTGTAGAGTCATGAGAAAGAACTACCAGAATTCTTTGGCCTTCATTTTTGCTGTGGAGGAGATCAATAAGGATCAACACCTCCTACCTAACATCACCCTGGGCTTCCACATTTATGATAACTTCTTCCACAGAAGTGTGAACTATGATATTACCCTGTCCCTGCTATCTGAACAGAAACAAGGCTTCCCTAATTACAGGTGTGGAAGTCAATACAAGATTTCTGCAGTTGTTGGAGGACTGAGCTCTGAAGCTTCTATCCAGATAGCCACAATCTTAGGCCTCTATAAAACCCCACAGGTAGGTACTGTAGTTGCACAGCAATCCTGCTGTATCCGTAAAATCAACATTCCACTGTGCAGAATGTCTGCCAGAATAGGACTTACCACATGATGAGTACAATGTTTGCCCAAAGTCTTGTCATTTTCATGGTTCTAAAATTCCCCGTGTTCTTTCTCCTCAGATCAGTTATGGAGCAGGTCACGCGGTGCTAAAGGATAAAACTCAGTTTCCCCCTTTTTACCAAATGGTTCCAGATGAAGCCTCTAAGTATGAAGGGATAGTAACTTTGTTAAGGTATTTCAGATGGACATGGGTTGGCCTCACTGTTTCATATGATGACAGCGGAGAAGATTTTGTGCAAGCCCTGCAAACAATGTTCAGTAGGAATGGCATCTGTATTGCTTTCACAGAAAAGGTGCCACTGATCCTTTTTCAAATGAATGGATCTAGGAATCATATATTTTCTATTCAAGATATCCTGGCAGCTCTTACTGTAACTAAAGCCAATGTGATTCTTGTATATGGGGACACTAGTTCCATGCAACATTTAAAATTAGTGCTAAATGCATATGGACCATTGACAAAGACATTCCCAGAGAAGGTTTGGATCACAACAGGCCAGTGGGACTTGACCACATCCATTTTAGTGAACGATTGGTATATCAAACACTTCCACGGTTCCTTATCCATAGCAACCCACAAAAATGATGTGCCAGGATTTTCGACCTTCCTCCAGACCTTTAATCCTTACAAGCACCAACATTATTTTACCCTTCAGCAATTCTGGAGTACTGCATTTGAGTGTTTTATGATGCCAAATCCTTATGGAACTTTAAGCAATCTTACAAAATGTACAGGGGAAGAAAAGTTGGAGAGTCTTCCAGACACTGAGTTTTCAGTGAGGATGTCTGAGGAAAAGCTACAGTATCTACAATGCAGTCCATGCCTTGGCACATGCTTTACACACAATGTATTCACACGGACAGGCGATGGCAGAAAGACACAAAGTGGGCCTTCACAAAATGCAGCCATGGGAGGTGAGACCCTTAGTTTCAATACTGTTGCAAGGGGCTAGCTATACATCCTGGCTGACATCCTAATGAAGCACCAGTACTTCATGACGCTTCATGAAACCAAGGACTAGTGTTCACACAGTGGGGAGAGAGGACCTCCCCTTCACCTTGAAGCATTCTGTGTAACCTAAGAAATAGATACCTGGGGATCATGCAGCCCTCATGAACATATTTTTGAGTGGCACGGGAAGGGGAGGTCATTACAATTCACCTTCCTGCAAAGACCCGTACTGTGTTAGGAGCTCATCTGCAGCACTGACACTTCTCACGAAATATCAGCATTTTGTTAGTCAGGATGTCAGCTACTCTTGGTAAAGCAAAACATGCTGAATATCTGCTTGATTTTACCTCTGCTTTGATATTAGCCTTTAGTAAGTCTCCTTGGGTTATGTATACCATGGTGCCCAAGATTTGCTTTTATTCTTATTGGTATACAATAGGCAGAATCCTCTTCTTATCCACCTTTTATTCACTGCTGAATTTTTAAAGGACTGCAAACGTCAAAAGTTGGAGTCACTGAAGCAACTTTTGTTGGGTAAAGGGACATTGGAAGAAGCCCGTAATGTTTTTTCTTAGCTTTATAGCAAAAGGTGACATAATATAAGTTAAATCATACTTAAGTGCAGACCCATAACTGCTCTTGGTAGCAAATGAGAGTGGATTCATGGTTTGTATTGAAAATCTCATTTGCTACCAAAGAATCTACACTCAGAACACCTCAGAAACAACAGAACCCTGTACCTCATGGGTTAGAAAGCCATGGGGGTGATTGGCACCATATGTGCACAACACCACCACTCACTATGAGCCACCCAAGCACCCCCCAAGTGCAGTTATGGGGCTGCTGAAACCTCCATTATACTTTATGGGGGAAAACCTTAAAGACATGTAAACTTCAACAATTCACCAAAAATCAGCCCTTTGCCCAATCCCTCTGCAATTTGAATGGTAGCCTCCACCCATTAGGCACTACCACCCCACCCCACTCTTTTGGCCCTGAGACCTGAAAATCAAATAGACATCAGATCGGACCTTTTTGCATTGATGTCAATAGGAGGCAAAAAGGCGGGAAATTCAAATAGATGTCAGAACTCAAAATGGAGGAGGAAGAAGAAGGACTTAATCGGCCACAAAATGAAGGGCCAAAACTACAAATAATGCAGAGCCAAAATGGGGGTGATTCGTTTTGGCTCCAAAACATTTCAGGAGGGCAAGAGGACAATTGTTTCAGCAATGAATCACCCGAAACGGGCAGTTTCGGGTACAGAACTTTCTGTACTCGAAACATTTCACACATCCCGAGTAAATATGTTCTATATGGCCAGTACTCCATTTTCACATAAGATCCAGCATTGTACTTTGCCTTTAAGAAAAGGTTGCAAGAGATGTTAATTTTGTCCTGGGCTGCATTTGTACACCTACATTCCAACACACGATGTCAGGCTGTCTCCTAGCTATATGAAACTTTGAGATGGGGCAACCAACTTTATCTTTCAAGATGCTTCAGCTGATAAATTACTATGGATAACATGTTGCTGCATCACAGTGAGTCATGAATATTACTGTAGCTTAGTGGTAGAACATTTGCTTTGCATGCCAAAGACTCCTGCCTTGGAGAAGTTTGGAGAACTTTGGAGAATGTTGGAGAAGCTGGTGCCAGTCAGTGCAGACAGTACTGAGAAGGACCAATAGTCTGTCTTGTTATAAGGCAGCTTCCTATGTTTCTGAATATTGAATATTACTGTACAGTACTGAATATTACTGTAGCTTAGTGGTAGGGGTGTGCACAAAACCAGTTTACCCAGTTCGGACTAGGCATGTTTGGGTTTGTGCATGTCTGAACATCACCCAACATCCCCCAGTTTGATTAGATTTGGGGGTTAATTTTTTAATTTTTTTTAAAAAAACCTTTATTTTTAAGGGGCAAAGGCTCACGGTGATGTCCACGGTCATAGGGGGGTCCCCGGAGGTCCCCCCTCCCCTGCCAGCCTCCAGTTTGCTATAAATACGTGCAGTATGGGTGTTTTTTTGCCTGTTCCAGGTCTCTCCTCCATGGCGGTGGCCATTTTGGAAGCTGTGGCACATGCCCAATGGACTGGTTTGGACCATCGAACCACCCATGTTCAATGCCAAACAGGTTCATATTCGAACTCGTTCGAACTTCCCTACTAGGGATGTGCAAACCAGCTCAACGTCGAGCCAGTTCAACGTTGAACCAGTTCGGTTCAATGGTCCAGGGTTGAACAGAAGCACCCCCTGTTTGATCCGACCTCAGACTGAACACCCCCCAAATGTTTGGGGAGTTCGCGAACATTTTGCAGTTTAAAAAATAATAATAATAATAAATTTTTTATCTTACTCCCAGGGAGTTGCTGGAGGTGGTGTGTGTGTGTGTGGGTGTCTGCAGAGATCACCCCTCCCCCTGCCGGCTTTACTTATGCCCCCCTCCAGCCAGTTCGGCCAGCTGTTTGACTGGTTTTCGGCCTTCTCCTGGTGGCATTTTGGAGACCGCGCCTGTGCGATTGGCCTCTGCTTGGCTCTCTCTTATGGTTCTCAGACTTTAAGGGAGTCCTCACCTTGTTTGCTTTGTAGAAACACAGAGTGGTTGGAGCTGCCTAAAAGAGACAGACAGCAAGATATGTGGGAAACAGAAGGCATTAGGTAGCTAGACTGATAGGCAGACACAATCCTGACTAAAAGAGGCACTATCCAATCCGACATAGAACCCAATAGACCAGGATATGTGCTGATGAGCAGGCTAGCTCACCACAGCAACAAAAAAACCCCACTTCGCATGTACTCAGTGGCATTTTCTGCTCTCATGAGCCGGACATTCAGAACAGGTTCTAGGAAGAAACTCTGGCGAGCCTTTGATCAAATTAAGCCATTACAGGTCCCGTGCATATTTCTTTTCATTCTCCCTTATCTTCATTGGACAGGAGGCAGGGTGACTGCGAAGTGATCTCTGAGTGTTTTCTTCAGAATGTGCCAGAGGAAAGAGTTTCTGAAATCATTAGGGAAAGTTGCGAATTCGCCAACTCAGTTACTGTTAAGGCGCTCTCTCTCTCTCTCTCTCTCCCACCCCTCGCATCTTTCCCTCTCCCAAGCAGTTGATGTGGTAATTAGAATTCAGTAAGAGCCCTGGTCAGGTCACCTATTTTCTCAGAACAGACATTCTTTCAAGTGTCCTTCTGCGTCACCAAAGATAACAACAGCAAATCAATAAGTGCTTGAAATGAAAGGGAGATGCTGCATGGCTCTAAAGGCAACAGCTTTTCACACCGCCAGCACCCCCTGTCGCCTTCCCTTTCTTCTCCCCCTGAAACTGTAGCATTACTTTGCACTGCCTTGCCTCCTCACCGGAGAAGCGCTCCCCTTTCATGCCTGTTCTCAGGATGAAGGTTAGTGTGTTTCCTTAGCAAATCCATTGCCTTGCAGGGATGAATTTATTTCAGGAGGCCAGTAGGTGTCTGGAAGTTGCTGACAGGCAAACAAAAGGATTTCTTGCTAAGATACACACAGCCAATTTGAGGTTAACCCGGGTGGGTTTTTTATTTTATTTATTTATTTATTTATTTTATTTTATTTTATTTTATTTTATTTTATTTCTTTATTCCAAGAGAATAAGTCGATTGAATTTAACTCGCCCCACCTTTCAAAAAGGCAGAAATACATTTGTCTGGAACTGTTTTCATGGTGCATACATCAATGTATGTGTGAACGCTTTGGTAGGACTGGGGTTTCTCTCTCTCTCTCTCTCTCTCTCTCTCTCTCTCTCTCTCTCTCTCTCTCTCTCTTTCTGATTTCTTATGCCCCAAGGTAGAATGTGTGTGTGTGCAAGGTTAGGCGGGTATTACAAGCAGGAAAGATTTCCATAATCAAAGATTGGTGTGTTGAAACATAATCACACTTCTTCTAAGGAGATTCAAACACTCCTTTAACGTGATGTAGTCCCACCATTGGAAAACGCCAGTTCAAAGTAGCCTGTGAATGCTAATCCTATATTTGATGCTGACATTTTAAGCTCTCGGCAATATTAAAACTAAGTATGGATGGAAAAGTAGTTTCCCTCTCCCCAAAGTAATTGAACTGCTTTCGCAACTCAAGCCTATACATACACACTGAGAAGTAAGTTCCACCGATTCTAGGAAGACTTACTTCCAAGTAAATGTACAAAAGAATGCTATAGGAACATGTTTACCATTAACAAAAGTGTGTGTGTGTGTGTGTGTGTGTGTGTGTGTGTCTCTGTCGGTCTGTCTGTCTCGGAGCCCACTCTTAGCCTGGTATACTGGGAAGTTAGTCACGTGTTCTTAAGATTGTAACGTTAGTCCCAGAAGAAATGGTTTCCATTTATTTACATGAGGAAATGTGATGCATTTCCCCCCTCTGAATAAATGAACTTCTTGTTTGTCCTAAAATAGCTTTTTTATTTTTGTAAAGTTAGGTTGAGGCATATAGAATTCAGGCGTGCTTTGTTTTTTACACCCCAAATGCAATAAGATCAAATTTAAATTGCACATGAAAGTAAAACTTTTTTTTAACCATTTTAAGATGGGAGTTTTACTTTGAGCAATGCGTTGTGAGTAGTAAACACAAGTAAGAAACACAAGTAAGAAAATACTGTTGTCAGTATTTTCATAGCTAATATATAAAAGCTAGTTTTTGTTTTAAATATTCACCAAAGAGTTTGTAAAAAGCACACCTTTCTGTCTTAATCTTTACTTAGTATTTCTGTCCAGCACATTAAAATAAATCATGTTTATTGTATTAAATCATGATAAACTTTTTTTAAAATGAAAAGTGTATATTCTTAGGAGGGAAGGGGGGGACATTGTGCAATCCAAGCCTATGGATGTTTACTCGGATGTAAATCACGAGTTCAAACAGGGCTGATCCCAAGTACGTGTGGGCTGGAGCCAAAATCAGCCTTGCAGTTGTCTAGGCCATAAAATTGGGGCCCCAGTGGCAATTCTTCTGGAAACGCTGCTTTGCTGAGCAGGACCCTCATGCTTTCCTCCTTGCCCCTCCCCAAACCATCACCTCCTCATTTTAAAAAATGAGTTATCAGTGACCCCACATGAAGCTGTTGGGTGCCTAGACACCAAAGGAAACTCTACACTTATTGTCTGCCACAAACTGTATGATGATTTTTTATCTGGTCGATAACCATAATGAAGGATATCTATCTATCACCCATTTCTATGTTTTTTTGTAAAGATTTTTACAAAACATTAAACAATTGCGGGGAAAGAAAGTGTTTCTTATTAATCCAAAAAAGAGAAGGCTGACAGTGCACTGGAGGGGCGGGGTATAAATATTTTAAATAAATAAATAAATAAGAAACTACAGGCAGGAGGACCATATGTTAGCTCAAAGTAGTTGTGCTAGCTAGTTGCATTCAGTCTGGATTTTGCATTCCAGACTAGGGTTGTTCATTTGCAGTGCATGTTATTCATTTCAATGTGAATTTTTCCATAAGAACACAGTTTTTCAAATCCCCAACCCTTTAATGCAACTAGGTCACCTCTGGTGCTACCACAACTTTGCTAGTTGTGCATGCACTTGGTTGTTCTAACACAGTCATAGTCACCTTTATAATCTAGAGAAAAGTCCAACTGAAATATTTAGAGAGCTCCAATGCAAAAACTAGTGGTGTCCATAGCATGTAGTTCATATAATAGCACCACAGAAAGAGAAAATTAAGCCAAGTCAGTGTAACAATTTCCACATTCCATAAGAAATTCCTTATGAATCCACCATTTTTACTCTGTTGTCTGAATCTTGGGGTTTTACTTTCCCATGTAGCTTCATCCATTTCTGAGGAACATCCATTTCAACAACAGTGCCGGGGACGAGATATTTTTAAATGAGAACATGGAATTGTCTGTTGGGTATGACATTGTTAACTGGATCATTTTTCCAAATAAATCTTTCACACAAGTGAGGGTTGGAATGATAGATTCCCAGGCTGCCTTAGATGAAAAGTTTATCATTGAGAAAAATGCCATTATATGGCCAGAGAAATTCAACCAGGTGAGTATTCCAGAGGTGTTTAGGACACTGATGTAACTTTCCCAGTATCCTACAGGATGAAACCTCCAAATGCATATTAAAGGTTGCTGATTATTTCTAGTGCATGGAGTAGAAAATGCCATTTTTAATGTCTGCTTGAAATGATTTATCCCCGGATAACTGTATTTATGGAATAATCCTATATTTTAAAAGGGGAAATTGAGTGGCATAGAATTTGTTGTATATCCTCTTCCACTGGTGGAAATCAAGATATTCCTCTGTGTTAACCAGTATGCCAACAGAGCAGAACAGCAGAATGCTTCACTGGCATACCTTCACCATCAACAGAAGAGCTGCCAATGGAGGCCCAAACCAAGGAGGGATGTAGGGATATTGTGTGGGAGACAGGGAGAACCTGACATGCCAAATCCTATACTACCTCCAGGCCTAAGCCATGTCCCTGAGAGCAGTATAATGCACCAACTGAAGAGATGTGCAGTTTAAAAAGCGTCTACTCAAATCAATAGAGAGCCAAAAACCAAAAACCCACCCACTTTTAGATGAGATGACTTCTAAATCAAATCACTGTAATGCCCAAATACATAAACTGCTAATAGGATGAGGTGGCATTTAGCTTGTCTCTCTTGCATTATGCTGTACTCACTTAAAGCAGACAACAATTAACATTAGTGAAGGGAACAATGGGGGAAAATGTTTTGTACAAGAAGAAAACATTTTGAGCAGTGTACTAATACCTCAGAACAGATATGGAAAGAATAATTTGCCATTGTGTGTCTTACTCAAAATCCTTACTCTATCTGAGGGGGCTCCCCATATAAATACCCAATTGGATGATCCACTTCAGCACTTCAATAAGGGGTGGCAATGCACTCCACATAGATAAGTAAAGGGGATTGCTACTATGCTGCAATGTTGCAAATATTTATTGTCTTTCCCCACCTCATTTAGTGTGATCAGCTGTGTCTTGGTTAAACTGTGCTAGCTAACAATTTCTTCCTACCCCAACCACTAAGCATGCCCACTTTGAATAACCAGGATCAAGTCCATAGTCATTACTGCTCTAACTGAGGAATCCTATATGCCAGTCATGCAAACATTCTGGTTACATAGCTGAAAGGTGAAACCCACCAGACACTAGTACGCCGGCATGCAACCAAGGAACACATTTCCTGTTCACTTAGCCACATGTATTTGTTAGGCAGGTTATAAATATTGTGTCGGGATGGGATGTTGTATAATAGATAGATAGATAGATAGATAGATAGATAGATAGATAGATAGATAGATAGATATTGTTTCAGTATAGGATATGTAAAGCACTAAAGCATTGAATTAATCTGCCATCCTTCTTGTTTATGGTTAGACGTTGCCACATTCTGTTTGTACTAAGAGATGTCATCCTGGATACTACAGAAAAACTCATGAAGGAAAGCCATCTTGCTGCTATGATTGCTTCCAGTGTCCAGAAGGGACAATTTCAGACAAAACAGGTAGATAATTCTATTAAACCGTTTCAAAGAAGGGGAAGGGAATCCTATGATTCTTACCATCTTTCCCTTCCCAACCTCCAAAAAACAACAAAACACCACACCCCAAAGTATTGTCCAACCCATTAAATGGCTTGCAAATTGGGCAGTAAAAGTGGGGAGAGCATTTTCAGGTCAGCTTTACTTGAAATCTATCCAGCAGAACACACCTCAAGAGCCACATGCAACAGCCTGCCACCAGTTTAGAGACACTAAGGCTCTTCTCACGATTACTGAGAAGAGCCTCTAGGGGGGTTGCAGGGAGAGCTCTCCTCACAGATGAGCAGACAGTCTGCTCTGGGCAGCTGCAGCAGCCACCCACATGATTGCCTGCTCCGTCATGGAGCTGGTGGGGGGCTGGGGAGTTCGGGGGCCGTGTGGCCCCAGGAAGCTCCAGCATGCCCTGCTCCAGCATGGTCTGCTGCTTTTGAGCCTCCCAGTCAGGGGTCTACTCATGAGTTGCCATGGCATGGAGCCACGCCATGACAACACACGAGTGAAAAACCAGGTTTGCAGAGCGCTCACAAACCTGGTTTAAGGGCAGGGGTTCTTTGGTGGGTTACCCGCTTAGGGACCACCGGGCTTGCAGCCGAGCCCTGTGGTTCATATGATGGGAGGAAATGGAGCTAGCCTCCACTAGCCCGATTTCCTCCCATTGTGTGAATAGCCTCACTCTGTTTTGTTTTGTTTTTCTTTGTTTCAGTCAAAGCAGAAAGTAAAAATAGATGTACACTACCATAGCTGCATTTGACTAGATGAGTTACAAATCATGAGTGTATGAGTGTTGGACCTGATATATAGAAAATCTCTCTGCTTCTTTCAGATGCCTA
Organism: Hemicordylus capensis; assembly: GCF_027244095.1. Taxonomy (NCBI): domain Eukaryota; kingdom Metazoa; phylum Chordata; class Lepidosauria; order Squamata; family Cordylidae; genus Hemicordylus; species Hemicordylus capensis. The sequence goes on along the minus strand of NC_069662.1, from coordinate 32,595,332 downwards.
TCAATGTGAAAGGTGTGCTGAAGATAAATATCCAAACAAGCATCAAAACCAATGTATCCTTAAAGGCATAACTTTTCTAGCCTATGATGAATTACTAGGGATAGGTTTGGCTTCTGCTGCACTTTCTTTTTCTCTACTCACGGCCCTGGTGCTAGGAACTTTTAAGCATCATCAGAACACCCCCATCGTCAGAGCCAACAATCGGGATCTTACCTACCTTCTGCTGATCTCCCTCTTGTTCTGCTTCCTTTGTTCTTTGTTGTTTATTGGTCGTCCCAGTAGGATGACCTGCCTTCTTCGACAAACTGCTTTCGGAATAATCTTTTCTCTTGCACTTTCTTGTGTGTTGGCCAAAACAATCACAGTGGTCCTGGCATTCTTGGCCACAAACCCAGGGAACAAGATGAAAAAATGGTTGAGCCAAAGACTGTCTTATTACATTATAGTGTTTTGCTCTATGATTCAGCTTATTATCTGTAGTATCTGGCTCAGCACAACTCCTCCATTCCCAGACCTTGACATGTTCTCACACGTCGGAAGAATCCTAGTGAAATGTAATGAGGGCTCAGGCACCATGTTTTACATTGTCCTGGGTTATATGGGCTTTCAGGCCAGCATAGGCTTCATGGTGGCTTTCCTAGCCAGGAAGCTGCCTGATCATTTCAATGAAGCCAAGTTTATCACCTTCAGCATGTTGATTTTTTGCAGTGTCTGGGTCTCCTTTGTTCCAATCCACCTGAGCACCAAGGAAAAATACATGGTGGCTGTGGAGATCTTCTCTATTTTGGCCTCCAGCTCTGGGTTGTTGGGTTGCATTTTTGCTCCGAAAATGTACATTATTTTGCTGAGGCCAAAAATGAACACAAAGGACCACTTTAAGAAAAAAAAATTATACAATGACTCACAGGGATATTTTTGCAATGATACAAATTTCTCCAACAGTTCCAGGGATCTTGGATAGATGAGAATATTTGAATTAAGATTAAGGGGATGCTTAATGTCAGGGGTGCAATCCTGACAGTTTTCATTCAAATGCCTTACTGTATATAGATATTGGGAAGGAGAAGCCCCATGGGCTCTGCTTCCTGCAGAAGAGGCCCTCCCAGCATCAGGAATGTAATGAACTGCACTAGAGATGAACATGGTGGAAGCAGCACCTGGGGGATGCTACACATTCATTGGATTGAAGTGCCGATTTAGGGATCTGCATGCCGGCAATGAGCCCACCACCTTGACCAAATCGGTGAGTGGGCAGGGTCAAGGGGTACACATATAAAGGTTTTAAAGGTTTTACTAGTGAAGGGAATCACCTAGTAATGTGGGGGGGGGGGGAGAGAAAGGCTGCATTTGCCCCCATGCCACATTACTGGGGAATTTCATTTACAAGTATACCTGAGGCAATCTGAAAGGCAGTTCTTAGAACCAGGGGTCGGTCCAGTTTGAACTCGGACCAGCCCCCTCCCCATGCCTCTCTAGACTAATAGCATTACAGCCCTCAATATGTTGGGAATTCTCTCCAGTAGAGAAACCTTTTTTCATTATAGCAGAGTGCACAGAGGCACAACACAGCGGAATTTAGTAGGCATGTGTGTATGCTGAGAGTAAAGTAACTTGAAGCCAGTTCATAGTTTCAAATCAATATATATGGCATTTATTAGAGAACTCCATTCTAGATAGGAAAGTGAGGAGTTAGGATCTCTAATCTATCTATCTAGCTGGATGCAGATGGATTCTGCATCTCTGCACACATGGTGCAGGGAGAGGAGCTTGTTTGCATGTTGCAAGGTAGAAGGAACAGGAAGAGAAGAGCAGAAGGAAGTGGCTGGAAGGAAGGAACTCCCTAAGATTAGTAATCTACATTCCAGAGGGATCGTGTCAGAACAGTAGAGAAGGGATGACCAATGTCTTGACCCTCTAGCCCTCTGACTCACTAGTCTGTCCTCCACTGTCTTTGAGACAGCGCATAGTCCTTCACTTCCAACAAATAACTTGGCTGGGCACAAAACTGAACTTCAAACTCATAGAATAGCACTCTAACCTTAGTAGCACAGACCCCTGCAGTGGTGACACAGCTCCAGCACTCACCTGACCTCCATAGTGCTGCCCTCACCACCCCTTGAACCACTGGACCAGTTCGAGGTTGGGTTGAACCAGATCAAAGCAGTTTGTGGAACCACAGTTCAATCAAAATTTGGACCGGACCACCAATCTCAGACTGCGTACACTTCTACTTTAGATTCTGTATCCAAAACTAGAGATTCTCTTCCCAGAAATTTTCCACAAACCTCACAGTTCTTCAAGAGCTTTTCTAGACAGCAGGCTTTACCACCGGTTTACTGTGAGGATTTACTGTAGGTTTGGGGCATATTAGAAACTCTGGTGTAACAAGTGGTTTTTTTTCACCCCGGACATAAATCAGACTCCAATATGCAGCGGGAAACCTGAATAAAAAATGGAGTGCCCTCCAGGAATTCCTTGATATAAATTCCTTCAGGATGCTATTATCAGCTGTGCTGTCTCCTGAAATAATGGTAGGCCTTAAGCCAATCTAACTGCAATAGAACTAGTAGTCCTTAATCCTCTGAACCTACTATGAATGACTATGGCGGAATTAAAGGAAGCTGTATGAGATAGGATGTCATGGAGTGCATTGATCCATAGAGTGACCGAGAGTTGGACATGACTGAACGGATAGATAGAGAATCCTCTGAACTGTGCCTCTTTATCATGTATTGTGACTCATACTCTGATTTATAACCCTCCCGATAACAAAAGCCCCCCATTTTTGAAACCCCAACTCTTTTAAGGGATGAAAACCTATATGGGCCCTTTTATCTTAATCATTTTCTCCTTCTTTCACTCAGGACTCAGCTGTCCATTCCATGTCCCCCCTCCCCCACCTTCCCTGAGAATTCACCTTCAATCACTAAAGAGGTATTGCACTTCCAATAGAATCCAATGGTTGGCTCCCCCTGATGTCACACTACTAGTAAACTTTGGCTTCATCATCAAAACAGTCTTGCTCTGCATAACCTTGCCAGCACCTATTTCCCATTGGCTTTAATGGGGCAGAAAAACCTCAATATCATTTGAACCCTGGTCAAAACTTCAGCAAATCAGCAAAGGATTACCTTCCTAGACATGCTTGTCAAAGTACATTGGTCATTTCCCCCCAAATTTGCAAGAATGTTATGGGACACTGTTGTAATATTTGGGGGAAGGACCAAAGTGTCAATTTTCATCACTTTTTAACCTACTGTAGCTGTGATATTTTTTGTGAGATCTCATTGAAATCTGGCAGATTTGTAAACCTCATCAAGTAGATCACACCTGCCAAGTTTCAAGTTATTAGCTCAACAGTTGTCTTCTTTATTAGGAATAGAATGTTGTGGCTAACTATAGCAGAACCTTTTCTTTGCTACTCATCTTAACTAAAGTGGCACTTCTGTGCCGCTTTAATTAATTTGTAATATACCATGTGAGCCATGTTCTAACTAACTGAAGCTTAGCATATCCATCCTAAATAACAACACTGGCAAAAAAAAGTCATCAGTTTGTGTACCAGTTTGTGTATCTTTAAAAAACACACACATTTTGATTTGCCCCTAATGTAATCAACAAGACAGTTGGGACATTTAGCCCACATGATAATCAAGTACACAAAGGATCTGGCCCCAAAGGTGCCTCAAGGAGTTGTTAAAATAGCTTCCTTCAAACCCTGATTAGATTTACTGTAAGGAGCAGAAGAAACCCACGTTTATTTCAGAGGTATGTGAGACATTGTTTGATATTCATCACAGGATCCCGCTCCTTTGGATTCCTCGACAAGATACAAATCATTTTGTTTTTACATTAATTCTGACATTCAGTTTTTTCCCCATCTTCTCACCCACACAGACAAAATATGTCAGAATGAGACAATGGAAAATGACACCTCAGTGAATAAATTCATTTTACTGGGCTTTGCTAATGATCCAGGTGTTAAACTCCTTCTCTTTGTTGTGTTCCTTTTCATTTATATTGCAACTGTCTTTGGCAATATTACCATTCTGGTCATCATTACCGTGGATACTGCCCTTCATACACCTATGTACTTCTTTCTCAGGAACTTGTCTTTCCTGGAGATCTGCTACACTTCGGTCACTATCCCCAAGTTGCTTCAGAACATACTTGCTGTGGACAAAACCATCTCACTGATTGCATGTGCCACTCAAATGTATTTCTTTCTCTTTTTCGGTGCCACCGAATGTTGTCTCCTAGCTTTCATGGCATATGATCGTTACATAGCAATATGCAACCCACTGCGCTACCTAGTCATCATGAGAAAGAGTGTGTGTGTCCAGCTCACTGCTGTTTCATGGGTCTGCGGCAGCCTGGTGGCTATGGGCCACACCATGTTCATTTTTAACTTGCCCTTCTGTGATTCCAATGTCGTCAACCATTTCTTCTGCGAAATCCAGCCAGTGCTAAAGCTGGTGTGTGGGGACACGTACTGGAATGAGATCCAGATTATTGCAGCTGCTGCATTTGTCATCCTGATGCCCTTCATGCTGATCCTCATGTCCTATTTCCATATCATCTCTACCATCTTAAGGATGCAATCAGCCAAGAGCCGGCAGAAGGCTTTCTCCACCTGCTCCTCACATCTTGTAGTTGTGTCCTTATTCTATGGGGCGGCCATTTTTATATACATTCGCCCCAAATCTAGCTACTCCCTGAATGTGGACAAACTCCTCTCTCTCTTCTATGCAGTAATTACACCGATACTGAACCCCATTATCTACAGTCTGAGGAATAAAGAAGTCAAGCAAGCTCTCAGAAAAATAGTGATGAAGTTGATACCTTCAAAATAAGAACTATGATAAAAAGGAAGCCCTCTGAAATCATTTCACTCTGCATATAAACTGAAGACTCATTATGTTTCATCAAGGCAATTTCTGTAGCTGACTGTTTAAATGCAATGTTCTTGTTATGCTTTTATGACAGCCTAGGAAACTGAATAGAAGGAAAGTAATAATTTGTCTTTGATATGCAGTTTTTAGAAATAAAGCTACATGTTGAAACACGCTCAACAATATGAATGACGTATTAACATGATTAAAATGTTTTAATGGCCTTAGTCTTAAAGATCCTATTTGTTTCTGGATATTGTATTATGGACTTAGGAACAAAGGAACATAGGAAGTTGCCATATACTGATTCAGACCATTGGTCTATCTAGCTGAGTATTGTTTTCACAGACTAGCAGTGGCTTCTCCAAGGTTGCAGGCAGGAATCTTTCTCAGCCCTATCTTTGGCAACATACTGTATGCTTTGGTAGTTTGTTGGTTCAATTAAAAAATCTTGTCTTATCTTGGAGAAGCCAGGGAGGGAACTTGTGAATGGCTCCATCCCCTGAGGGGAATATCTTACAGTGCTCACACTTCTTGTCTCCCTTTCATATGCAACCAGGGCAGATCCTGCTTAGCTAAGGAGACAAGTCATGCTTGCTACCACAAGACCAGCTCTCCTCACCCAATACTTGAGCCACATAGTATTAGGAAGTTTCAGCATCAGAAAGCACAGGTCTGGGGAGGAAAGAATTTCATTCCTCCTACCCAGTATTCCAAGGGGAAATGACTAATTCTGAGCTCAAGTAGCTGTCTGTCATTCATGTTGGAGTAATGCCACTGGAGTTCATGCTCTTACAGCCCAAACTCATTCTTCAGTACAGAAGAAAGTTCATCTATCAAAACCTTTATGTTCAATGCTTTTGTATTAAAACTTGTCATGCAAAGCCATGACTATTTTCCTACTTGTGATATTATATTGGATGTCTGACAGGACTAGCAGTGTGTGATCAGAAAGTTTGAAAATCCACATTTCTGCTTGTTGGGTAGAGAAGCAGCCATTTGATCACACCATTAATCTCTTATCTTGTTTCTGCACCAGTTCTGTTGTATGAGCAACACTCAAATCCATGATTTCTTCTATAGACACACATTAACAGAGCAGCATCACCTTGAGCCAGATGAAGCAATTAAAAGCCTTATCAAATGTGATTTGGCTTTATGTCAAGACACAGTCTGGGAATCGGGCTTCAATGTACATTTTCAATGATCTGAAAATGTTAAGTAGAGGTCCAACAACAATTCTTAGGGTTTTATTTTCAGTTTGAAAATAATTATTTTGGAGAGGTAGACATATCTCAGGCCCCTCAACCTGGACAATGCACAATGTACAAGCTGATAATTTTCTCATGTTGCCTTTGAACCTTTTGTGTGCTCTATAGGGATGTGCAAACAGGTTCAAATTTGAACCGGTTTGAATTCAAACAGGTTTGGTTCGAAGGTTTGAACTCAAACCAAACAGGGCATTGAATTGGCAATGTCGGTCCAAGTTTGAACCAAACAGAGCCTGGTTCTATTTGAACGGGTTTGAACTGGTTTGAGCCTCCAAAACTGGGTTGGGTGGTAGGCAACCATGGGTGCCAGCTACCACCCAAACCTCAAAGCAGTCAGACACTCCTACGATTATTAATGATTTTTTGAACGTTTTTATTATTTTTCTCATAGGGTGTAATGGGGACTCAAACCAGCCCATTATTCCTTATGTGGAGTACCTAGGGGCACAAAACTGGGGTGAGTAGTAGGCACCCAGAGGTGCCTACCACCCACTGAATGTCAAAGCAATCAGACACTCCTGTGTTTGTTAATGATTTTCTGAAGTTTTTTTTCAATTTTTGCATTTCTCTCATAGGGAATAATGGGAATTTGAGGATGCCCCATTACCCACCTTTTGGTGGTAATGCCATGGCACCCCAAAGTGGGTGTTGGGGTGCAGCAGGTCTGGTCTCAACTCTCCCCAGGCAGCCCCAAGTTTGTAGGATTTATTGTTTTTTAATATATATATATTTTTTAATTTTTCCCCTTTCATTGCAATGCATAGGAGTCTCTCCCCATTCATATAAGTAGAACAGTGACCTTATTTGCTGTGAACTCTGTATTTTTGCAAAACGCATGTCCAAAGAGAAGAGCAGAAAAAATGGTTCATGTGTGTTACTTTATGTTCTTTTCCTTCACTGTGGTGTGTCTTTGCCTTGCCCCTCTTTCTTTGCAGTTTGCGTGATGCTGGATTGGTTTCACTGCCTTGCGCTGCTGTCTTGATAGGTCTTTTGTCGGTTTTGTGTGGCTGTTGTGTAGGCTGTGCTGTTTGGTTTGGTTCCCTTGGCTTTGCAGTTGTGCAGGCACTGCAGCAGCAGGTCAGTTTCTGTGGTGGGTTTTTTGGTTCTTAGCTGAGTGTCTTTTTAGTTGTGTCACTGTGTGTTGGTAGTGTGGCCTGCTAGGGGCAGAAACCTGGGGCGAGTGGTAGGCACTCTTGGGTGCATACCACCCACCGAACCCTTAAGCAATGGAAATTGTATGTGTGTGTTTTTTAATTGATCCCCCCCCATTTCTCCCATTGGGAACAATGGGGGTTTGAGGTGGCCCATCTGGCCCACTTCCCCACCTTTTTTTTGGGGGGGGCAGCACCTCCAAGTGGGTCTGGTGGCATTGCAGGTTGTGCCACAATTTCCCCCAGGCAACCTTTCTGAAGAGCTTTTCATAATATTATATACAAACCAGAGAATCACCTCCTGTCACCGCAGACACCGGTGGAGTTCTTGCACAACCTGCTATACCCCCAGACCCAATTTGGAGTGCCCAGGCACCCCTCAAAGGGGGAATGGGTCATCCTCAAATCCCCATTATTCCCTTTGGGAGAAATGCAAAAACTGAAAATATCTTCAAAAATTCATTTATAATCACAGGAGTATCCAATTGCTTTGGAGTTTGGTGGGTGGGAGGCACCCTTGGGTGCCTACCACCAACTCTGTTTTTGTTCCCCTAAGTGCTTCACATAGGGAATAATGGGCTGGTTCATGTTCCCATTATACCCTATGTAGAACCAAACTGGGGGGGGGCGGGGTTCGAGCAAAACCAAAACCAAACCTATCTACCCTGGTTCGAAGCTGGTTCAAATTTGAACCAAACAGGCTAAGCCAGTTTTGTGCACATTCCTAGTGCTCTGTGCAAAATGTGAATGGTGGCACAGTTGAGGCAGTGGGCCCATTTCTTATTATGGGACCATAGAAAATGTGCGGCCTCACCACATTCTGGAGCCAGCCTTCCATTATTGGTAGCTTACTCTCATCTGTGGTGTTGCCTGCTTCCCATTGTAGATCTATTACTTTTTCAGTGTTTTCACCCTAATAGACCTCATTCTCACTAGGGGTTCAATCAGTACAAACCCAAGAGACATACTAGCATCTCAGAGATACTACTACTAATTTCAAATTGTATCAGAGGTGCTGCTTCCTTTATGGGGAAAATAAAAGGATGTCCAAGATGAATTTTTTAAAAAATCTGTCTCCTCTATTATATGTTAGTTAATTAATCTGGTGACTTTTTAAATATCTATTTTACCATGACTGGTCACATTGATTGTGGGTCTTCCTTATGGGTTAGTACTTCTGCAACCTACATAAAAGATAAAAATAAAAGACCAGACAGCCCCAAGTGGCCATTTTGTTTTGGGCCAGTAAGGTAAGTTATGAGATTTTGATTTTCATGCTTTTTATTTTGTATATAGTGAATAAGAATACTTTCACCCTCTTGTTTTTTATTTTCTTTTGTTCTAGCTGCTTAATTTGTTTAATTCTTTTCCTTTGTAGTTCAGAGGGAGGGATTTATGTTTTAACTACATCTGCATTTTTAATCTAAAATTAGACAAAGAATTATAGGTCCCAGGCATTGCCACGGACAAGGAAATTCAGAGTACAATCTAAGCCAAAGTAAGCATTTCTGAGGCCCATTGATGAGAGAGTTAATCATGCACACTATTATTCCCTCTTGAAACAAATGAGAATTGATGTGTTTAATGTTGGTTGGATTGAGCTCTCAGTTCTTTTTTGTTTTCCGTTTAACTATTGTAAGGTTGCACTGAATTTTTTTTTTTAAAACATCCAGCTTCTGTTGATACTAATCATTCTTGTCTCCAAGTAGACATGTTCAGAAAGAAACCTGGAGAGTCTTTTAAAACAAACAAACAAACAAACAAACAAACAAACAAACAAAGGGGCCACTTCAGATGATATGGCCTGTCCTAAATCCATGGGAGAGGCCTGCGGATGTGCACATCTGGACCCCTTCCTGGCATCTTCTGCTAATAGAGCAGGGCAGGCGATGTTAATCCAAACTGCCCTTAAATAAGAATTGAATGCTAATTAATCAGACCCAAGTTCAAATCCCTGGTCAGCCATGAAACCCTGGGCCAGTCACTTATCTCTCAGCTAAACCTGTCTCACCGGGTTGTTGTGAGGATAGACATAACAACGTACACTGGTCTTGGCTGCTTGGAGGAAAAGCGATATATGAATGCAGAAATATATACATATCTAGCACTTATGAGCTATGTGTATAATATATCATACATATACTTGTATTCTACCTAGTAATATTTTGTGTTTTGTTGTTTGGATGTTTGCCTCATTGGGGAACCGGTAGAGCAGGCCTGCACAACATACTGCCCGTGGGCCGCATGCGGCCTGCAAGGCCTTTTTTCTTGGCCCCTGCCCTGCTCCTCGTCGTCCTCCTCCTCCTGGTCGGGCGGCGGCGGCCTCCCGCGTCGTCGTCATCCTCCCCTCACGGCAGGCCGCCTGGCTCCTTTTCCGTCTTCCGTCTTCCGTCACACAGGAGGGCCCAGCGACAGCAGGCATGCACAGAGTGGAGAGGCTAATGGATGCGCATGCGCAGAACGGCGCGCAGCTGCCCTCTCGCCTCTTTGTGGCCGCCCGCCGGGGTGCTGTTGCCAATGGCCGCTCCGGCGACGGCGTCTGCTTCTGTGTGTTCCCCACCCACCAAAAACAAACACAGAAGAACACTCAGCCACATTCCTGCAGCAGCACCTCTGCTGCATGCAGCTGAACTTGAAAAAAACTACCACCGCCATAGCCATAAGTAAGCCGGCTTGCTGGGTCTGGGCACATAGCCAATCAGAGCAAGCCTGGGAAACAGAGCTAGAGACGTTGTCTCCTCATCATTTTGCTGCTTCTCCCTGGCTTTCTTGACTTCCCTCTCTTTTCCCTCCCACCTCTCAACTCACTCTCTTTCTCTCTCAAGCTCTCTCTCTCAAGCCAAGCCTCCTTTCACTTTTCCCTCCTCCATTCTCTCTCTCTCTCTCTCTCCAATCCCCCCTTTCCCTCCATTCTCTCTCTCTCTCCTTTCCCTCTTTCTCTCCCACTCCTTCTTCTGATCAAAGTGTAATCTTCTTATCCAAAACTATGAGAAAACCTTCTCTAATTTTTTTCCTTACAAGTGCTTCATGTTAAGTGTGATGATTTGGCAGAGGTGGAAAGGAAGAGCAATGCATTTTATTGTTATGCATTTTGTACAGATTGCATTGTGTTTATTTTATTAGAAATTTTAATTCAGTTTATTTTATTTTAATTTAAATTAATCTTGGCCTGCCAGAACTTCAAAAGTTAAATTTTGATTAAATTCATTTTCATTAATTTCACTTTAATTTGATTTAATTGATTGATATTAAGTGTTACTTTAATAATCAGCACCCTAAAAATAGACTTCGGCCCCAATGATCCAAGTCACGGTCAGTTTTGGCCCACCAGGTCATTTGAGTTGTGCACGCCTGCTGTAGAGTGTGTGTGGGGTGTGGGGTGGGGTAGTGGTGGTTGGAATCAGAAAGGAAGAGAGAGGAAAAGGAGAAGGAGGAAATGGAGTTGTTGCTGAATAAACCTTTAGTTAAATTTGCAGAAGCTTTCCTTGAATGTATGAAGGAAGCAGCTATAAAACAATAGAATAATAATAATTTTTATGAGCATAATCATAGTGTGCAATTAGAAGGTTCCCTCTCCAGCCAGCCTCCAGTCAGCAGGCTGAGTGGAGAGGGAGACATGTGTACCCACACTAGCCCCAACATGCAAGATGGATAACTTGCAGTATCAACTGAACTGGTCTAAACAAAATAACAAAAATACTTGTAGAACCAGATCGCATGAATGCTCCCCACCCCCCAAGTAAGCTCTTCAGAGTGCAATAATGCTTACTAGTCATTGTGAATATACTTGCAGCCTTAAACTCTTCCTTCTTCATTTTCTATTTATTGGAAATATAGCTACCCACATTGTACCCCAGGCCAGGGGCGTAGCAAGGGTGGAGTGGGCCCAGAGACAAGATTTTAAAATGCCCCCCCCCTCACTGAAGCTCAGCTCATGAAGTAAAGAAATTTTAAAGGAGGCTGAATAGTGGTAACAAAAAGCATAGTAAAATTTATATAAACTTATGTGCCACAACAGAACATCATCCTAAATTATTTTTTAAAAGGTTTTGTAAATTGTGGATGATGCAAGTCATTTAATGGTACTAAAGAAAGACATGCTGTTCTGGTAGCTCCAGGTCTTAACACTCACGTCAATTTCAGAGGATGAATACCACTGAAGGAAGCCCAGAATGCGGATGCACAGCTGGGGGAGTCAGTCATGTGACTTGCCTCTGGGGGCCCCCCAAGGCAATGGGCCCCCAGACAACTGTCTCCCCTTGCCCTATTATAGTTACGCCCCTGCCCCAGGCCTTGATTGTGGATATAATGCCTGCTTTGGGACAGCAAGATAAATATATAGTCCAATAGGTAGATGAATGAATGAACAAAGGGACAAAGGAAAGAAACCCAAAGGTTTTTTGTTTTTTAACTACATCTATCTATCTATCTATCTATCTATCTATCTATCTATTCATTTAACATGTTTCTATACCACCCAAAACTTAGGTCTCTGGGTGGTTTACAATAAATTTCATTTCTTATCTAGGTTTTTTAAAAAACAAAATGAAAAGAAGCCAGTCACTGCAGTACTATTTTCTGCCTCCTGTAGATGCCAGAAGAGTGGTTTGCAAAACCTCTGAATCATACCGTGGTAACAACCTTCATCATTCTGGGCTTCCCAAATACACGAAAGATAGAAAATGTCACTCTTCTTTCTCTTCCTTGCGATGTACCTTCTTACTATGACTGGCAACATACTCATAATCGTCATGGTTAAGACAGAAAGCCGTCTCCAAACTCCCATGTACTTTTTTTTAGAAAACCTTTCTATCTTGGATTTGGGCTATACATCTTCAACTGTCCCCAAACTGCTGTCCATCTTGTTGATGGAGGTCCACACAATTACCTTTGCTGGCTGCTTGCTACAGTCCTACTTTTTCTTTTTCCTTGGGACAGCTGAATGTTTTCTTCTTGCGGTGATGGCCTATGACCGGTATGTGGCCATCTGCTACCCTCTCAGATACTCAACTATCATGAATAAAAAAGTATGTGTGTTTCTTGTGATAGGCTGCTGGGCAGGTGGCTGCATGGCCCCTTTGGTAGCTGCCACCATAGTGGTGAATTTACCCTTTTGTGGGCCTAATGTAATAAATCATTTCTTTTGTGATATCCCACCACTATTGAAACTGGCTTGTGTAGACACATCTCTCACACAGAAGATTGTATTCCTGCTATCTGCTTTGGTGATTCTGAGCACATTTGTGTCTACCATGGTCTCCTACATCTACATTAGTATAACTATACTGAAAATACCCTCCTCTCATGGACGTCACAAGGCTTTCTCCACTTGTGCTTCTCATCTGACTGTTCTCACTCTCTACTACAGAACAGTGATTTTCATGTATGTAAGCCCAACCACACGCTCATCCTTTGACCTGAATAAAATGATAGCTGTTGTGTACAGTGTGGTCACCCCAATGCTCAACCCAATGATCTACACCTTGAGGAACCAGGATATCAAAACAGCCTTGAAGAAACTAATGTTCAGAATGCAAATTAGTAGAAAAGAATTTGAACTATCCAAGGAATTCCATCTGTGATAACATTTGATCTATGAGAAAGAAGCAGCACAGTGTGTGGAGATGGAATTGTATTTCATTGACTTCATTCCATTTAATAATAATAATAATAATAATAATAATGTGTGAGGGCTTGGCTGCTGCTGGTCCTCAGTCTAGCCATCCACTGCCACTGAAATAAGATCTTTAGCTAGTGTGACTGGTTGCACTCCTAGTCACTGAACCTCTGCCTTTCAAAAACAATATCAAAAACAATATCAAGAGGCAGCCACCAACTCTGCCCACTACACTGGGTCAACCACAATTTTTTTATTATTATTTCTGAGCAAATATTCTTCTGCCTAATGTTCTCTTCAAGGCACCTTTTACCTCCTTGTTTCTCAGGCTGTAGATAATGGGGTTTAACATGGGGGTGAAGACTGTGTAGGAGAGGGAGAGGATTTTCTTTGTATCTGGTGAGTAGCTGGACTTAGGTCTGAAGTAGGTAGATGTGGCTGTGCCATAAAACAGAGTAACCACCAAAAGATGAGAGGAACATGTAGAGAAGGCTTTATGCCTCCCCTCTGCTGAGGACATGCTTAAGATAGTAGTGATGATGCGGACATATGTGAGGAGAATCAACAGGAAAGGGAACATGATGAATAGCACAGTGGCTGTGAGAGCCTCAATTTCAAACATGTAGGTGTCAGCACAGGCTAATTCTAGCACTGGGGGACTGTCACAAAAGAAATGATTGACTCTGTTGGGCCCACAAAATGGCAAGCTGAATATCCATGTTGTCTGCACAGTAGAAACAGGGAAACCTGAGAACCATGATGCACCAGCTAGCTGGAAGCAAGCTCTTCTGTTCATAATGTCTGGATATCGTAATGGGTTGCAGATGGCAACATAACGGTCATACGCCATGGCAGCAAGAAGACAGCACTCAGCTGCACCAAAGAAGAAGAAGAAATACATCTGTGCAGCACAGCCAGCATAGGAGATGGTCTTGTTCTCTGTTAGAAAGTTGACCAGCATCTTTGGGACAATGACCAAATTGAAACAGATCTCCAAGGAAGACAGGTGCCGGAGAAAAAAATACATGGGGCTATGAAGGGCGGTGTCCATTGTTGTGGCAAGAATGATGAGGAGATTTCCAGTCAGAGTTATGATGTAAACAATGAAGAAGACAATGAAAAGGGGTATCTGAAGCTCAGGGTGATTGCTAAATCCAATAAGAATGAATTCTGTGACACTGGTCTGATTCTCTTTGGTTGTTACCTTTTTCTCAGTCTGCATCATACTGTCCAGAAGTCCATCAAATAAAGCTAGTAAAAGGATTTATATTACAGGAAATGTTCTGAAAACCACAAAAAGTGGCCACTTCTCTTCATCCGCTGAACTGTTACATTTCTTATGGCAAATGTTTCAGGAAGAAACAAATGATTATTGCAAATATGGACAGTTTGGAAGGATCTAATAATTTCTCTTGAACCTCCAATCTTAAGTAATTAAATTATTCCATCTACTTCCCCCCTCTGAATATTTTTATTCTTCAAAATTCCTTTCTTTCATATTGTCTTTCCCTCTTCTTTTGTACCCAGCGACTTATATGGCACAATAATCCCTTACAAGTAACCTGCACATAACATAAAATACTACATTATACTGTGAGATAGAGAGATAGAGAATTGTTCATTCCCTAATTGTTAGATGAGATGCATTAAATTTTAACAGCAGCAGAAAATGCCAATTTTGGTGCTTTAAATGTGAATTGATGGATGATGCTTATTGAAGTGCTTCACTTCAAAATCCATAGTATCATAACACTCATTCTTCAGTATCTGCTACAGCAACACAGAGTAGCTTCTTATCATTTTGTTCTCCTTTAGGTGAGATATCCCTTAGGTGAGGTAGTTCTGGATGGAATGCACAACTTTTAATTTCCAGATACTGGTCCAAATTCAGAACAATATGCACAGTAAAGTCAGCTGAGGAAGGAGAATAGAACACAGTTTGCTTAGAAGACTACTAGTCTTAATCAAAAAATTACACACAATACCATCATCATGTTTGTAAAGCAAGAACAGAAGAATCAGATCACTGAGGGTGATTTTAGACAATCAGTTTGTATGCTTATTCGTGATGGGCAACATTTATCTGCTTGATTTATACCTGGGATCAACTAATTTTTCTAAAATTGTTTGTGATTATAAGTATTTATCGTTTGCTTGTTTTTTAAAACCTAACATTATTTTTAGTCAGAAAATGACTTGATTATTTCCACACCCAAGTCCAAACTTTCTTTTAGACTCTGAGGTGCTCCTGTTGACAGCACTGGGCATGTGAGAGGGTTCAGATCTTTCACTTTCACAAGGAGCTTCCATAGCCCTATTCAAATTGTCTGTTCAACACTTGTACAATCTATGTACAGTTACATAGGTAAAATCTGAATGCAGACTAATCAAGTCATTTCCCTGCTGAGCCATTAGGTGGCTACATTTAACTTACAGTAAGTGCCATTAATTTCAGTGGGAACTATCTTAGGATCTTGTCCATATAGCCAATTGTCTGACTTGCATATTCTTGAAATGTTCATTATTACTTTGATTATTATTACACCTTTCTAGGTTTTCCTCACCACTAGATTTGGTAATAGGGGATGGAATTGGAATTGGAATTCCAAACCCCTGCTAACTTGGTAAAGAGGCACCTTTTAATGTGGTGGTTCTCTTTATTTAGCAGGGGGAGAGTAACTGGCCCTATCCACCCCCAGCACAGTGACTGTTGCTGGTGTCTATCTTATGTTTCTTTTTAGACTGTGAGCCCTTTGGGGACAGGGATCCATCTTATTTATTTATTATTTCTCTGTGTAAACTGCCCTGAGCCATTTTTGGAAGGGCCAGATAGAAATCAAATAAATAAATAAATAAATAAATAAATAAATAAATAAATAAGTGTGAATTTGCCTTAACAACAGATATCTCCACCATTATGATCAAAGGTGTGTGTGTGTGTGTGTGTGTGTGTGTGTGTGTGTGTGTGTGTGTGTTTCTCTCGCACATTTACTGTCTTTTTGCGACATCCTCATATTTTGGTAAACTTCAAACATGTCTGTCAAAACCCAGAAGATTTCTGTCAAAACCATTCTTACTTCTCTTGGAAGGATTCTGCTCTGGCTCCCTGCTTCTATCTCTATATTCCTGACTACACATGCTCTTCATTGCCAAAACCTTCCTCAAAGAGATCCATTTATTAACCAATTCCTTTCCTGAGCTTTCCTTGCTTCACTTTATTAGCACTTCTACAATCACATTACTCTTCTTAACGTATTCTTAATGAAGAATACTTCTTCTTAATGAAGGGTATCTGTTTGCCCTTCTTTTTCTCTTTCTCTTCTCTGAGCCCTTTCTCACGACCAGTGAGAAGGGCTTGAGAGCTGCTGGTGGGGAAGGCTGCTGAAACTTACCTACCCTGCAGATGACCACTCCTCCATTGCTGGGCATGCTCACCCCAAGCAGCGCAGGGGGCCGGAGACTGGGATACATCATCCTGGACCCTAGAAATCCCACAATACTCCCCGCAGTCCCCCAGCCCCGGCTGGAGCCGCACATGATTTTAAAAACTGGGGCTCATTCCCTTAACCTTATTTAAGTGGCTGGCTCTGCAGGTGGGTTTGTCGCTGAATCACTTCTGGGATCAGGTGCGATCTCACTGGAGCAGCCAAGACTGAGCTTTTCCTCCTTAGCCAGTCTTGGCTGTGCATGAGAACAGCCTCTCTGTCTGCGCCAGACTAATGTAGATTGGCCCTTTGGGCAGAATTGAAGTTGCAACTGAAATGAAGCTGTTTCTAAATTAATGTTAAGTCATATGAATTATGGTGATGAAGTCCTCAACCATTGTTAAACTGGAGTAAGTGATGGCAAACACAGACATACAAGAAAACACACATTTGTGAGAACATGGATTGGAAGTATTGGCATATCCTGAAACTGCTTATAAGATTTGCATTTCCATATATTCCATTTAAGTCAATGCAGCTGCCTGGCAAAGTTTTGATAGATAAAAATGAATAAATTATTCGCCTACCTCTGAAAAGACTGATGAGCCATTCTGGATGTGGAATATCTGCCTATTGACAACACAGTTTGATTATATGAGTCTCTGTTAGTAACCTCTGGGATTTGATTGTCTTCTGATCAATCTCCTTGGAGCAATTAATGATAATTGTGCAATATTTCATTAAATCATTATTTGCTTTTTGAGAAGTATAGAAATAAACATGAAAGCAGTATGGCTATTTTGAGTGTCGAATTCCCTGTCCATGGCAGAGAATTTCCTGCACTGAGCCCCAAAGTCCCTTTCAACTTCAGAATTCTATGATTCTATGTCTAGGAATTCCATCTAACTTTTACCATGATACAGACTTAGTCTTCTAGCAGTTGTAGCCTATACATGTTGTCAGCTCTGTTTATAGCTGTGGATGAGGCAAAGAGCTGTACAAAGTGCCAACACCAAGCAGTAGAGAAGAGACAAACTCAATCCATATGGTGATTCCTACTCAAAGACTTCTGTAATGGGTCTATGAAACCAATGCAGGCTACTCTCAGTCTCTCTGTAGGTGTAGCATGTTCATTTTAAGTGGCCTCCCTACTGGGGTGTGTGCACAGAACCGGCTGGCCCAGTTCGATTCAAGTCTATACTATTATTCTATTATTAAAACTTTTATACCACCCTTCCAAAAGGCTCAGGGCAGTTTACATTAAAACAGAACTGGACTGAAACCATACAGGGCCAGTTCAGTCTGGCACCCCCTTGAACCCCCCTGGTTTGGTTCATTATGGGGGGGGTTCACGGACCAATTTTGTGTGTGTGTGTGTGTGTGTGTGTATATATATATATATATATAGAGAGAGAGAGAGAGAGAGAGAGAGAGAGAGAATTTTCAACTTACCCCCTCTCCAAGGTAGCGGGGGGGGGGGGGGTCTGCAAAGGTTCCCCCTCCCCCTGCTGGCCTCTGTTACTGCAGCCATGTCCTGGTTCGGGTGGTCTTTGGCCCTTTCCGGGTCTTTCCCCCAGCGTGGTGGCCATTTTGGAGGTCACCGTGCATGCACAAATGCCCCCTGTGTGGCCTGGATCATGACCTGGCCTTCAACATGACAAAGCTCACTTATGCACATCCACCACAGTGGCTCCTTTGTTATTCCAGTATGAAATATTATTATGAGGCGGCAACTTTTAATATCACATATCACAGAATAATTATTTTCTGAAGTAGACTAAGGCCCACTTACCAGCATTCTGTTTCTGACTGGCTAAGGTTATGATATAATAAGTAGCACCACCTATGTGTATGCCCTTTTATAGAAAAATGCACAAGACAGGTTCACAGTTTGAAGATTGTATATGCCTCCAGAAATATTAAAACCAAGACATAACACTTCTTTCCTGTTATTATACCTCACATGTGGCATTCAGAAGCAGCTAGGTTGCTTCTGTACATGGAAGTTCTATTTTGATAACATGGCCAGTGGACATCGATAGACCTATCTTCCCTTTTCACTCATCTTCTAGAAGCCCCTGATAACTAAGCAAAGAGGCACCTTTTAAACTGGCAATTCTGTTTATTTAGCAGGCGGAGAGCAACTGACCTTATCCAACCCCAACAGAGCATTCCTCCAGTGGCTGTTGCTGGTGTCTATCTTATCTTTCTTTTTAGGTTGTTAGCCCTTTGGGGATAGGGTACCATTTTTTGTTTTTGTTTATATCTATGCAAACCACTGTGCGAACTTTTGTTGAAAAGCAGTATATAAATATTTGTTGTATCTCATCTAGGGACCACCGCCACATCTTCTGTGAATAATTTCATGAATAAAAATGACTTCTGTGTGAGAAAATGTGTATGTCCTGCTTGGAACAGAGCATCACATTATGATACCAATTAAAGCTTAAAGCATTTATACACATGCCATTTTTTTTTTTAGACTGATACATGCACTGTTATAACACACACACAAATCAAGTGTGGTTATCACAATAAGTGTGGATTACAAACACCAAAATTGGTGGAAAATGTGAGGGTGTGTTGATTAACTGAAAGAACATTTAGTCGAAAGAATAATAGGGATGTGTTCCAGCCATCCTTCACATCCCCAACAATGATCCTGCTCTCCTCCTTGGAGTGGTGTGCTGCATTAACAGGACAGCAGGACAGACTGTGAAGCTGGGAACCATCACTCCTGATGGAGTTGATGTCTACTCATATGACGAGGACGACGTGGTGCTGGACCCCAACCTGGCTAAGTATCTGGCTCATTTTGGGATTGAGATGCTTAAAATGCAGAAGACTGACAAGACCATGACAGAACTCGAGATTCATGTGGACAAGCGGATTGGTGAATGGGAGCTGATCCAGGAGTCCGGAGTGCAGCTCAAGCCTCTCTACGGCCCTGGCTGCACAGGCATTCACAACTTGGGAAACAGCTGCTACCTGAATTTGGCAGTGCAGGTGCTCTTCAGCATACCAGATTTCCAGAGGAAGTATGTAGACCGGATAGATAAAATATTACACAATGCACCAGCAGATCCGACACAGGACACAAAAGGGACAGATTGGATGCAGTCTTAAAATTAAGACATTCCCAATAGTACAGCTTTTTACATACAGATATTCAGTCACAGACAAGAAAAAAATGATCAGTTGCAATGTTTTTTCTCATTTCCAAAATAGAGACAGAAAAAGGAAAACTTATTCTTATTTTTAAAAGAAAAGAAAAATAGATTAAAGGAATACTTCATTGTAATTCCATTGTAGGGCAGATGCAGGGAGATTATAGCAGAGCCCTTCTGGACTTTCATATGATTACAACTTCAGTTGCAATGTTTTTCTACTCAACAGTCTCCTCATGGCCCCTTTCACTTCTTTATTCCTCAGGCTGTAGATGATGGGATTCAGCATGGGGGTGAAGACTGTGTAAGATAAGGATAACAGTTTCTTGGTGTCTGGAGAATAACTGGATCTCGGTCGGAAGTACGTGAGTCCAGCTGTTCCATAGAACAAAGTCACCACAATAAGATGTGAGGAACAAGTGGAGAAGGCTTTGTGTCTGCCTGCAGCAGATGGTATCCTCAAGATGGTGGTGATGATGCGAACGTAAGAGACCAGGATTAAGAGAAATGGGGATAGTACAATTAAAATAGTCCCTGTGATAGCATACATCTCAAACAGATAAGTGTCTACACAGACCAATTTTAACACTGGAGGGCTGTCACAGAAAAAGTGATTGACCTTATTAAGACCACAGAATGGGAAACTAAAGAGCCATGCTGTCTGGACGATCCCCACCGGAATTCCTGAAAACCATGAAAACAGGGCCAGTTGGATACAAATCCTCTTCTTCATAGTCATAGAGTAGTGTAAAGGGTCGCATATAGCTACATAGCGGTCATAAGCCATCATCGCCAGGAGAAAGCACTCTGTACTTCCAAAAAAGAAGAAGAAACACATCTGAATCACACACCCAGGGAAAGATATGGCTTTCTTCTCTGAAATGAGGTTCACCAACATTTTAGGGACTATAACTGATGTGAAACAAATCTCTAAGAAGGACAAATTTCTGAGAAAGAAATACATGGGGCTTTGAAGTGCTGGATCTGTTGTTGTGAGCAAGATGATGAGGAGATTTCCCAACAAGGTTATGATATACATAATGAGGAATATCATAAAGAGCAATATCTGTAGCTGAAGGAGATCAGAAAACCCTAACAAAATAAACTCTGTGACATCACTATAGTTTGCCCAAGTCATTCTTTGTTCATCACTGAAAAAGCAAGAAAGCAGGTGATTAAATTTTTGCTGCTAAATTGTTTTGATGACACTAGCCAGATGGAAGGAATGATAATAGAAGCAAGATCATTCAGTTCAGAAAGCTAGCCATCTACTAAGTATATCTACAGTTTCCTAGTAGCCCAGCAATGAGCAACTGTTTGTGTGCAGGGAGAACGGGCTAAGCCCACTCTCTCCACCAGACCCCTTGATGCTCTACACCTTGATCGTGTGCAGAGGACTCAGTCTGAGTCCTTCAAGTGGATATCTTGAGAAGGTTTATGGTGCAAACAATAATGATGGGCAATCATGTCAACTTCCAGATTATGGGCCAGAGAGAATGATATATTCAAACGTAACTCAATAAGCCCTTTCTCATAAGCAGTGAGCCCATTCTCATGTGCAGGCTGCTCATCTGCAGGGAGAACGGGCTAAGGTACCTTTCCTTGACTTTCCTTGGCTTTCCTTTTCCCCCTTTCCTTGACTTTTCCCCTTTCCTTTCCTTGCATGCAGAAGGTTCCAAGTTCCCTCCCTGGCATCTCCAAGATAGGGCTTAGAGAGATTATGGTCTGACTCAGTATATGGCAGATTCCTATGTTCCCACATCTCTATTCATGTAGAACAGAACAGTATGGTTCTACAATACTATTAGAGCTGTTATGTAGACACAGCAGTATTGCAGTAATCCAACCATTTAGGTTCCTGGTGTAATATGTCAGCTATCAACCCTCATACCATCTGTGTAGAGTGCACACAGGTATACATTTGCACTCAGGTATAATTATTCACATTTTAAGTGTATAGCACTATACTTCTTATCTGAATCCTGTATTTCAGGGGGCCAGAATCAAGGTTCATTTTAAAAATGAATACAGGTACCGTCATTCACACAACTGGCTGCAGCCTCCCAGTCAGAGGTCTACTCGTGTGTCGCTGCACACCACAGTGACACAGGCACAAAAAACCCCCCTCCTCATTTAAGGGGAGGGGGAATTAGGCGTGCTAGCCGCCTCCGGAGCACTGGGCTCGCTTGCGAACCCAGTAGTTCCCACAATCACTGGGAAACCGGCTAAGCTCCCTTAGTCCGCTTCCCAGTGATCATGGGAATAGCCTCAAAAACTACTTTAAATACAGCCTGATTAGGCAGCAGATGGATAGAATACTAGAGGGAGACATTTGTGCCTATGTTTGTCCCCCACATAAACAGGACAGGCTGATCAGAGTATTGCCCAAACTGGCCCATTCCAATTTGTGATCCCTTAGAAAGGTAGAATGTCTGCACTCTGGCAATACATTGAGGCTATTCTCATGATGGGGGAAACCGGGCTAAGGGAGTCCAGCGCAGTTATCCCCCATCGTGAGAACCTCCAGGCTCACGGGTGAGCCCGGTGGTTCAACGGCGGGGTTAGCAGATCAAGCTGTTTTCTCGATTGTGAGATGCCATAACGTGACTCATGAGGATACCCCCGACTGGGAGGCTATAGCAAGCCTCCTGGCATTGGGGGTCTCCCCAGAATGTCCCGTACATTTGCATGAGGCATCATGGGACTTCCAGGGGATCCCCTGATCCCCACCTCCCCTACCGGCTCCGTGTCAGAGCCAGTAATTGTGTGGGTGGCTGCCCAGGGAGGGCGGAATGCTCATGTGGAATGCTCAAGCACACTCTCGCCGCACAAGCCCTGCAGGCTCTCCACAATGCTCATGTGGAGAGCCTCATTATATGTCTGGTTTATTTAACTCATCAGATTCAGAACTCCTATAAAGTGTATTAAATGCTCCTGAAGTTTAGGTCAATTGCATAAATAAGAGGTGGAAATATTAAATAGGAAGAACTAGGCAGTCAGAATCAATCTTATATTTGGAGTGACATTGGAGAACAAAATGGGATATCATGGCATTACTAGTTAGCAGATATTCATTCCTACTAAAATCTCTCTAATTTGGGGGACCTTCCAGAATTTCTGGTCCTTGACACACACTCACATCATAGGGCAGGGGTTTAATAAATTGTAGCTGGGAGTGATGGGAGTTAATCAATGTTTGGAGTACCACAGGTTGGGAAAACCCTTTCATAGAGAACAACAACAAAAAACAACAACAACCAACAACTTGGTTGTGAAGAGTTGGAATGAGAAAAAAAAATGAGATCTCAAAACAGTGTTCTCTGCTCCTCCTGAACACTTTCTGGTGCAGCACTAGCTGGATTTAGCTTTCTTTGGATAATGGTGCACTGGAGACATAAGGTGCCTTTGAATTATTGGTTTAGTTACAACTATACAAGCAGGGCATAAGTGGAGGCAAACAGCACTATATGGCTGAAGACCCACTACCCTGCATCAGATTCTGAGCCAAAGGCCCTGCACCCTTAAAGTGACTTCAGCCAATGAACAGCATTCCCTCTGCTCCTTTTTCTGTCTGAAAACCCTCATTTCTTCCTACACACAAAAACACTTGCCCCCTCCCCTTACCTGAAAGGGTGAGTCACCTTCCCAATTACCCACAGGTATTTCATTCAAACACACACATGCAGATCCCCAACAGATCCCCAAGCATTTAATTTCTGTTGAGGAAATAGCAGCCTATCGTGTCTGGGCAATTAACCAGCAAACTACCTAATAAAGGAATGGTTCATCCATTGGCAACCCAAAACAACAGAATATAACTTGGAATTTCCAGGTGGGGGGGGGGGGCTTCAAGAATCAAAAGCATTTCAGTTGGCTAGTGTTGATGTTTCCTAAACTACATGGATGAAATTCACAAGTAAATTGACATCAGGGAAGCTAGTAAGTGGGTTGTTTGGATGAATTTATATGCCTAACCCTTCTGCTGGGTTGTAATCAACAGGTTTTGTGTCATGTCAGTGATACAGAGGTGTTAGTCATGTAAATCTGTCTAAGATGCTGATACTGGCTGACATAATGAGCAATGAACCATTGATGGACTCAGTTGCCTCGAGGCAGGTAGCCTTCAGAGTAGTTGCCCTGAAGGCTAGATGGGCAGGGCAGGTCACGAGGAAGGAGACTAGAAATGAACTTGTTGCTTCCTTGCCCTCCTTGCAAAAGCACTGCACAACCCTCATGGACATAGTTCTGTCAGCAAAAAGTACTCCTCCAAAGGCTCTCTGCCCTGAGGCAGCTCTGACAGATTACTGGCTTTTTTGGCAAGTCAATAGAATGCTAAATGCTTACCTGTTGCAGCAATGAGAGAAGATATAACAGCAATTGAAAAGTACATGGGGAAATGTGCTTATTTGAGCCATCTCTAGTCACTGGGGGAAAATGGTAAATACCATTAGGGAATGTTTGCTCATTGCCTACCTTTAAGCTGTGGAATAGGCAGGGGCAGGACACAGCACAAAGGGAGTCGGATAGAAGGACAAGGGCAGTGGCTGGTGTGCTGCAACAAAAACATCTTTTGGGGGGAGCTGCAGTGGCAGGTTTAGCTGGAATGAGGTGGCCAAAGGCAGCAGCAAGTAAATGGAGGCAGGCAATCTGCCTCCTCCACCCAACACCACTTGAGGTGATTGCAATTTGCCTTACCGCATCTCATTAATGGAGACAACACTAGCTGTCCAGAGACAGCACTAGCTAGGTCAAAGGGGGATTTTTTTGGTATAGCCATTTAGGACTTTTAGGAGAGAGCAGCTAGGAATGGAATTCCTTTTGAGTTTTCCTGTTTCATTCACTCAAGGCCCTGTTACAAGGACTACTGACTTATGAAATACCTCTCTTACTGCCTCCTGTGTGGCAGTAAAGAGGCACAAACAGTCTAATATGTGATCCTAGACTTGAAGCTCAGGTAACTCACCTGAGGGTAGGTGAATAACAGTTATGTAGCAGATGGTGCCTCAGCTCAAGTGTTCTACTTCCACTATTGCTTAGTTCAGGAGTGGGCAGACCTGGGCCTCCAGGTGCAACTCGCTTCATCCCCAGACACAATTTTGCCCACCTTTGGCTTAGATGATACATTGAAGATGTCTGCTGAAGTTAATACTAAGCTCACTAGCTTATCTTTTGACTGGTTATTTTGGGGTGTTGCACAAATCTCGGTAAGAGATATCGTGTTGGGCTGTACAAAGGAAGGGGGAGGGGAGGAGAGGAGTTCATAGTGTTCACAACAATTGAGGTAACACACTGTTCTTTTTCTGTATGTGGGATGGATTCCTATTCATTGCGTTGAAACAGGCTACAATTTTATATATATATATATATATATACACACATACACACATTTATATATACATACACACACACACACACACACACATACATGAACCCCACTGGCTTGGGGCTTCAAGGGTAAGTTGTGGCCATACCTGCCTTGCACTGGTATGATGTGCAACACCTCAAAATAACCTTGCACTCTCAGAGGAGTTAAGGTGATCCAGGTGATGCAGTTGCATGTGTCACCACATGGAGGTCATCCCCAGATGCATAGCATCCTTGCCTTGGCTGAACTGTGCCCTGCGGTGAACAAAGCACATTTCAAAATGATGCCAAACAATGCTTCTCTGGGTAGTCTCAGATGTCCTAGATGCCTTCTTGGGCCTCTTGTGTGACAGCTGCACTAGGGGGGCTGCCGGTGGTTGCCCACAAGCATCACCCATCTCCCTTCTGCCCTGTGCATCAGAAGAAGAGCCCAGATTCAGATGATGGGGCACCTCTGCCTCCGCAACAGACCCTTCCTCCTTGGAGCCAGACTGGGAGGACCCAGAATTGGACTCTGCCATGACCTGGGCATCATTGGGGGGCCCCATTGAGTGGCAAGAAGAGCACTGGGGGGTGCAAGAGGGAGGGAAAATCTGGCTATACTGCTAGACATCAAGCCCCTACCCTCCACCCCCTCCACAGAAGCAGCTTCCTTGGCAGGAGAGCCCCCCACATTGGCAGGCTGTGCACGGGGTTGCAGCACTGGTGGTGCATCCAAAGCACCTGCCACTGGTCCTGGACCTGGATCCATGGCAGCAGGCTCCTCTGGATAGGAGAGCCTACATGCCACCACCTCACTTGGGCAAAGAACTTGCCAATGGGTACCTGTGGGACCCCATGCTAGAGTCTGCTCTGCCCCCCACCCCGGCCTCCCACACCAGCTTGGGGACCCCTCCCGCCTCTGCCTGTCACCCTGCTGCGAGCACGGCTCACCACATGGTGCTCAAACACGACCCCTTTGGGTGTGGGCTTTTAAAAAAAATGTAGGGAGGGGCAACCCCCCCAAAAAAACCCTAAATTAGTTTTTAATTTACCTACCCACCCACTCCACTCCACCCATCCACTCCACCCACAACACAACACAAAACAATAGGGGACAACTAAGGGGGGACCTGTAAAAACAAGAAACAACCTGTAAAAGAAAGAGGCAGGTCTCATGATCCGTGAGACCCGCTTTTGTTAAAACTGTGGGGAGAGCAGGCTAAGCCTGCTCTCCCTGCAGACGAGGGGGCAGGGAGCCCTGGGCAGCCAGATCGGCCACCCACACGATGGCTGGTTCTGAGATGGAGACGGCAGGGGCTGGGGAGCTTTGGGGCCGCGCGGCCCCCGGAAGCCCCAGTATGCCCTGCACGAGCACGCAGGGCATACTGGGTAGACCCCTGAGCTGGAAGGCTGCTTTTAAGCCTCCCGGCCAGGGGTCTACTTGCGAGTAGCTGCAGCATGGAGCCACAGCGCGGCTGCTCATGAGCAGATAGCCCGGGTTTGCAGAGCGCTCGCTCCACAAACCCAGGCTAAGGGGTGGGCTACAGGAGTGGGTTAGCTGCTCCAGAACCACCGGGCTTGGCTGCGAGCCCGGTGGTTCTGATGATCACAAAAATCGGGCTAGGATTTTCCTAGCCCTATTTTTGTGATCGTATGAATAGCCCCGAAGACACAGAAAAAAAACCAATTCAAACCAGTTCAAACCGAACCAGGTTCAATTGTTGCAAGGATATCATGCTAACTAGTTCCACTAAGTCTTGGGTTCCAGGCTAGTGTTGTGCTGGTGTAACAGGGGCCGCGTACATAACTAGAGGCATGACTTTTGCTATGAAACCATCTTCCTCATGCAACTATGCAAAGCTATCCTCTCTCATTGCTGTGCAAGAGCAACTTGTGCAGGCAGATTGAGACTGCAACTTTGAGCCTGCACTCAGCAACATGACCTTCTTGTGCGTGTGTCATTGTTGCACTAGTGCAGCATTAATCTGGATACCAGTCTTCATCTGAGAAAAAGTGTGTGTTCCCAAATGTGTACATTATGCTCCAGACTAATTTTGGCACATATACTTATATATACAATCACTTTGGTGTATATGCAAGCAGGAGTGCACAATATATACGTGTTCACCATATATATATACACATCAAAGATAAATTACACATTTTGCACAGTATCAGAAAAAGTATATAATCTGTAATAAGTTTGGTGGGGGGGGGCTTTAGATACAAAATACACAGCTGTATGATAAACTATAATAAATTAGTGTGTAAGCAAGGCTGATGTCAACACAAGGTTCAGTTACTGCTGAAGCCTTAGAAAGTCACTTTTCCCCCTCCCCTTATAACCAGCTTCATCATCAACATCATTGTTTCTTTGAATTATTACAAATATTTATATTCTTTTCCCCTTACACCAGTTTTAATGCATATATAGGTACTTTATAAATCTTTTCCAATGTCGATGATTCAATGAATTGCTCACTGACAAAAGGAAATCTCCATATTGTCCATAAAACATCTATGTCACCTGTGAGAAGATTTTCCGGCCTAGAGTTCTCTTCAGGGCTTCCTTTACTTCATAGTTCCTCAGAGTGTAGACAATAGGATTTAGCATGGGTGTGAGAACTGTGTAGAACAGAGACAGAATTTTTTTCACTTCTGGTGAATAGTTGGACTTTGGCCTCAGATAGACAATGCTTCCACTTCCATAGAACAAAGTGACCACAATGAGATGGGATGAGCAAGTGGAGAAGGCTTTGTGTCTGCCTTCTGCTGAAGACATTCTGAGGATTGTGATAATGATTCGGACATAGGATATCAGGATGAGCACAAAAGGGAACATGAGGAACAGGAGAGTAGAAGCAATGGACTGCATCTCATATAGGTATGTATCTGTACAAACCAACTTTAGTACCGGTGGTGCATCACAGAAGAAGTGATTGACCTCATTTGCACCACAAAATGGGAGATTGAAGATCCAAGCTGCTTGAAGCAGTGACACAGGGATGCCAATCACCCAAACCCCACCAACCAGTTTGTGGCAGAAGGTCCTGTTCATGACAGTGGTATAGCGCAGGGGATTGCAGATAGCAACAAAGCGGTCATAAGACATAGCAGCTAAGAGGAAACACTCAGCACATCCAAAGTAGAAGAAGCAATACATTTGAATGGCACAGCCAGCATAAGAAATACTTTTGTCCTTCAGCAGTAGATTGATTAGCATTTTGGGGATTGTGTCTAAAGTGAAGCAGATCTCAATGAAGGACAAATTCCTCAAGAAGAAATACATGGGTGATTGAAGGGCTGGGTCTGTCATGACAATGACAATGATGAGGACATTCCCAGTTACTGTCACAACATACATCACCAGGACTAAAGGGAACAGAAGAACCTCTACATTTGGCATGCTGGAAAACCCAACTAGGATGAAGTCTATCACAGACGTTTGGTTTTTCCACATGGTTTTCCCCAGGTGGTTTTCTTGAGTTTATGCACTGCTGGAAATGGAATAAATATGTGAATATTTTTAGTGTTCAATAGATTTTCAGTAATGTTTGCCCCTTTAATGCAATAAGCATATCAGGAGCCTCTTGCAGATCGCCACTATATGGTCCCCAGCCCCCATGAATAAAGGAATTCGTGTATTGTGATATTGACTGTGAACTCGAAGGATAGTATTTAGAAAGTTCAGCTGCTTCTAATTTTGATCATTCATGTCCTTCCTCTCTAGAGGTATGCACAGAACCAGTTTGGCCAGTTCAGTTCAAATCCAAACCAGATTCGAACCAACCCGGCTTGGTCCGGATCCAGGTCTGGCCAAACCGGGTTGAACCAATTTGGAGGATATACTTGTAACGTGGAATCTGGAAAGGATTCCCCTTTACAAGTACAGGAGTGCGGGATTGTAAGGGGAGGCTGAGCGTGGGCGGTGAGAGAGGGGGAAAGCTACATATCCAGTCTGGTGTGGCTGTCCATTCGCCACCACTCGCCCTCCCAGCATGGCCCCAAGCATGTTTCTCCTTCCTTTATCAAACTGCCAGATCAGCAGTGACTCAGTTCTGGCTTCTATGCATGCATGGAGGCCAGAAACGAGCTGCTGCCAAGCTAGTGGCTTGTTAAAGGAGTGGGGAGCATGCTTGGGGCTGTATTGGGGTGGCGAGTGGCACCAAGCCTGGCCATCCATTATTGTGCACAACTGGTTCACCTGAGCTGGGCCTGGTTTGGTTAGTATCAATTAAAGCAAACTTCAACACAAAACTATTATTAATATCATATCTTAAATGCAAAGAAGTCAGCAATAAGAGCATCATTGTACAAACACAAATAATTTCTCTCAGCATAAAACTGCTGAACACATTTTGACTCTATAGTCCTCTCTGATAGCTTGTGTAATATGAATCTTTGGAGAGTTTCATAACTTCAGACCACATTGTCGGAGGTCACGTCTTCCCATATCATAAATTCACTTCCAAGTGTCAAAACTTAAATAAATGGCATACACCTCTGAGAGTCACTATAACCATTCATTTACATGTTGTAGTTTAAAACCTGCAAATAAAGCCACGACATATATACATTTTTAAAAAATTATTCAAAATTCCTGCAAAATTAGTTTGCTAACTGGTTAAGGTATAATGTGGCAGTATACACAGCATACCATCAATTTAATAGCAAATTCTTCTTGTCCTTAGTACATATACATATAACTACACTCAATTAAATTCCAACCTGACAATTCAGACAGTAACAGCAACAATTTTAATAAATCTCCAGCCTTTAGCAATCAAAAATGCGTCCAGTCGCTGAAATATTGCCTGGTAGCTTTGCTGTATAAAAATAGCCCTATGCAATGCATGTGATAAATGCATCCTGCATGCTGTCTCTTCTATTGACCTAAATGTACTAAATGTACTAAATAATAATAGTGGAATGTCTGCATACAGTAGAACCTATATTGACGTCTCTCAGTGTTATCAGGTACTTGGAAAACAAGAATCATTGACTACATGGAGAGTGCCATATGCACTTGGAATTGCATACATAAAGGCACTATGCAGCTCTTCAGCAGAATATATGAAGAACTGGAGTGGGGACAATACATGCAATCCTATTCTCTCCCACCACACACGGTTGTCATATCTACACAGTGTTAATGCTTTATTTACTTATGGTTAAAGGCCAGAACTATGTTAACTATGGTTTTACTCTTAACTGGTGCTCCGTGTATTTCTAGGTTAGACTTGAACTGTTTTTAGATGTTATATTTATTCTGATTTTTCAATATAGGTTTTTTCGAGATAGGATTGAGGCCGTAATAGTCAATCTTCTGCATCAATAATCTTTTAAAACAATTTTACTCATTATTCTGCCAAAAAAATAACAATTAAGAGACTGCTAAGACTCAGTCCAATTTTTATTTTGTGAAGTGAAAATGCAACGGGATCAAATATCTCCTGTAATCTAGAACAAAATGAAAAATTTGTTGCTTTTGCTCATAAAATAAATGTTCTTTACTAAAATATATTTTTAAAAAATAAGAAATGAACTCTAACTTCTAAGCAAAAATGTTAGTATTTGTTTTTTTTTAGAATTAACTCCCTTTTTTGTTCCTTGAGTTCTTAACTCATCACGTGCTGCAGGCTGAATATATGTAACAATTTTTAAAATAAGAACAACAAAACCCAAAACATAATGCCTGTAATTTAGAATGTCATGAAAAATTGTAGTCTAACATTATATAAAAATGCCTGTACACTATTTGCCTGTACATCTCCCTCCGAAGTAATTAATACAGCTTCAGCTTCTATCATGATAGAATTTTAGCAGGACAGGACTAATCTTCAAGAAGTTCCTCACCTACCTCATGAATGTGGAAAGAACCTGCTCCAGAAAAATCTTTGATGATTACACAGACTACGTGTGGCGACTTATTTTATAGTGATTCGAAACTGTTTTTCAAGCTATTCTGCAATGATTAAGATAAAGATAATAGTACTAATAAAGCTCTTTACAGCTCTTAATATGTATTATTTTTAGATGTATAAATCTTCTCCATGCTTGGTCTGCTGGTTCCAAAAAATTGTTTATGGCTTAAAGAAGAATCAATTTCTTGCTGCCATAAAAACTTCTCATATTATCACTAGGTTCAGTATATGTCAAAGCTTGCTTTTTCTTCTTTGTCTTTAATTGGAAATTTGTGCTATACTTTTAAAAAGAAGATGGTATTAAGTCTTCTTAATCCCAAAAGGTCTTTATATCTTTAGAGAATACATTTCTCCCCTAGTGGATTAATCAGAGCTGGTATGAATAGCATCCACCTTCTATGTCTATATCATGTCATTCCTTTATCCACGGCACTAAAACAGGGATAGGTGTCCGATTTGGCAATGCACCAAATGAAAGAAAACATGTATATAGGTTATTGCCAAAGAAAATGATTCATGACTATGTAGCTTGAAATTAATGGGGTTTTTGCCATGACTAATTTGATTAGTCATGCCTCACTGAGATCAATGGTGCTTAGTCATGAACAGTGCATAACTTTCTTTGCATACAACCCCATGAAAATGAAGCTACTATGTTATAAAGTAATCTCTCACCAACCGCGGTTTTTACCAACCGCAGTTTTGAGTATCCATGAATGGGAAATTGTGTCCGGTCTCACCAATTGCAACTGGAGTGTCCGTGGCTGGCATTTTTAGTGATGGGGGTGGGGTTTGTGTGTGTGATTTGGGGGGATTCAGAGATTCAATCAGCTCATTCCTTTTAAAGTGTCTTTGAGAGATTTTGTGAGGGAGGGGTTCAAAAAATTTCCAGAGCTTCAATAGGCTCATTCCTCTTGGTGACTCTTGACAATATTCAGGGATTTGGGGGGATTTTTGCAAATCTTTTTCCATGATCTCAGATCCCCTAACCCCCTGATTCCCATTCATTTCAATGGCTCACCAACTGCAAATTTGCCAACCATGGGGTTTTGTTGGAATGGAACCCTTGTGGTTGGCAAGGGATGAATGTAATGGAGAAGATTATGGACCTGGGTCAGAGAAACCTGGGATCAAATCTCTAGTCAGCCATGAAACTAGTCATGTAATCTTAACTGTATCTTTCTCAAGGGGGTTATGAGGAGAGGCCTCTTTATTCCTTACCATGAACTCCTTAAAGGTAGACTGGAATTGTAGTATTAATTGAAATAATAAAAAGAACATGTACATACTCAGGAAAATGTAGATGAGAAATAACTCAATCATCAATTTCAGCCCAAAACTGCGATTGGGGATGGTCAGCAGAAAAATAAATGCACAATTAAATACAATGGCAATGGCAGAAATTCAAACTAAAGCTGTGCTAGCACCATGTTACATTAGCTTGTTTCACTAGTTGAGAGCTTGCATTTCAGACTTCTGTTGTGCTGGTACAAGAGGGTATGCAATCTTCTCCATGTGTTTATGTTGCAGGGAATGATGCTAAGCTATCTGCTATCCTTGTTGAGCAAGCAGACTGGGAGTGCAAGAGCTTGCCCAGCTTTGAGCATTTGCACAGCTATGTGACCTTCTTGCATGTGCACATCAGCATTAATTTCACTAGCATAGACATGGAGGCTGTTATCACATGTACCTTAACCCATCCTAGGGAAGCCCAGCCTGGGTTAGGCTACACATGAGAACTGCCGGGACAGTGGGCCCAATCCCAGTGGGGCAGCACCACCTAGCCCTACTTTGAAACCCAGCTCTTAGCCAGGGTTGAGGATTCAAGCGATCCCTTAACCCAGGCTCTTGGATCATGTGTTCACTGGGATATGAGCTTAGCCCCAGAGGACACAGAGATGGGCTGTTAGAGTGCCCATCTCTAGGGATGTGCATGAACCTGTTCAGAGGTCCTTTTACAGGGCTCCAAACAGGTTTGAACACTGCCCCCCCCCCAAGTTTGAAGGTAGGGGTTCTCACTTTAAGGGTCGGGGAGGGTGCACATATCCCTCCCCCTGGTCCCCCCCACCGGCGCTCGGTGTTGGTAAAAGCCTTTGGGATCCATTGATTTCTGGTGAACTCCAGGGAAAAAAGGGAGGCCTTCAGATCATGGAAAGGGAGTACTTTGCCTCCCCTTCATTTCTTGGAGGCCTTACAGCCTGTGAGATGGAGGTCTGGTGCAGCCTGCTGGGCTGCATTGGGTGCCTTGAAGATTAGACTGGGTAGCTGTATTCTTGATTGAAGCCCTCAGAATGCAGTGAAACACCACCCCCACCCTTGGTGAATTTGGACTTTGGGGTGTAAGAGAGAATACAACTGACATTGTGTACCCCCACATACCTGAAGTACCTATTCTAGCAGGGAAGGGATGTGTCCCCCCCCCCCATGTTTACCCTTGTTTAATCATTACATTTCCATTGTGGGATGTCGAAACCTCAAAAGAATCACTAGCTGCACTAGACCTCTCCATACACCCAAAATTCTAGGTTGAAAAGATCCTTGTATTTTTTAAAAACAAAAACAAAAACAAATGTTGGATTCATGAGCAGTTCCTGATGAATCCAGCATTTGTAAATTCAAAGACCTTCCTACCTACAGTACATCTAGTAACTACTTAAAAAATTATTCTTAATCTAATTACTCCTCAGTACTTCCAACCACTTCATTGGGTTCCAAACCTCAAGATATAAAAAATGATTTCCCCCTAAACCTGCTCTATATATGGACGTGTGCTACATGTCAATATCATCTAAACTCCTTAATGCTGAGAAGCTGATGCCACAGAAATAATAAATAATGTGGGTGAATCGACTTCTGAATTTTATTTTGTTACTTGGGAAAAACCTAAAAAGAGACACCTATGTTTGGTCCTTTTCAAAATAAATCAGCTTTATCTCCAGATGTGGATAATACACTGAGCATAGGAGAATTGTCCAGTGGCAAGATGAAAGTCCCCCCAATTCCATTTACTTAACTATTCAAGAGAAAATGGTAAAAATGAAACAAACACATTTCACAGATATGAATAATTTAATACAGTGGCATGCAATGAGACTTGATGAGAACCTGGAAACTCCTGAGAAAGATCTTCTGTGATTTACCTGATCTTAAGATTTGGCAGCAACAACCTAGGGGAATAATCTTGTGTACGTTTCAGAGCTGGTGATAGAATTCTGGATAGTCACAATGTTCCCAATCACATGAAGGATCTCTCTCTTTGCCGACAAATGCTGTATACATGGACCCAAAGATTGGGACTAAGGAATCAATTGATGCACAGGGTAGGTCTTACCAGCATGCTTCTGTTGATATTATAACTAGGCTAAAATTCAGTACTAACACTACACTAGGACAAAGAGCAAAGATGCACACCCACAAGAAGGACACACAGCTGAGCAGATGCTCATAGTCGTTAAATCTCTTGCGGACTCTCTCTGCTTGTACAACCATTGCACTTGCACAGTTTGGATACCTTTGCATCATTGCCTGCAACATATATGGGCTAAGAAAGAGGTTTTACAGCAGGAAGAACTCCACATGTTGCACAAGCACATCACTACTCTTGAATTAATGGAACTAGTTAGCGCAACACTCTTGCACTTGATTGATTGATTGATTGATTAAGTGCCATCAAGTTGGTGTCAACTCTTAGGGACCACATAGATAGATTTGCTCCAGGATGATCTGTCTTCAACTTGGCCTTGGGTTGCATATGGCAACAAAACGATTGTATGCCATTACACTTAAAAGGAGGCACTCCATGGTTCCAAAGAAAAAGACAAAATACATTTGTGTCCTGCATTCTGATAAAGAGATGGTCTTTTTGCCGAAAGCAAGTTCACCAGCATCTTAGGGACAATCGTTGATGTAAAGCCAACTTCTGCAAAGGACAGGTTTTGGAGGAAGAAGTACATAGGGCTGTGTAAGGTGGTGTCAATTTTTGTTAGGAAGATGATGAAGATGTTTCCCATCAAAGTCAGCATGTAGACAACCAGAAACATAACAAAGAGGAGAAACTGGCGCTGGCCATGTTCAGAAAATCCCAACAGAACGAACTCACTGAACATAGTCTGGTTGGGCCAGGTCATTATTTATTATGCAGATTTAAAGTGCAATACTGAAGCACTGGAAGCACTGAGATCAGTAATTCCAGATTTTGATTACAAGATAGTTCCCTTAAAATTGTTGGTTCTGGAGAAAACCTGTAATGTTTCCATGGTAGCACAGTATTAATAATTCCTTGACCAAAATAAGCAAATTAAATACAATCTCTGTTACTGCACTGGTGGTAATATTATCATAGTGGTAGTAGCCAGAAGAATCTGGAAAACAAAATAATCAAAGAAATAATATTCCATACAAATTTCTGATATGCAGAAATATGGCCTTTCATATGAAAGCTGACTTTGGAATACATTCTATAACTGTTTATTTGTAACTTCCCTACTCCCATGGGAAAGACGATAAAGCAGATTTTGGATTTTAATGAGTAGAAGCAAAATAGCAAGGGTATAATCAGCAGAGACCACAGAACATACCCATCCCCTTACTAATTAGTTATTTCCATGGAGTATTTTAACAAGGATGTTCTCATGAGCAGCCTAACTCAAGCAAGGGCAGCCCACAGGGCTCATGTGTCCACAGTTGCACAAATGAAGCCTAAAATCAACGGCAGCTCTGGAGTGTTACACAGCCCCCCTGCCCCCCCACTGGACACAAAGCTTGTATCTGAATTAAATGGTGCCTTGCATTATTTTATAGCAAACATGTTACGTAAAGAAATATTCACTTAGTAGTACTGGGAAATAAATCTTGGGGGCAGTATCATAGAGTAGATGGTTAACTTAATTAAAACCTGCTCTGCTAAAGCAAATCATAAAACTTAAATTAGATGTATGCACAGCAGAGCACGAATGCACAGTTATCAAGGGTTGTAGCCATAACTTTGGGTGACAGTGGAAACTTAAACGTAAAGGTACATTGCAACCCCAAGCTCCAATAAAGACAAGACACGTATAGTTGGATGAACTAGAGCCACTTTTATTAATTTAGATAACATAAATCTGCAGCGAGGCATAACAATTCAGCATGTGAGTACCCCAACTAAGGATCAGTCTCATAAGGAGGACCTCCCAACCCCGGGCAACAGACTGGGTGTTAGTGCCACCCGGACAGAATCCAAACATCATAAGACCCACCTACCCAGGCCTCAAAACTCTGAGTGGTGGGTGCCGGCCTGCCCATGAGTAGGGGCGGCTCCCAGCCTGCAAGGGCTGTTCCTCGGGTTACCTACTCAACTTAAACGGTCCTCCAGTCAAACACCAATTGATACACTTAAACTAATCCACACTCATCAGCAAGTGACCGATCAAAAGGTGACAACCCTAAATCAGTTTCTGTTAGAAGTAGGTGAAAAAAGGCGACACCAAGGCCAATCAGGTGCGAGCCAAAAAATTCATACTTGGCCCTGAATAGTGATTGGAGTTCCCTCACTGAAATGGGTGGGAGGGAGGGCTGCTGAGTCCAAGC
The DNA here is from genome assembly GCF_027244095.1 of Hemicordylus capensis. NCBI lineage: Eukaryota > Metazoa > Chordata > Lepidosauria > Squamata > Cordylidae > Hemicordylus > Hemicordylus capensis. The sequence goes on along the minus strand of NC_069662.1, from coordinate 32,558,971 downwards.
AACTGAGAAGGAGCTCTAAAGAGCTGGCGTCTTAAAATGCTGCTCCTAGCATCTGATTGGCTGGCCCACATCACGTGATGAACTCCAAAATGGAGGACTCTGTGCTTGCCTCAAGGGGGCCAAGAGCACAACCCTGCCCCCTGCAGTCACATGAGAGTGGCGGGGAGCGGCAAATGTTACATATATTTGGAATAATTTGGCAGTTTTGCTGTGTACTGAAGATTTGATCTTCAAATAAGATTCCTACCCAAAGTGGAACCAAGACATAACTCATATCCAAATGGGTTTTGCAGTCTTCTAATAAGTCCTAGGCATTGATCTCACAGAGTAGAATTTACAAGGTGTGTGCACGGAACCGTCTGGCCCGATTTGGTTTGAGGCCGGAATGGCCTTGAACAGGCCCATTCAGTCTAGCCCCCATCGACCCACCCACCAGGCCCATTCGGTCTAGCCCCCATAGACCCACCCACCCGGTCCAGTCCGGCCGGTCCGTGAACTTTTTTTTAAAAAATTAAATTAAAAGAAAGTACCTGTAGCCCCTTCGGGGGGCTTGCTGTAGCTGTGTGTGTGTGTGGGGGGGTCCACGAGGGTTCCCTCTCCCCCCGCCTGCATCCCTCATCACCGCCATGACCGGTTAAATTTAGCCCTTTTTGCCCTTTTGGGCCTCCGTAAAGGAGAGCAGCCGCCATTTTGGCTGCCGCCGCCGCACATGTGCAAATGCCCTCTGTGAGGCCGTAGGCCATCAACAGCAAGCCCCCTGAAGGGGCTACAGGTACTTACTTTTAATTAAAAAAAATTTTTTAAAGTTCGCGGACCTGCCAGACCGGACCGGCGGTTCAGTTCCGGTCCAGACAGAACCGGGGGTGGTTCAGTTCAATCACGAACCCACGAACCCCTGGACCAAACTGTCGGACCACGGACCACTGGACCTGTTCTGCACATCCCTATAATTCACTGTTTTTTTTCTGATGGTTCCAGCATGGTGTAGAATCAAAAAGATCACCAACTCCACAACACATGAATCTTTACTTTGCATATAGAGTATGGAGGCCATTCAGTGCTTCATTTCAGCATTCATTTCAGCACCTGGCTGAACTAGGGATGTGCACAAACAGCTCGTACAGATGTAGGTGGGGCAGGGAGAGGTTCCCTTAAGGAGCAGGTAAGCAGTTCTTTACCTGCTCCGCTGCCATCCCACCACATTTCCAGATGTGGTGATAGCTCTAGCAAAGCCTGCAGGGAACAGTACCACAGCTGCACACAGCCTTTTCTAGATCAAGTGCCGTGCCTGGAAAAGCATTGGGGCACCAGCAGAACAAGTAAGGACCTGTTTATCTGCTCCATAAGGGAACTGCTCCAACCCTACTGAACCAGTTTGGCTGCAGGCACCCGAGCCTTTTCGGTGCTTTCCAAAGGAGGTGCCAAACCAGCCCATCCACATCCCTAGCCTGAACTATTCTGTAATTCACTGTAGCCTGATTCAGATATTGAGTTGTGTGAGTGTACAGATATCTGTACACTCATACATGTGTTTGTGTGAATGATTGTACCTGTGTTCATTTTAAACGTGAACCTGGATACATGTTGTTCAAATGCATGGTACAATTAGGTAGTGTATTTCTGTACTTGCATTCAGCATAACATGTGCATGACTGTATCAGTGTGCAGATCTGTACTTGTGTATACCATACACTCATTGTATGAGGGTTGAACATAACATGTGAATGGGCCTTGTGTACTGTGGTTAAAGGTGGGTGGAATCATGGGGTTACACTCCACTGAGTTGTGCCAGCAATTTGAATGATTTTATTCCATTCTTCAGAACTCAGAAGTGCATTGCAGAAGTAGGAGTGGCTTTTAAACACAGATCACTTTCCCAAATATGACTTGGGTCCCTGACTTATGGACTGGGTTGGGACTGAGGAGGTAGGTGTGGTATTGGGACTGAAGTGACAAGAGAATTAGAATGCCCCCATAAAATTCAACCATCCCTCTATTGCTAATAATATGTAGAATACTGTACTGAGTCAGACCATTTATCTATCTATCTCAGTGTTTCTCAACCACCGGTCCGTGGACCGGTGCCGGTCCGCGAGGCATTGGGTACCGGTCCATGAGGCATCACTAATAAAAATCACCCCCCCCAAAAAAAACACACACAATTTTGGGCTGGCAGGGACCACAGGAAGCTATCCGGAACTCATTTCCAGGCAGCCCTTGCTTCTGGATAATGTTCATTTCACTTCCTTGAAATGAATATTATGCAGCAGTGAGGGCTGCCTGGAAATGAGCTCCAGAGAACTGCCTGAAATTGTTTTGGGGGGGTGCCTGGGGGTGGGGGTCAGGGGGGTGACCCCTTTACTAACTGCTGGTCCAGGAAACGGCGCATGTATAATGTACTGGTCCATGACTCCAAAAACGTTGAGAAACACTGATCTAGCTCATTATTGTCCTCACAGACTGGCAGTGGCTCCTCCAAGGTTGCAGGCAGGAATCTCTCTCAGCCCTAACTTGGAGAGGCCAGGGAAGGAACTTGAAACCTTCTGCTCTTCCCAGAGCAGCTCCATCCCCTGAGGGGAATATCTTACAGTGCTCACACTTTATGTCTCTCATTCATATGCAACCAGGGTGGACCCTGCTTAGCTAAAGGGACAAGGAATGCTTGTTACCACAAGACTAGCTCTCCTCTACATATATCTATATACTATCAAATAAATCAAAAACCCTGGAAAGATGTGTTAAATTCCCAGAAAACATAGGGAAACTCACCCATTGGAAAGGTATGGGCTGGATTTAAGGTTAGGTTTAGGGTTAACATTAGGGTGGGAGTTAGTGTTAGGGATAGAGTAAGTGTTACGATTGGTTGTTGGTTTTTTTGAAATGCATCCATGCTACAGACAAAAGTTCAAAGTGCTGTGGTCAAGCAGTTAAGGTTAGGGTTACAGTAATTGTAAGTGCTAGGGAGATGAATTTTTAAAAGCATTTTTAAGAAAACCACACACACCCTTACAAAAAAAAAAACCCACCACCAAATCATCCATACTATAGAGGAAAGTTAAAAGTGTTGTTGTCCAGTGAACAGGCACACCCTAAAACTGAAAACTGCAGAGGGTTAGGTTTAGGTTTGGGGTTTGGGATTGTCATTGGGGTTAGGATTCAGAAAACCATGCACAGTTTTCTCAGGTACTTTTACACACAGAAAGTCCAGACTTTGTGTTGCAGGAGACATGATTTCAAACTGCAAGCTGGTATACTAGTATAATATATAATTCAACAATATATTGCTTTCTGACAAGTTTCTAGCTTTCAGTCAGTCTGAGCCAAAGACTAGTCAGGCCCCTGAAGACATGATAAAGAACTAATGACTTCCACAGGTTTCTGCTGCAAAACTGAAATGGTTTCCAGTTCCCCAGTTCTCTTACATAGGTTATTTCACCGTGAGGCTTTTGGGGCTTGACACTTATTTCACATACACAACACTATTGAATTTGTCACTCCATCTGCAATCCAGGATGCAACAGTAACCAGAAGTGTCACCACACTCCGGCTTGATGATCTGGGTGGTTCTTTGCCACACTCAAAATTAGAGAAAGGCACAAAGCTACAGGGAGTGGCTGGGCATTCTGTAGAGTGGACAGTCTATTGAGAAGTTGAAGGAGCACTTCCTCGCTGATGTCTATGTCTTCTTTGAGTGGCTCCCATTCCTCTCACCTGGTCACAGAAAGAGTTTTGCTACTAATCTCTTCGGAGGCTCTTTTGCTAGTCAAGATCCATTTGCCACTGGACAGATTGGCTGGGTTGATAAGCTTTTTTGCCTACTCAATTCTGTCCCACGCCTTGAGTAATTGAGTAATTAAGTTAAAACCAGCAGATTCAGTGTGGGCATGGAGTAGGTGTGGTGTTTATTGTCTGGTGAGTCCCCTTGACGTGGTTAGGATTGGGACTCATCCCTGCTTCAGGACTGCACAAACGTCAACATTTTGTAGAGCCATCAAGACAATTCCACCCCCCACCCAGAAGGATGCTCCAGCACTGCAGAATTCATTTCCCCTATAGCTTCATTCATACATTTAAAAAACAATTGCACATTTTGTTTTAAAGCATATTATATTTTATATACAACATTGTACATTAATCGATATGCAGATAATTTTTAAAAAACCCTTTGCTTTAAGAGAAGGCTAAGGTGACCATCTGTAAGTATAAGTGAGACTGTGCCTTTAAGAACTGGAGAAGTGGGGGAAGGGGGGCAGAGCCAAGGAAAACAGGGTAAGCAGTTTAAGGAAAAGCTTTTTATTGTCTTGTATTGTTTTATTCCTTGTTGTGGGGTTTTTTTTTGGGGGGGGGGGTCAGGGACCGTAATACATTTGATTGAAAAGCAGTTTAGTTTGTTTTCAAACTTACAATAAAGAACATCAGTCTTCTTAATCAGTGTCCTGATCATTACAAGGATACCAATAGGGATGTACATTAGTGTTCTGTTGGGAACTCGGAATGGAACTTAAATGTCCAGATCATTCAATTAGAGATGTGCATGGAACCAGGATGTACATGGAATCCATTAGGAATTTCATTAGGAATGTGCATGGAATTGCAACGTGCACATGTACTCCAGGCACTTCCAGGCACTTCTGGTCTATGATTCACTGGGGCGACAAGGAGGTATGCTGCCGTGCCATGGGACCATTATTCAGGACAGCACCAGCGGGGAAAACACGGGGTGGGTAAGAGCCTCCTCCCCAGTCCTTAAAGTTAACCCCCCCCACCTTCGAACCATCCAAACTGCTTGACCTTTGAACCAGATCGGAACTCCATAAAGGGCCTCTGAACCGGTTCCGTGCACATCCCTACATTCCATCAGAACAACCGGTTTGACCAGTTGTTCTGACGGAACAAGCTCAGAACACTCAAAATGATCTGAGCACCATTTTGGATTACAAAATGGTGCTCCTCAGGCCTCTGGACACGCATGGTAGCTATTTGCATGGTGATCCTGAATTGCGTAGTGATTCATTTGAAGGACATTCTGTTCCAGGCTCACAACATTCAAAATGGCCCAGTTTATGGTCTGAATATTCCAACTAGGAAACTTTCTGCACATCCTTAGAAAACAAAACACCAACTTAACTTCTGTACCATGTAAGCAGTAGAGATTTTGTACAATCTTGTATATAATGCTGGTTTACAATTTAGGTTCCATGCACACACACTTCACTTGGACTTTCAGTTCAACATTGGGCTGGAAAGGGATGTGGCCCAACAGGAATTCAACAGGTGCAGCTTCTCCAATCATATCCCGCGGTGGATAAATTTCTGTCTGATGCATCTCTACAAGTCATTCCCCAAATGCCACCTAGTAGAGTAAATGTCCATACAGAAATTCAACACATCCACAGCCCATCCACAATCACTTCCTACAGATACACTTCATGGATTTCTTTCTAGTGGCTACACAGCATTGCAGAGCATCACAATATCACACAGCTCCATAAATTTCTCAAGTGTGCACAACCTTTCACAGTGCTAGAAAAACAATAGTCAGGACGTCAGCCGTTTTTGGTAGGCTTTTTATTTTTTCATTTTGCCATAAATCCAGAGACCATTCAACTGTATACAAATTGGAATATTAATAAGAAGAGTAATGCAAGTAAAACATTTATTTTCAAAGTAGCAGTTATCATTATCTCTTAAACTTGTAGTAATGTCCATCTTTCAGGATGTTTGTCTATCATTTCCCCTATAATGTTAATGCGTTTTATATATATCTACCATAAGGTAGATAAGACAGATACCCATAAGATAAATACCCAAATCTTAATGAAATGAAATATTAGAATTCAAATGTTCTGCACACTTGCCTAGGAAGAAATAAAGCTATGTGTGCCTTTAAGTATGTTATGTTTATGTTAATAATTGGCTTTTATGTATTTATGTATGTATGTATGTATGTATGTATGTATGTATTTATCTATCAAATTTGTACACCACCCCAAATTTTCATCTCTGGGTGGTTAACCATAGTATAAAACAAGTTTAAAAATATACAAAAAACTTAAAACAATTTAACAATTTAAAAATCAACCACAGATTAAAACTAGAAAATTTTAATAGCTGAAAAAGCTTGGGTGAAGAAGTGGGTTTTCAAATGCCTTTTTAAAATTGTCAGAGATGGGGAGGATCGTATCTCAGTAGGGAGCACATTCCACAGTCTCAGGGCAGCAACCAAGAAGGCCCATCCCTGTGTGGCCATCAGCCGAGCTGGTGGCAACTGGAGACGGACCTCTCCAGACAACATCAATGGGCAGTGGGGCTCATAATGAAGAAGACATTGAAGCGATTCTCACAATCACTGGAGGAGGCTCCCACCATTTGTGGGGAGGAAGCCAGAAGCATTTACCTCCCTGCTGATGATCTCTGCCTCCTCTCTTGGTGGCCAGGGCAGCCACCCACATGACTGCCGGCTCTACCACAGAGCCAGCAGGGTCTGCGGGGCATCCTGGAGAGACCCCCTGAGCCCAGGAATCTACTCATATGTCACCGTGCACCGCAGCAACACACGAGCAAAAAGAGGAGGTTAACGGAGCACTCATTCCATTAACCTCATCTTAGGGGAGGGGTAATAGGGCCATTAGTTTCCAGAAGCCGCACGATTCCCATTGCAGCACATGATCGCCCAAAAGAGGCTAGGCTCCCTTAGCCCACTTTTGGTCGATTGTGAGAATCACCTCATTATATGAAATACCGGTTGCAGCTGGATTGGGTACCCTGCAGATCTGGACCTCAGCTGTGGGCTAGTGGAACTCTCTGTACTATCCTGTTATGGTCTCAATCCCCTCCTCTGGTTGCCATTTCCCAAGGGAGAAATAGCCCTCATTCCTGGTAGCCCTCATTGCACATTGATCAGGAGTGGCTCCGGTGAGATTGAAATGATGGATAATGTACTGTTGTACTGTCGGTACTACCTGTGACATTCAGCATAAGCTTATTTCCCCATATATTAGCTCATATCCAAGCTGCACTGATTCTTTTTATCTTAATTCCCTCTTCACAGATCAGAATGACTTTAATCCTATAATGTAGCCACGTTCTGCCTTATAGCTAGCAAAATTCATTTAGAGTTTAATAAGTACTAAACATTTTAGTGCCTGTATGTATGTTGCGTCCACTTGTCAGATATGTTGTTGCCATACAAAGTACAGAATACAATATAGTATGAGGTTTAATACCGTTCTGTATTAGGTATGTAATTCTGCTATCTTGCCCCCTTTATACTCAGTAACATTCTCATTCCAGTGTTGATTCATTTTTACATAATAGTTTTATGTTCAAAGTCTTAACTTTTAGCTTCTTCTACTCACTATATTATGTTTTAGGTAACTTTCTAGAGATCCCTTATTACCTTGTAAGAGTAGATTGTCTTAACTGTTTTGTTTGTTTTGTTTTTTTTGTTGTTATGCTAGTCAAAGACCAAAATAAAGACTTACCTACCTACCATTGATCAGGACCATGGCAAGTGGTAAGTTTAAATGCTCTCTTCTGCAGTCCCAAGCCATGGGTACCTACACTGGCTGCGATGTGTCATTTAAAAAGAAAGAAACAAGCCCATGTTTTAAGTAATGTCTAATCTGACCCTTACTTCCAGTGATACATGCATTGAACTACGTTGCATCTCTTGTAGACAAACATTGCAAAAATAGTGTAAAATATGGACCTGAGATGAATGTTTTATGTGCCTTTTGCTCCAGAACCTCTAAATCAAAGATCTCTATAATTCAGAATGCTATTTAAAACAGGAGTTAACAAGAATACATATTGAGATCAAATAACTGCAAATTAATGCCAGCAGCTGACATCCTGATTAATGATGCACTTGTGCAATGAGCAACATTGCACTAGGGCAAAACGACCATGCAGCTATGGGAAATCATGGTGATCTTCAGAACTGTGCTATTGTGCTCTTCCACGAAAGGTCCCTTTGCAATGTATGAGGAATGCTACAAGTTGTGTGCCATTTGCATCAGCAGAAACATACTAGTGCAACACTTGTGTAGAATGCGAGCTCTAGCCTTAGCACAAAGGAGCTGTGTGCTAGTGAACATCCCCTATGCAAATGCATCATTAGTCTGGATGTCAGCCAGGGTGTTTTCATTATTACTCATTTCCCTTTGACTTTTCTGAAGTCACCTCTTTGATGGAGAGCACTTTGTTCATCAAATGTCTTAGGGCCTTTTTGATCTCCTTGTTTCTCAAGCTGTAAATTATTGGATTGGCTATTGGTGGCACTATAGAATATAAGAGAGCTGCCAAGATTTCATTGAAGAACAAAACTTCTGAACCTTTCTTCATGTATGTGAACATCCCAGTAATGATAAATAAAAAGAAAACCATAAGATGGGGAAAACATGTGGAAAAAGCTTTGTGCTTACCTTGTGAGGAAGGGATTTTTAGGATAGTAGAAAATATGTGGACATAGGACGCACTGATTGAAGAGCAGATAATTGCACCCAAAACAATACCACATACAAGGATTGCCCTCTCATGGCCAAATGTGTCAGAGCAAGCAAGCTTTAGGACTTGAGGAATATCACAAAATAACTGATTGATGTCATTTGGCCCACAAAATGGCAAGATGATGATGTTCAGGGTGTGCAGTGCAGAATAGATAATGCTAATCACCCAGCAACCAGCTGCCATACTGGAACACTTCACCTTATTCATGATGATGTGGTAATGCAGTGGGTAGCATATTGCGATGTAGCGGTCATAGGCCATGACTGTGAGGAGAGCCATTTCTACAGACCCAAAGGTGATTCCCAAAAAGATCTGGGCCATGCAACCGAAGAAGGAAATTGACCTGATGCCAGTAAAGGAGACATCTATGGATTTAGGGATGGTGACAGAGATGTAGCAGATATCAAGGATGGATAAGTTAGCCAGAAAGAAGTACATAGGAGTATGAAGACGGGAGTCCACAGCTACAACAAGGATCAGGAGAAGATTCCCTATCATGGCTATCAAATAAATCAGTAGGAATAGTATGAAGTGTAACATCTGCAGTTCAATGCTATCAGTGAATCCCAGGAGTAGGAATTCTGTCACCATGGTTGTGTTGGATGCTTTCTGATTCAGACTGACGCTGCACATGGAAGGAAAGGGGAAACTGAGAATTTGCACTAAAATATAAAGCATGAAACATTTCAATGATGTTCTCCCGTGTCTCTGTAAATGCAAAGCAGATTTTTTTTTAGCAGCTTTCCCAAGCAGAACATCTAATCATACCCACTGTTAGTGTATTGGGCGAACAACAATCTTTCTGCACAGTCTACTCTAGCTAGTCTCTTGCCTTCAAGCAGGAAACCTTCAGCACTTTTCAGAGGACAATTCTGCAGCCTGCTAGTCCTTCAGTCCCACATGCAAAAGCTTCTTTCAGAAGCAGCAAAAGAGGACTGCTAGATCTCTTTATAAGGTGGTCCAATTAAAGAAGAGAAACCTAACCAATTACATGAGGATTTATTGATTAATGGATGTATGCCTTATTGATCTGACATTGAATATATTTTCCCAAACATACCTGTTCATACCTGGTCAAGCAAGCTGGCTACTATTATCCTGGGTTATGTAGGGAACCAAGCAATCAAAAATGCATTAATCCTGTTTCTTACCAAAATATTCAGCATAAGCAGCTGCCATGTGCATCTATTAAGGTAACATATACTAACAACCACAAATTTAATCTATAAAATTTGTTGAGTATACAGATTGTGAGGGGTGGGGGGATTCTAATACCTTCCCTACATATTAGCCTTTTAAAAATGAATTTATAATCTCATGCATTCTGTACATGAAGAAAATGTTGCTTCCCTGATGGGGACTGGGGAGAAACAAATGTTTTCCTGAGTAGATTTTTTTAATCTCCTCCCAAGGGCAGGTAGACGTTAAAGTTACTGTTGTGATTGCTTTTCCCCTTTGTATACAATCAATAAAGCCTTTCTCACAATCAGTGAGAAGGGCTACCCTCTTATTTTATTCTATCTATCTATCTATCTATCTATCTATCTATCTATCTATCTATCTATCTATTTATTTATCTATTTATTTATCTATTTTTTTATTCATTACATTTTTATAGTGCCCAAAATGCGAGTTCTCTGGGTGGTTTACAAGACAATAAAAGCCAATAAAAAGATTAAACACATTAAAATTTAAAATGTTAAAACTATTAAAACACAATTAAAACACAGTTAAAACAATGGCTAATTTAAAGCCTGGGTGAACAAATGTGCCTTGACTGGCTTTTTAAAAGTTGTAAGAGATGGGGAGGCTCTTTATTTCAGCATAAAGTGTGTCTCAAAGCCTTGGGGCAGCAATGGAGAAGGCAGTTTTTAATATCTTGCTCTTTAGAGTGCTCCGCAAACCCAGGCTGCCTGATCGTGAGTAGACCCCCAGAGGGGATGTGAAAAGCCGCCTCCCAGCTCCGGGGGTCTCCCCAGTATGCTCTGCACTCTCTTCTGGGGGCCACACGGCCCCCGAGGTCCTCAGCCCCTGCCGGCTCCATCACGGAGCCGGCAATCGTGTGTGCGGCTGATCCAGCCGCCCAGGGCTCTCTCCCCGTGTACTCTCAGGAGCCAGGTCTCATTGATCGTGAGACCTGGCTCTCTGCCTATGGGGACAGTAACTGTAACGTTAAGGCTAAAATCTTATTACTGTTGAACTAAGATTTATGGAGTGTTATAAAATTAACTAAAATAAGCTAAAGTAAATGCATAGAGGATAAGAAGATAGAGACTGTGAGCATAAGAGTGAAATTTATGACAAGTTATAAAATAGTTAAGTTAGAATTAAGATTTGATCAAAATATGATAAAATGGAACCTGTATAACTGGGTAACAGGAGTGGCAGTGCAAGCATGAGCTGTGTAAGACCTGATTAATTCTTGCTGGCAGTCAGATCCCAGTGAATTTTGTACACTTTTTGTACAACATTATGAAGCTAGTCTCATGATCGTGTAAGAAGACTACCCTCTTTTGTGGGGAGGAAGCCCAAAAGCGCTTACCTCCGGCAGCCGATCGCAGCCAGTGCTCTGGCAGGTGGATTGGCGGCACAGAAAAGCAGCTTCTCTCCTGCTGTCCGCCCAGACCTTGCTGGCAGCTCTGGGGGTCAGGTGAAGGGAAGTGCCACTGTGCAACACCACACTCCCCAGAGCCCCAGTGTGATGCCTCACCCCTAGAGCCCCAGCGGGTGCACAATGCATAGCATATTTCTGGGATCTCCCTCCCCTAATGTGCCCGCTGAAGCTGCAAGTAGCTGCGGCAGACACATGATCCAGTAACCCATTTTTGGAGGGCACATTCATGCCCCAAACCCGGGTTAAGCAGCAGGCTCTGTAAGTGGGGTTGCCACTGAGCCACCACGAGGAGACATGCAGCTCCTGCTGGTGCACACGAGCAGCAAAAACTGAGTTGGGCTACCTTAGCCTGGTTTCTGTTGCTTGTGAGAATCACTTCTATGTGTTATGAAAGGCTGAAGTCATAAAGTAGTAGGGAGATGTGGCCTTTTGAGGCCTTGCTTTTGCGGCCTTGTGGATGTCTCTATAAAGTCAGCAGTGTAGAAGGACGTGCTTGGTGGTTTTAACTTGCCCAGCATCACAAGGGCACAGACATTCTGGGAAGGGGATCTTGTATCTTCCAACCAACACAGCCAAAGGTAGGGTGCTGCAGTGACCCTTCTGTGGTTAGAGGCCTCTAGCTGCATTAGATATGCAGCAGGTTCCACTATGTATCTTAGGCTTTAAGGGATGAGGAGGTTTGGGGCCCTGCCTAGGTCAATTTGGTACTTTGCATCCATTATGCACTATTTAAGAAGTGTCCTGGCCTGTGCCCAGGGGCCCAGGGGAAAATGATGTATTAGTTAAACAACAAAAGGTTATTTAAGTGGTGGGCCACTTAAATAGTGAGTTGGGTTTCACGATCGGTGAGACTTGCCTCCAGAGGGTTTGTGGGTAGAGTGGGCTAAGCCTGCTCTCCCCACAGACAAGCAGGGAAGCAGCCCTGGGTGGCCGTAGCAGCTGCCCACACGACTGCCGGCTCTGTTACGGAGCTGGTGGGAGCTGCGGGGATTGGGGGCCAAATGCCCCCCAGAAGCTCAAGACTGGAGAGACCCCCTGAGCAGGGAGGCTGCTTTTTAGACTCCCGGTCGGGGGTCTACTCATGAGTTGCTGCAGTGCGGAGCCATACCGCAGCAACACACGAGCACAAAGAAGGGGTTAGCGGAGCGCACGCTCCACTAACCTCGGCTAAGTGCAGGAGCAATTAAGCGGGTTACCCGCTTGTAATGTAAACCACCGGGCTCGCCTGCGAGCCCGGTGGTTTACATGACCAGCAAAAATCGGGCTAGGCTCTCCTAGCTCGATTTTTTGCTGATCGTGAGAATAGCCCTGTTGTTTAAATGGCCCGCCATGACTCGCAGTGTGGAGAGCTGGATGGGGTTTGGCGGAGAGAGTGGGACAAGCCTGTTCTCCCTGCACATGAGCGGCTAGCCTGCCCTGGACAGCCCAATTGGCCTCATGATTACCAGCTTCATCACGGAGTGGGTAGGGGTGGCAGGAATTGGAGGCCGCCCAGCCCCCAGAAGTCCCAGCATTCCCCCCGTGTGCGCAGGACATGCTGGGGAGGCCCCTGTGCCGGGAGGCTTGTTGCAACCTCCCAGTTGGGGGTCTCCTTGGGAGTCGCTGCGGTGCGTAGCTGCACCATGGCAACTCACATTCTGAAAAGCGGGGTTAGTGGACTGCTCACTCCGCTAACCTCGTTTAACGGGGGCAATTAGGCAGACTAGCCACCGGCAGCCGCACAGCTCATGGCATTTCACACACGCAGGGGAAACTGGGCACCCTTAGCCCAGTTTCCTGCACACGTGTGAATAGCCTCATTTAGTCATTTCTGCATATCAAGCCATGATTAGAAGGTACTTTCCGGAGACTAGGGCTGCATTCACATGTAACACAGAACTGTAGGTTCAATGGAGCTGCAGTTCTGCTCCCCACCCCTCTCTGCTCTCCTGTCCAAATTAGGACATAATGGAGAACAAGTTCTCTACAGTCAGGGAGGCTGCAAGGAGTGGGAGAACTGGCTCTGTGGGCTTCCTTATTGCATGAAGAGCAGCCTGCACAGCCAATCACTACCAGAGAGAGGGAAGAGCTTTCTCCTCAACTCCAGTTCCAGAACACTGAGCCTGCAGTTCTGCATTTGCACATAACACAAGTTGTGACTAACTTTAGCCACAACTTGTGGCTAAACTCACTACAACCAAAGGTTCAAATGGGAGTCTGGAGAGTGAAACCCCAGGCTGGTCTCCATAGGAACTGGAGTTTCAGTGTGGTGTCCTGCATTCGGACGTACAGGTTTGTCAAGCTCTGACATCTTCAACTCCTGTTTCACATTACATGTGAATGGGATGTAGCTGGACAGTTGGAAACTATAGTAATAATCTCTGGCCTGTTGCATTCACCTAGTGGATAATCTTTCCAACATGACATGCATCTGAGACTCCCAGCATTTGAACCAGAAAATCTTGCTTTGCGGTTGCAACTTAGCCTAATGAATAAGGTTAATAAGAACTTATGGACTGTGTGTGGACTGTTTCTACTCAGACTTTAGCACCTCTTTGGGCACAAAAGAAAAAAGGGTAGAATTTCTAATTATGATTGAAACTATTCCTGGAAAACCCCATATCTATCTATAACAATATCAAACTATTTAAATATCCAGGACAGTTTTCAATATTTGTTGGATTTGGACTTTGTGTTGCAAGAAAAAGTACCACCTATATTAAACACACACCCACACACCTGAGGTACCTCGACTAGGAAGGGATAATTTTTAATTTTTACACGTGCTGAATCATTGTGGGATACAGAGACCTTAGAAAAAGCAAGGAGAATGTATAACAACATAAGTCTCACACAGGCCAAAGTCTTGGTTGAAAAAAGTGTGGTTTGTTCATGAATCTGGTATTCGTTAATCTAAACAAGCCTCCTATTAAATTGAGGAAGTGCTAAACCAATTATCCTTTACTATTTCTTTATTTCTCAGCTGCCCGCATCATACTTATACACCCTCTGATATCCAAATATACAGCCTACGTTGCTCTTTCATCCTTCTCTGTACTTTTCTGGAACTAAGCATTTGTAGTTTTCTGTTTGTTTCTCTTGCTATTTTTATCACTGAGACTGCATGATCATAGATCCATGTATAAAAGATGCAGGTGGGTGTTCAATAGTAGTAGCATCTTAGTGAAAATGAGCTGGGTCTTATGATCCGTGAGACCCAGTTTGGGGCGGTGATCGGGGAGGGAGCCCTGGGCTGCCGGATTGGCTGCCCACACGATTGCCAGATCTGAGATGGAGCTGGTGGGGGCTGGGGGGAGCAGGGGCCAATTGGTCCCTGCAAGCTCCAGCATGCCCTTCATGAGCGTGCAGGGCATGCTGGCGAGACCCTCGGAGCCAGGAGGTGGCTTTTCGCCTCCCCTCCAGGGGTTTTCTCATGAGTAGGCACGGCACAAAGCCACGCCATGGCTACTCACAAGCTATAAAATCAGGTCTGCTGAGCACTCACTAGTTTGGGGGCAAACCTGGTTTTGGGGCAGGGGTTCTTCAGCGGGTTACCCACTCTAGAAGCACCAGGCTAGTAGCCAAGCATGGTGGTTCTGATGATCGGGAAAAATTGGGCTAGGCTCTTGGGCTAGCCCGATTTTTCCTGATTGTCAGAATAGCCGCAATGAGTATTTACTTCCCCACAAGCCCCAATATCTCTCTTCCAGTACTAATAGCAATGTTTTCCCTAAATGTTTTGTTTATCTGAGTTTTCTTTGGTTGTTGTTTCTTTATTGAGGCACCTGTGTGTATGTATTAGGTCATTTTCTCCAAGCAGCACCTGTGTGTATTAGGTCATTGTCTAAAGAAACTACTGTTTCTCCAACTGTGTATTGTATAATGCAGAATTGCCCACTATCTGACAATGAAGCTGTTCTCACAAGCAGCAGAAACCAGGCTAAGGGGGCCCAGCCTGGTTTCTGCAGCTTGTGAGAACCAATGAGCTCGAGGGCGAGCCCAGTTTCTCCACGGTGGCAAACTCACTTATGTAGCCATCCTCTTAAATGAGGTTAATGGAGCCAGCACTCCATTGACCTCATTTTTTGGTCATGTCTCTGCCATGGCTGCTTGCAACCATGGTGGGCACACTGGGGGGTGGGGGGAGGCGTTAAAGTAAAAAAAAAAAACTACACAAAATTTCAAAATTTTGAAAAGTTTTTTAAAACTTTTTTACAAAAGTAAAGAATTTACATTTGACAATTTATTACCCTTGTTAAAAGTAAATTGTAACTGCATCAATCAATGAAAAGAAGATACATCACAGAAGTGAATAATTCAATCATAATGACTGCCTAGGGGTGCACAGGTCAGGCAGTATAGAAATTAGGTAGGAAGGTAGGTAGGTATGTAATTTCATGCAGTGGCATGAAATAAGACATGATGAGAACTTGGAAGAAAACCCCTCTCGAAGAGTTTGTATGACTTGACTTCCCTGATCTTAACATTGGGCTGGTTCAAATGATACAGCTGGCAGCACACATGGGGGCGTATTGAGGTAACCTCTTGGGTCATCTTCCATGTACGTCCTGGCACCCACCCAACTTGTCTCTTGGGAATGAATACCAAGGGCCCCTAGATACATACTCCAAATACGTGTTTAAACAAAACTTGTTTAAACTAGGGATGTGCACAAACCTGTTCGGAGGCCCTTTTACAGGCCTCTGAACAGGTTCAAACATTGGGAGGTTTGAAGGTTCAAATGCAGGGTGTCGGACTTTAAGGCTGGGGGAGGGTGCACTTACCCTTTCCCCCGCTTTCCCCCACAGGTGCTTGGTTATTGTAAAGTCCTTCGGGGAGGCAGTGTACCTCCCTGCCACCCCATCCCCTCGTTGGTCAGAAGTGGCCTGGAAGTACCTCCCCCCCAGCCTCTTTTGAACCACCCCCACCCATGCACATCCCTAGTTTAAAGATGTTTAGCAAATGTTTAGTGGCCATTCAGATGAACAGGCCCCTGACATAATCAAGGATCGAAGCCAGGAGTGTGTTGGGATGTCGCCCATGAAGATTCCAATGAGTATGCTCTCAATTCGTAAAAAGGGTGTTGGTGCAGAGGACGGGGCTTATCATCATCATCATCATCATCATCATCATCATACTCCTGTTGCCATTGCAAAAGTGTACAGCATGCATGAACACCCAGCTCCTGGCCATAGTACAAGATATGAGCACAAAGCTTACATTCCAGACAGCTGTTAATCCATGACATCAAAATGACTTTCAGCACATGATCATTGTACAGTGAATGTATGGGAAGGCAATCTCCTTCATCTGATGCACAGCACTCATGTCAGCTTTTGGAAAATAAATATTAGCTGCTTGTTTCCAGGATTTTACTTGGAAGCATCCTAGTAATTAACATGAAAAAAACCCCACTATAAAATCTAATCAATGCTACCTACTAAACTGAAACAACAAAAAACTCACAAGCCAATGAGCAATAGCAGGATTCTGCCATGAATCCATGAAGTTGCAGGCTGTGGCTTCAGGTTCCTTAGGAAAGATTCTCAGGATCATTCACAAATAATGGTGGGGGGACACCCTGCATTTCATGTGAAATAGATGAACACTTTCATAAGCAGTTCAGTCACCCTATGTTCAGTCACTCTGAAATTTCACAATCTGCATTGATTTATTTTCCTCCTCAGCATCCTACTAAAGGCCCCCTTCATCTCCTTGCTGCGAAGGCTATAAATGATGGGATTTAGCATGGGGGTAAAGACTGTATAGGAGAGGGAAAGCAGCCGTTTGACCCCTGCAGAATAGTTTGTCTTGAGTCGAAAATAAGTCAGACTCGCTGTGCCAAAGAACAGAGTCACGGCCATGATGTGTGAAGAGCAGGTGGAGAAGGCTTTCCGTCTCCCTTCAGCTGAAGGCATCTTCAGGATAGTGATGATAATACGGATATATGAGGTCAGGATCAATGTAAAAGGACACAATATAATAACAGAAGTTCCTATGCGTGAAAATAACTCAAATCGGTGAGTATCTCCACAGGCCAACTGTAGAATTGCGGGAGTGTCACAGAAGAAATGAAAAACTGCATTGGACTCACAGAATGGGAAACTAAACACCCAGGTACTCTTTATGAGCCCAACAGGGAATCCTGATGTCCATGCTGCCATTGCCAGCAGCACACAGAATGTCCTGTTCATTATGACTGGATAACGTAAAGGGTTGCATATGGCAACAAAACGATCATATGCCATTACCGTTAAAAGGAAGCACTCCATGGTTCCAAAGAAAAAGACAAAATACATCTGTGCCCTGCATTCTGATAAAGAGATGGTCTTTTTTGCTGATAGAAGGTTCACCAGCATCTTAGGGACAATAGTTGATATAAAGCCAACTTCTGCAAAGGACAGGTTTTGGAGGAAAAAATACATAGGACTGTGCAAGGCGGTGTCAGTTTTTGTTAGGAAGATGATGAAGAAGTTTCCCATCAGAGTCAGTAAGTAGACAACCAGAAACATAGCAAAGAGGAGAAACTGGAATTGGCCAAGTTCAGAAAATCCCAACAGAAGGAACTCACTGAACATAGTCTGGTTGGGCCAGCTCATTATTTATGTCTCAGTTTCATTTAACATACAATATTGAATAACAGCAGCTGTACTTCTAGATTGTTATTGCAAGAAAAATGTTTTCCTCATAATTACTGGTGCCAGAGAGAACGTTTTGTATAGTCACACTGTACTGCTGGTTCTTTGCCAAAATAAGCAAAAAAATATTTTTTATAAAATCTTCCTTGATTACCACATTAATATATTTGTTCTATTTATAACGTTGTCAAATAATGAGCAACAAGACAGCCATCAACCATCTGGAAAACAAAATAATTCAAAAAATAATATTCCATTCAAATGTCAGATACAAAGAAAATTACCAAGACTGCAATATTAATGGAAACAAACCAACAATATGTCCTGAGGTTATGCTAGAATTGACAAGATTTGACCCAAGGGCTCCAAGTCAAGCAATGTGAGGTGAAAAACCTTTCCAGTCCCTACCTTCTGTACAGTCTTGGTCCTTCAACATCTCTTTCTCTGATGAAGACAGATATGAGACCAGTGTGGTGTAGTGGTTAGAGTGCTGGACTAGGACCAGGGAGACCCGAGTTCAAATCCCCATTCAGCCATGATACTTGCTGGGTGACTTTGGGCCAGTCACTTCTCTCTCAGCCTAACTTACTTCACAGGGTTGTTGTGAGGAGAAACTTAAGTATGTAGTACTCTGGGCTCCTTGGAGGAAGAGCAGGATATAAAATGTAAGATCATCATCATCGTCATCATCATCATCATCATCTTATCATCATCATCTGGTTCCTGTCATCAATTGATCTCTAATTTGACCAGTGCTTAAAGTGGGTATGGACTGATACATATGTTATCTTCACATATCAAGAAATACAAATGGAATTAAATGTAAAATCATCAGCTTAGTTTAATGAAGCAAAACATGAGCAGCCATGTATCATTGTTCTCTTTCTTATGTTATGGCCCTTTCTTGCTAATTGGATTGCTGAAACATGATTGTTTCCCCTGGTCTTTTGGAAACTTCAGCTCATAAACACACCATTTAGATAAAGTTGAAAAGCTTCAGAGTCCTTACCTGGCTCAGTAATGGAAAGGAACTCCATAGTGATGTCTCATAAAAGCTGCCTGTGGAATACAATCTATACCTGTTGGTAACATCTTTTCTCCCTTGGGGAAAATGATACATCAACGGTCGTGGATTTTAATGACTGTGACTAGAAGCAAAATAGCAAGGTTGTGATCAAGGGTTTGCTCAGCAGAATGCATAGAACATATCCATCACTTTACTAATTAGTGATCCCCAATCCCTTTACTAATTAGTGATCCCCACTGGGTGTGTGGGGAAAATTTTTTTTATCTTGTATGGAAAAAAAATTCTGTGGCACCCCCTGTAATTTCCTGTGGATCCACCCCTGCATGAACGAAAGCATGCTCATGCTTGTGCAACAGAGTACAACTGCAGCACATCTAATGTTTTAATTTAAACTTTTCTGCAATTGTACAAATCCCTGCAGTCTATTTTATGCTAGTCAAAGAGGTGAGTCTCATGATCAGTGAGACCCGCCGGAGGGGGTTCTGTGGGGAGAGCGGGCTTAGCCTGCTCTCCCCACAGACAATTAAGTCAGCAGCCCGGGTGGCTGGATCAGCCACCCACACAACTGCTGGCTCTGTCATGCAGCCGGTGGGGGCTGTGGGGATTGGGGGGCTGCACAGCCCCTGGAAGTTCCAGGATGCCCTGCACAAGCGCACGAGGCATCCTGGAGAGCCTCCGCTAGCCCAATTTTTGCTGACCGTCAGAACCACCAGGCTCGTAGCCGAGCCCGGTGGTTCTGGAGTGGCAAACCTGCTCTGGAACCCCTGCTAAAAAGCAGGTTTACAAAGCGAGCACTCCAGCAAACCTGCTTTTTAGACTTGTGAGTAGCCGCAGCACGGCTTCGCGCCACACCTAGTCACGAGTAGATCCCTGGCCAGGAGGCAAGCTCACACAGGGCATACTGGGGCTTGTGGGGGCCGCGTGGCCCCTGCTCCCCCCACCCCCGCTGGCTCTGTCACGGAGCCGGCCATTGTGTGGGCGGCCGATCCGGCCGCCCAGGGCTCCCTGCCCGCTTGTCTGCGGGGAGAGCGGGCTTAGCCCGCTTTCCCTGCAGTTCATACAAAAGCGGGTATCACGGATCATGAGACCCACCTCACTGTTTTAATTGTTTTAATTGTGTTTTAATAGTTTTAACTTTTTAATTTAAATTGCTGAAATATTTTAATCTTTTATGGGCTGTTTTTATTGTTTTGTAAACTGCCCAGAGAACTTGCATTTTGGGTGGTATAGAAATGTATTAAATAAATACATGAATAAATATGTATAAGCAATCCAATTTTGAAGCTTATAATGGAAGAACCCCTTTTCCCCCTTGCTACTTACCTCAGTTACTAAAAATAAACTCGTGTGCCCCTTTAATTTTACAGTATAATGCTTAACAATAACAGGTGGCTTAAAAATAACAATTGTAATTCTCTGTTTCAAATTAGACCCTTAAAATTAACAGATCTGTTACATTAGCAAGACAGTGAGGCAATTCTCATGATGGAGAGAAAGAGGCTTAGGGAGCCCAGCCTGGTTTCCCCCCATCGTGAGAACCTCCGGGTTCTCAGGTGAGCCCGGTGGTTCAACGGCGGCTAGCCTGCCTAGGAAAGCCTACCCTAAAATAAGATTAGCGGAGCAAGTGCTCTGCTAACCACATTTTACTGATTGTGTGCTGCCACACCACACAGCACCACTGACACACAAGTAGACCCCCAACCAGGAGGCAACAAGCATCCTCCCAGCATCCTCTGAGGACCGAGCAGCTCTACACACACATCATGTGTAGACCCTCAGTATGTTTTAG
The DNA here is from genome assembly GCF_027244095.1 of Hemicordylus capensis. Classification (NCBI taxonomy): domain Eukaryota; kingdom Metazoa; phylum Chordata; class Lepidosauria; order Squamata; family Cordylidae; genus Hemicordylus; species Hemicordylus capensis. The sequence continues at coordinate 32,538,413 of NC_069662.1, read as the reverse complement.
CAGGGTCCCATCACAGCACTCATCTAGTCTAGTGGGTTTTGTTGTGTGTCTATCTTATGATTCTTTTAAAATTCTGAGCTCTTTAGGGACAGGGAACTACCTTCCTTGTGCCCTTTCTCACGATCAGTGAGAAAGGCTACCAGGTGCACGGGGAGGAAGGCTCCTGAAATTTGCCTCCCCCACAGATGATAGTTGGGTCCATGCTGGGCCAGCAGATCATACCTCAAGATGGACATCTAACAAAAGGGCCACAAGTGTAAAGAACAAACCAAAACCAGCAACACGGTTTGTTGCTGGTTTTGGTTTGTTCAAGATGGACATCGGCTGCCCCTGGCAGTGTTGACGGTTGAGGCCCAGGACACATTGTTCCAGCCCCCGGAAATCCCATAATGCAGTGCACGAGCATGAGTACCACACTGGCCTGGAGGCTGCTCCTATGTTGGCACCATGCTGAAGGGTTCTGTGAAAGCTAAGTTAGCCTAACCAGCGCCATCCTTGCTTCTGTAAGCCTGCTTGCAACTATTAGGAAATAGAGACAGAGAGACAATCTGCTAAATTGGGAAAAGGTCAGAGAAGGGGATTTCTATGTGCTAACCACACAAACAAACAGTTGGCCAGACAGTTGCTGACAATTGCAAATTGCCCAAGCCTAGAATCCGCAAGGAAAGGACAAGGAATTGGGGGCCTTGCAAGAGGACAGCCTGATGAAATGTGTATGATAATGTATAGAAAAACAACTCGTTTGAAATAACCAATAGAATTGCTTTGCAAGAGGGGCAACCTTATATGGGGAAGGGGGAAGGGGGGTGAGTTTGTTTATCCAAGGGTATAAAAGTGTCTGTAAACTTCTTTGTGGCGCGCCACTTCTTGCATGATTGTGAGAACTTAGGGACGCCCGATTTGCTTTGCTCAGCTGAATAAAGAAACTGAAAAGAATCTCCTGCTTGTCTCTTTTAATTGGCATACCTCAAACAAGAGGCGAGAGTCAGCCTTTCCCAGGCTAGCTGGGAAGGCATGGTACACCCCTTAAAAAGGGACCCCAACATTTTAGTGACCCCGACGTGATTTGAGGGCAAAATTTGTCACCAGACAAAGGCTGTTATTTGCATCCAGACACCTTCAGACCGGCAGCCGAGGCAAAACCGGGGGTGACCCTGGAGTTCTCTCAGCGCGCACCGACCCGTGTTGTGTTGGGAGGTCACAACAGAGCCGCCTCTGGCAGACCCCGGAGCACTGCGAATGAACGCAAGGAGATTCATAGGGTTTAAGGAGGTTGATGGTGCACCTGGAACAGAGCTTGAAGGGGTGAGTATAAAATTTCAAAAAGGGTAAAGGCTGGGGGGGGGTGTGAATTTGTGGCCCTGGAGTGAAAGAGAAGTCCAAATGGACGCGTGATTGCTGAGGACTCAGTACCGTGGTTCCATCACCCCGCAAGGGGAACGGCCGGGAAAAGCCCGAGCGAAAGAGACAGTGTGTGAATGAGAAGGGTCCATAGCTGTCTCCTGGCCCCACCATGGTAGTGGAAGAGGGGATACAAAAAGATTGGCTTGGGAATTGCTGATCGACCGGGGGGTGAGAGGCCTGAACCCGTCTCTTGGCCCCAGCAGTCTCCAAGGCCCAGCCCGGCAAGCTTGGAGGGAGACAAAGCTTCTCAAGGCCCAAGCCCGGGAGGGAGACGAAGCGTCTCGAGGCCCCGGCCCGGCGACTGGAGGGAGCAGAGGAGAGGACGGAAACGACAAAACCCATTAGGCTATTCAGGTGTCTCGAGGCCCAACCTGACGAGGTTGGAAGGAGACAAGGAAATTCAATAGGGAAACATTTAATGGGAAATTGGGAAAGAATAATAAGTGTACCCCCCTTCAATGTCTTCTGGACCATTTTAAGCAATTTAAAACCCAAGGGTTATGAGAAGCTCTTGAGTGTTAATTAATAAACTTATGTTCTATGTCAATATCTTTATATCTAAATACTAGGCCAGATGTTTGTGGGGGCTTTGGGTGGGAAATCTACCTCAGCTGGCACCCCCTCCCCGCCCTCTTGCCCCAAGACTCCCACAGGCACCCCCTCCCTGGCCTCCTGCCCCCAACCTTGGGCTGGCCCCGGGGGGATTATTGGGGAGCCTGTCATCCAGCCCGTCTGGGCCACCCACCCTGTCCAGGTCTGGGTTCACCCTCATTCCCCCGGATCCGTCGAGGTCATCTTTTCCGACCTTTGGCCAGCCGGGACATGACCACGGGAACCCCCGGTCCCCGGCTTACCTTTCAAAAACAGAGGGAGGGGATCGGAGACCGAGAGGGGACCCGTGCTTCCACTGTGGCCAGAGAGACCACTGGAAGAGGGAGTGTCCTGGTCGCGGGGAGGTGGGGGATGCCGCCTTCCGGCCAGTAATGGGAAGAGGAGGGGGACAACCCAATCCCCGATTGGGTCTCCCCAGGGTAGGGGGGGAATGGTACCCCTGCCCAGTTCGACTGGGAGACATCCAGAATAAGGGAGTCAGACCCCATGGACCGGCCCTGTGGGGATTTCATCCCCTCATGGCAGCAGGAAGTTATGAGGTCAAACAGACGATAACCACATGGCAGATATGTGTGCTTGACAAGTGGCACAAATAAAAAGGGAGGTCTGTAGCCATGGTTTTTGCACACTTCATACCACTCAGAGAATCAGACCTTATTGTTTTATAGATGACACCTAAAGCGCTTCTGTACATATTATGAAACTCGTGTCAGAGGCCTCCTGGCCCCGAAAATAACATCCTTTTGCAATTGCTTTTATTTTATACACATATCGGTAAATTTTAATAACACACTACATGCGTGGGCCCACCAAGGAAATCCCCATCATATGTTTTACCAACCATCATGCTCCAAGCAGCTTCTCCTTTCCAACATGCTATGGAGAACAAGGGAACGCTCTTAGTCTGTGAAGAGAGGGAAGGGTCTGAAGAAAGTATGAAAGAGGAAAGAATGATTGTCTTTTGCTAAAATCATGTTGTCTGTGTTCTCTTTCTAAGCTCAAACAGCTGCTTGTTGCCTCTGTGTGTGTGTGTGTGTGTGTGTGTGTGTGTGTGTGTGTGTTTATTTCGGTCCAAAGCCAGCATAGCTGCTCTTGTGTTGCAAACAGTCTAATTTTTTGCTGCTACTGAAATGGAGGTTGAAGGAACGCGTATGTTGAACTTCTGTGCAGGGAATTGCAGAGAAAAGACTAGAAGGAGACGTGGAAGGATTTCGGTTGGAAGTTGTTAACAAAACAAAAAGAAAATTGATTGAAAAGCACCAGTAAGTCTTAAGTTGTGATGTGGGAAGGTAATATGGAGTTACAGATTGTTTTATGGATTACTGTGATAAGTGTGTTCTGTTTGAGCCACTTTCTTATGGACGGGAGGGGTTTCATATAGATCGCAGAGGATTTAAAATGTTATGGGGTCCTTTGTGGTGCATGTGAGATTTCTTTTGTCTAGCCCTTTGCTTTGGATAAGCATGTGTGTGTGTGTGTGTGTGTGGTGTTTTGGTTTTTTTTAGCAGGAGCCCCAAGCTCTGGTTTTGTGCAGGAATCCAATTCCCGTGGGTCTGTGGCTCATCTTTGTGAAGACAAGGTTTCTGTTATATTTGGGAATGTATTTATCATAGTGACATGTCCCCCCCCCCCGCAAACTGTTTCAGACCAAATTTGCTCTGACATTGAATTCCAAAATTCACAGTTATTATACTAATCAAATATAAAATTGGTTAAGGCCTAAGCAACAGGGGGAACCTCCAGCAGTCCAAGGTAGCCAACTGGGTTGCTGGGGTTTTCCGTCCTTGTGAGTCTTCCCACCTTTGATTAAGGGGAGGGCTGCTTGTAGATGGCTAAATGCATTAGGCATAATAAGGGCAAGATTTGCTTCATGCATTCTTATATTGAGCTGATTGTGTTATTTTTGCTACTACTGAGTGTTATAAGCCTTTATATATTATGTTCTCAGAATTCCTTGACATGGTTTATCTTATCTATTTTCTGTAAACTTAAAACTTGTTCTAAACTGGAAGTTTCCCTTTCAATTCTTTCTCACAACTGAAAGCTAATCTCTGATGAACCGTGATAACTCCGCCCATTTCCAGATGGGAGGGGGAAAGAGGCTTTCTGTAAAGCAGTTTGTGTTCCAGCCGGTAATTGCGCGGATTTTGTAAAACATGACAGTCCTACAATGTTAAGGTAAATTAGTATAGTTGTATTGCTGTCTTGTTTTTGTAAAATCTATGTAACATTTCTGCTAACTGATTTTGATGAAACCTGAGAGCTAATAATCAAATGGTCTAAGGTTTAAATTTTAAATTTGTCTCATCCAGTAGCCCTGCTTTGCCTTCACAGTAGCTGAACCTTAAAATTCCAGATCCCAGATGCGAGATTGGATAAACAGAATTTGTTTTCTAAAGTCAGGTCTGTCATCATTGTTTTCACAGTTCCTGATTAATAGACTTGGCTTTAAGATCACAGGTTTCACCTCCCTGCAAAGATTATGGACAATTTTCTATAACACCCTTTGTTAGAGAGACCTGGGGGCATGGACTGTTTCCTTCTCATATAGGTTTTTCCCCAGAAGATATTGTTACCCTACAGAGATGTCAAAACCCAAAACTCTTATTCATCAGTCACTTGCTAAGTTATGAGGCTAAAGATGGAGGACTGGAACACCACAACTATCGATATGTGACCTAGATGAAGATTCCAAAGCCAGATGTTACTGACGAATCATCCCTTTATGGAGAATGAAGTCAGGTATACTGGATAGAGATTGATTGCCCTGACGGAGGCCTGTAAGTATGATTGTCAGCCAGCATTGTGCAGTGGTTAGAGTGCTGGACTAGGACCGGGGAAACCCGAGTCCAAACCCTCATTCAGCCATGACACTTGCTGGGCGACACAGAGCCTGCTACTCAAATGGTTTGGCCTGCCTCACAGGGTTGTTGTACGAAAGACGAACAGGACACAGAAGGATGCCACATGGGAACGGGACTTTGTGAGCAGTTTGGTGAAATTCAAGCGCTGAAGTTTATGTAGCAGCCTCTCGAATAATAAGACTATGTTTGATCTGAAAAAGCTTTAATGCCTCCTCAACACCCCAAAAACCTCATGAGGGGTCTGTGTAAAATGTGAATGCCTTTTTTTAACCTTATTGTTTTGCCTTTTGCCCAGGATTACCATTTTGTTTTCATGATCCACAAGCCACCAAACCTAAATGAGGACATCATCCCCTGTTTTGGACTTCAGGGGAAGAGGGGCCCAGGGCAAGCAGGGAAACAAAAGCATAAATCGGGAAAAGAGTGATGCCAAAGATGAAATTGAAAATAGCCTCAGGTTTATCCAACCCTTGTATTATTTGCCTTACAAACTTGATTTTCCTTTTTTTGCTAATGGTTGGCACCCAAAGACTCAGTCTCAGGACGCTGTCCCTACATGGGGGGGCGGGGGGAGAGGGGAATTGGCAACTCACTTACCTATCTTTATCTCAAGTAAACAGGGTTGCAACCAAAAGTGCCTTGAACTGTCTTTCCAAGAATGGTTGGTCCTCCCCAGATAAAGGAAGTACCATGTATATAATTGCCAGAATGTGATCCCAAAGGAGTCTCCAGAGGCCATCAACACTGACCCAGGAAAACTAACCATCAGCAGCAGCTACCTGCGTTTCTAGTCCAACCCAATGGTGACAGAACGTCCATTTGCTATCCTGTCCTGTGTTCAATGAATTCAGGGTATAGAAAGGATTCATGAGGTACCCTCAGAATCCTAAATTGAAAAGGGAGGAATGAAGGGTTCTGTGAAAGTTAAGTTAGCCTAACCAGCGCCATCCTTGCTTCTGTAAGCCTGCTTGCAACTATTAGGAAATAGAGACAGAGAGACAATCTGCTAAATTGGGAAAAGGTCAGAGAAGGGGATTTTTATGTGCTAACCACACAAACAAACAGTTGGCCAGACAGTTGCTGACAATTGCAAATTGCCCAAGCCTAGAATCCGCAAGGAAAGGACAAGGAATTGGGGGCCTTGCAAGAGGACAGCCTGATGAAATGTGTATGATAATGTATAGAAAAACAACTCGTTTGAAATAACCAATAGAATTGCTTTGCAAGAGGGGCAACCTTATATGGGGAAGGGGGAAGGGGGGTGAGTTTGTTTATCCAAGGGTATAAAAGTGTCTGTAAACTTCTTTGTGGCGCGCCACTTCTTGCATGATTGTGAGAACTTAGGGACGCCCGATTTGCTTTGCTCAGCTGAATAAAGAAACTGAAAAGAATCTCCTGCTTGTCTCTGTTAATTGGCATACCTCAAACAAGAGGCGAGAGTCAGCCTTGCCCAGGCTAGCTGGGAGGGCGTGGGACACCCCTTAAAAAGGGACCCCAACAATGCGATATCGAAACAAAATCACTTATCCCAGGTTAAGGGAACACTTGTGCCCTTAACTTTGGCTAACAGGCAGGCCTCTTTGGCAATTTGTTACTGGCAGTTCTCACATGAAGCCAAGCCCAGTCTTGGCTGCCTTAGCCCGGTCTTGGCTGCATCTGAGAACAACCTCATTATTTATTTTTCTATGTAAACTGCTTTGAGCATTGTGAGGGCCTCTCTACTTCAGGATATCTTTGCTGCCACCATTCAGATCTGTTTGGGCAGGATCTGAGACCAAATTTCACTTCTCCCTGCTCTTTTTTAAGCAGTAGCATGGAGCATCTCTTTGGTGACACAGGAAAGGAAATAAAATTTTCTTATCCTTTGATAAAACTAAAAGAATATTTTTATTGTTTTAGCATAAGTTCCTTAAGTGTGATGTTTACAAGGTTTCACAAGTGTAATGGTTTCAGGGTTTACATAATCTTCTAACTTAAAACTTTCAGCCGTGCAAATATTCTCCAAATGTTACACAGTTAAGATTCTTTCTCTCCACTCCCACCCCAACTCCCCACATAGGGATTCAATCAATCAATCTATTTTTATTATGGCCATAGACCAGCATAAAGTATAAGTGGTGATTACATATTACATCTAAAGAGTAAAAGCAAATATTAGAAGCTTTTGGGTGAGTGACACTATACAAACATATAAGAAACTATAAAAATCAGAAATGGAAGTAAAATTCAAAATAAAACTCTGGCTGTCTAAAACAAAAGCAAGAGCTAAATGACCCTTAATGGCCAAGATCTGAAGACTGCAGTAGCCAGTAATCATTTGGGTGGGCAATTTGCTTGCCCAGAGGCAAGGACTTCCTAGTCTGTGGGGGGAGGTAAGCTTTTCATGGCTTCCTCCCCTTGCCCCATCAGAGCCTCCATTGGAAGTCAAAATCCCAACTAATACCCCATTGAAATGTTGTGGCAAGACCTGTAGTGAGCTGTTCAGGCAAGGAAGCCCTCAAAGGTCACAGAGCTGAAACAGTTTGGTATGGAAGAATGGGCCAAGGTTTCTCCAAGCTGAAGTGAGAGACTGAACACCAGTTACAGGAAACTTTTAATTGCACTTCTTGCTGTTCAAGGAGGTGCCAGCAGTTACTGAATGAAGGGTTCACATACTTTCTCACACTGTGATGTTTGTTGTTGCCTCTTTCTGTTGAGTGAATATTCAAAACATATCCTTTTTGTCCAAGTTACTTATTCATTGGGGTTGCCTTTCTCTCTTATCAAGGTTTAACTTAGTGATGCTATTCAGACAATGGGAGAACCACCCGGTGGTTCTTAAGCGGGTCACCCACTTAAATAACCCTCCCCTAAGCCCAGGTTAGCAGAGTGAGTGCTCCGCTAACCCAGGCTCTACGATCATGAGTTGTTGTGGCACGACTCTGTGCCGTGGCAACTCACGAGTAGACCCCTGACCGGGAGGCTTAAAAGCAGCCTCCCGGCTTGGGGGGGCTCTCCAGTATGTCCTGTGTGCTCACGCAGGGCATGCTGGAGCTTCCAGGGGCCATGCAGCCCCCAATCCCCCCAGCCCCCGCCGGCTCCATAAGGGAGCCGGCAGTCATGTGGGCAGCTGGTTCGGCTGCCCAGAGCAGACTGCTGGGTCGTCTGCAGGGAGAGCAGGCTAAGCCCACTCTCCCTGCTAACCATCTCCAGGCAGCTCCCACTGATCGTGAGAACAGCCTCAGTATCTAACCAAGGTTTGAATAAGAATTGTGCTTACATACAGACCATCCTGGCAGGGGTGTGATTCACAGACTTTTTCTCAGCACTGTATAGGCTCTTGTTTTTCATCAAGGCAACCTCAAAGTCCACATAATTGTCAAGCCCTGAGTAAAGTCACTTGCTAAAGAGCTTCTTTAGAGCCGTCTTTACCTCTTTGTTTTTCAGGCTGTATATAATGGGGTTCAACATGGGGGTTAGGATGCTATATTGAATCGACACAAGCTTGTCTAAAGTGTCTGAGTAACTAGATGCTGGCCGCATGTACCTAATGAAAGCCGTGCCACAAAAGAGGAGGACTACAGTAAGGTGGGAAGCACAAGTCGAGAATGCCTTCTGCCTTCCTTCTGCAGAGCTGATCTTGAGAATGGTGTTGATGATGCGAATGTAGGAAGCTACAATTAGAAAGAGGGAAGCAAAACCTAATGTCATGCTGAAGGTGAGGATCACCATTTCATTGGCAAAGGTACTGGTGCAAGAGCACTGCAGTAGCAAAGGAAGCTCACAACTGAAATGGCTAATGCTGCACGGACCACAGAAGTGCAAGCCAGTTAAAAAGAGTGTGTTAACGAGAGAATCCAAGAAGCCTGATATCCAAGCACCCAGCACCATTTGAACACACATACGGTGGCTGATAATGGTGCTGTACCTCAGTGGATTGCATATGGCAGCATAGCGGTCATATGCCATCGCTGAAAGTAAGAAGATCTCGGCTCCAACCATGAAAATGAAGAAGAAGATCTGAGCAATGCAGCCACTGAGAGAAATGGTCTTCTTTGTGGCTAGGAGATTTTCAAGCATCTTGGGAACTGTTACGGAGGAATAGCAGATGTCCAGGAAGGATAAGTTATTAAGGAAAAAATACATTGGGGTGTGTAGCTGAGGATCTGCCCTTATCACTAGCGTGATAAGGATATTTCCTACCAGTGTTATTAGATAAATAGGTAAGAAAATCAGAAATAGGACCATTTGGGTTGTTTCATCCTCAGAGAGTCCCAAGAGAACAAATTCAGCCAGAGTTGTTCGGTTCTCCATTTTACTCTTCTCAGCAGGCTGGAAAGAAATGAAGCATAAAAGAAGGTGTTGAAATAGTATGTTCAGTGGTAAGCATATAGACGACACTGTAGGTAGGTTAGATGCACCCAGGAGATGTGATGCACACCTCTTATACCATACTAGATGCATTGATAAGAGTTCACAAGCTTGCATGGGTTATGAGAGCTCCTTGAACTGCTCACTATGAAAAACAATGAGGCTCTTCACACGATTCGTGTGAAGAGCCTCTAGGGGGTTTGCAGGGAGAGTGGGCTTGGCCCACTCTCCCCGCACATGAGCAGTAGTCTGCTCTGGGTGGCCGCAGTGGCCACCTACAAAACCGCTGGCCCCGTCATGAAGCTCACTGGGGCTGTGGAGTTTGGGGGCTGTGGAGTTTGGGGGCTGTGGAATTTGGCGGACCCCGGAAGTTCCAGTATGCCCTACGCAAGCGCACAGGGTATACTGGAGGGACCACTGAGCTGGGAGGCTGCTTTTGAGCTGTGGAGTTTGGGGGCTGTGGAGTTTGGCGGACCCCGGAAGTTCCAGTATGCCCTGCGCAAGCACACAGGGTATACTGGAGGGACCACTGAGCTGGAGCCTCCTGGCCGGGGGTCTACTCGTGAGTATCCACGCCACGGAGCCATGCCACGGCTACTCATGATTTGAAAAACCGGGTTTGCGGAGTGCTTGCTCCACAAACTCGGTTTAAGGGGGGTACTGTAGCGGGTGACCTGCTTTGATGGAACCGGGCTCAGAGGCGTAACTAGGGAAAACGGCGCCCAGGGCAAGCACTGAAATTGTGCCCCCGCCGCCGCCCCTCCCCCGAGCTGGGGAAAGCAACTGTGGAGGGGAAAACACACACACACACACACACACGGAGGAGGAGGAGGAGATGGGATTCCTCTGCCTGCCGAAGGCTGGTGGGGTGAGGGCTTGCCTTGGGCTAGGGAAAACAGCGCCTGGGGAAAGCACCGCAATTGCACCCCTGTCCAAACATCTGATACCCATCTTTCAGATAACTTTACCATAATATCAGCTCAAAAATACAAGTCAACCTCATTAATCTTTTAATTAACAAATTACTACCCTAACCCACTAGAAATAATATCATCAATATTCAATAAGGCAGTCAACTTACTTAATTGAATTAATTGAATTAATTGAATTTCATTTTTTCACTTAATTGAATTAATTGAATTTCATTTTTCCTCCTTCTCCAGTCCCCAGCTCCCTTTTGCCTTTAGTTTCAAAACTTTCACTACACCAAGCAGTTAAATTATTCACAATGAGCCACTTCTGTATTGATCACCAAGTATATTTAGCCCCAGCTTCTGGAATTTCTCCATTACTTACTGGAAAGCGGGCAGCTTCATTTCTTGTCTCCTTCACCTCATCCCCCTCCTTTTTAAAAAAAAATTAAATACTTTTCTCTGTATTTCTCTCTCTGGCATACTGCATATCACATTTCCAAGACACTCAGTATATAATGCTTAGATTTCAACAGGCAAAGCTGCCATCAAACTGATGTTTATATGGATTTATTTTTTAAGTGAGATCCAAATGTTTGAGAAGAGAAGCAATTCCCAAATGCCTTTTCAAAATTACCTTCTCTTCCCCTTGTGCAGGTAACACACACACACATGGCAAGGAAAAAAAGTTGCCTAAAGACAAGTGGGGGGAGAATAGTATCCCAGCCAATGACATGGGGAGAAAGGAAGGGAAATACAAAGGGTGTGGGGGTGGGGGGGGAAAGTCCTGCTATTAAAATAAAGTTTGTTCACCATTTCCAGCTTCTGATGGCAGCTTCAAACTCCTCCTCTCATCCAAGAACGAAGAGACAGAAGGAGTTATGGTGCATTATTGGTTTAAAACAGCAACAAGTCATTTGATCCTCCCGGCACAGGAGATGCTACATAATTACGTGTTACTCTGTGGCAGACCCTCCTCCCCGCCTCCCTCCCTTTTGCAAAGCACACACTTTTTTGCAAAGCACACACGAGATAGAGATCGCTAGGAAACATTTGCATAGATAAGCAGAGCTGTTCTTGTCTCTACCACCACCCCCCGCTGCCGCCGCCAAGCAAAAGAAATACCCCAAGAAAGATTTACCTCAGCAGTGCATGCAGTAAATCAATTCCATCACCCTTGTTTGTTTGTTTGTTTTGTTAATGAGCCTTTTCCTTTCTCTCTTTAATTGCTGTGCCTAATGACTGTGTGTTTGTGCACTGCAGTTGGACCCAGACACCCTGAGCCTGGGAGAAAGAGAGAGAGAGATCTGGGAAGCGTGTTGTCTGTGCTCAGCAGAGCCGCTTGGCAGAGCAGCTCAGCAGACTCGGCAAATCGATTACAGCCTCTCTGCTCCCTAAGCAAAGGCTCTTAAGGTTTCTTGCAATTCAGATGCTGGATTACTGATCCTTCTTAACAAGAGGTAGCATCTAAACAGATCTGCTTCTTTTCCTTTCTTTTCTCTGGGATGGCAAGAGCTGCACACAGCAAACAGAAACAAAACAACGACCAGCAATTTGAATAAAGTTAACATTATTTCTGGCACTTTTGTTTGCTTACTTGCTTGTTTTTGTCTTCCAAACCACACGACTGGGGGCGGGGCGGGGTGGGGAGTGAGCGGAGTGATGATATGACAAAGAAAGAAGAGACGAAGAGGTCCGTTGCCAACGCTGAAGCAGCCCTTTAGGCGCCCGCACCGCGGCACCCAGCACCGGAGCCGAGCAATGGGGGGGCAGCGCCGGGATGGGGGGAGGGGGGAGGGGGACTGCTCTTTGTGGGGCATAAAGAGCAGTCTTTTTTTCCTGCTGAGCAAAAAAAAAAATCACAAAAAAAATTTTTTTTCTGGCAAAGGCAGGGGATAGGCGAGGGCACTTTTTGGCGCCCCCTGCCAAGTGGCTCCCGGGGCACATGCCCCCCTCGTCCCCTATCATTACGCCCCTGACCGGGCTCAGCTGCGAGCCCAGTAAATCTGATGATTGGTGGGGAGAGGGCTAAGCACCCTTAGCCTGCTTTTCACTGATCGTCAGAATAGCTTCAATATTTAGTTGAGACCCAAAGATTACTTCCACGGGTTAACATTCACATGAGCCAATTTACTGTCATCACATAAAATTAAAATAAGCTGGTCTAGGGCAGAACCAATATTCATTTATGGCTGAGTTACCCACAAATCCTTGGCTGATATCTAGACTAACACTATGCTATCATATGGGGGTGGGGAGAGTGATTTTCAGTGATCCCCCCTGCTCTCTGAAGCACTTTATACCTCTTGAAAATATGTCCCTGTGGGTTGTGCAGTCCTGTCCCGTTGCACAATGCCACAGCATAAGTGTGAATGTCAACCATTTTTGTGCCAGTGTGGTGCTAGTCTGATTCCAGGGGTAGAGCTACAATTGTGCACATGGGTTTAAAGAACCCATGCTGAGCTGTCTCTGAGACTGCCCCCTGTTCTTTTTGGGGTGCCTTGTTCACCCCTTCTCTCCCATCCACTGTGGGCCTCTGGTGGCAGTGGCCCCCTTATGCAGCGGAGGCCTTCCTGACCCAGCAGCCTGGGTTGCCCTGCTCCTGCTGCTCAGCTGGCCACATGTGGTGGCCAGCTGAGTGGCAGAGGCAGGGCAGCCTCTCTGCAGCCTGTTGGGTCAGTGAGGAGGCCACCACCGCAGGGGAGGTGGTGGTGGTGGGTAGCCGCGTTGGTGAGCTGCAAGGGAGAAGGGGCAAGCAAGGTGGGAAATGTGCTGCTGGTGCAGAATAGAATTACCAAGTGCCCACAGCAGCAAGCTATGGTGGAAGGGGCAAATGAGGCAGGAAGCAGGGTGCTGTCACCATTACAGAAGGGCAGGCTGCCTGTAACTGGAACACAGGCCACGTATGCCCTCCCTATGCCACTGATTCATATTGTATTGGATCTTGCACGTATCTATGAATCCCATCAATCTGACAAGAAGGTTTATGACAACACAGTGAGGCTATTCACACTCCAAGAGCAAAATCAGGCCAAGAAAGGCCAACCCAGTTTTGCATGCGCATGTGTACTGGCGGGATTGGGCCTGATCCTGGCGGCACTGTGGCGGCAAACAGCCACCCTCCAAAATGAGGTTAAGGGAGTGAGTGCTCCCTTAACCTCATTTTTACGATTGTTTATTAGCCACAGCAGCCACAACTAGCAGACTGCAGTGCTCTCGGTGCGGGGGATCCCCATAATGCACCACACACTTGTGCAGTGCATTATTGGAGCTCTGGGGGGGACATGTCCTGGCACCCCAACCCTTGGAGCTATCAGCAGCCGCTGGTGCTCATCTGGGCGGGTGATCTGCCCACCCGCTCATCTGCGGGGAGGTAAACTCTTCAGGACTTCCTTCCCCCTAACCCTTTTGCCCTTTCTCACTGGTTGTGAAAAAGGGCTCTGACATTTTCCTTTATAGTGACCTCTGGACACATGCAAATTCAAAGGGCGTTAATGGTTAAAGGCAGCTGCAAAGACCTAGTGAATAAGCATGTGTAAGCCCCACTGGAGAGATTTCATTGGATTTACCCATGTTTTACTCCTACCTTGCTTCCACACAATCAGTGCTACCCAGGTTTTACTCTTTATTTAAATTCTGATGAAAGCTGAGGGAATGGATGCTCACATTCTTTCAGAGAAGTATCACAGGAAATTATTTGCCTGTCCTTGAAATTCTTCAGATGTTTCATCTAAGAAGGAATCTCTACATTCAGAATACATTTTGCTTTAAGCATCTTACCAGTGATGAATATCAAGCTGGGGGGAAACCCCAGAAAGTGAAAGATCTATGCCCAAAATGATCTTGAAAATCCATCAAGATTCCTCTGAAGGTAAAACCCACCATGAGCATTCCATATTGACTGGAAGTCAACAAAAGCTACAGCAGTTCTAGAAGTCCAAAAAACAGGGCATGTATATATACAGTAATAAATGAAATACAATCCTAAGCAATGCACCATTGATTACAGTATATACAGTCATAACGACATACTCACAATGCAAGTGCTGCTATCCAGATTAATACTAGTGCAATGAACAAAGATGCACCCAGGCAAGAAGGTTACATAGTGGAGTGGATGCTCAGAGTTATCCAGTCTCTTGCACTCTTCCTCCATTTGTCCAAGCATTGTGCTTGGACAACACAAAGAGTGGATTGCTTTGCATCATTCCCTGCAACATATATAGATCAAGGAATGGGTTTCACTGCAGGAGGCATGCCACAGCTTGCTCAAGCATACCTTGTTCTACTAGTGCAACACCTGTGCCCAGAATGCAAGCTCCTAACTTAGAGGAACTAACTAGCAAAAGATCTTTGCACTAGTGCAACACAGTTGTACTAGTGCAGGGTTCATCTGGATGTCAGCAACCGGTTTTTCCTCTGTGACGCTCACACAAGGTACTATCACCTTCCACATGAAACTGAGTCAGACAAAGTTTTCCCTTACCTACATCATCTCTTTCTCTCTCTCGGGGATCAGAGTTGTGTTCCATGTGGGATTTGTGAGTTGTACTTGTTCATCAATGAGATGACTTCTTCTGAGAACGAAGAACAATACCAAGATAAACCAACTGGTTCTGGTTCACACATTTGTCCATGTACAGAGTTAAGTGAGCAGTTTTCACACAAAGGACATTGGGCCAATACTGAATCCAGAAACGCTGCATCTTCAGAATGAGCCAGATGGAATGGATGAGCCAGATAGAATGGGAACCAAGATTAAGTCATCTCTGGGTGGGATGTTTCTAACCCTGGGGATTAATTACTGGAACACATGAAAACACAGAGACTGGGGGAATAAATACATGTGAGAGTAATTTAGGAGATGACATAGCATTTCCAGTGTATCCAACTTGTTCCCCATTTTCAAATAATTGTCACCAGTCTGGCAACTATGGGGTAGCAGCATGAGTCTTCTGTAGCTTATTGTTCTTCTCGTGACTCAGGTCCGCCTAAAATTTGATGTAGCTTTTTTGAGTGAAATAGCAGAGAGTCTCAAAAAGAGAACTTGAGAATTCCACGGCATACTCTCCAATCCCCATTTAAGCTTCATCTGGATTTTGGTGTGGATTTCTAACCTCAGCTGCATAAAGGTGTATAAACAAGCAAACCACTGCACTCCCAGCTATGCTCTTGTTGTCAAGCTCTTACCTGAACTCTGGCACACAATGAAGTCATTCGCACAATCGAAAACTGTGTTCTTCCCAGGTTTGGGAGCTGTGTGTACTCCCAATTTTTGATCGTGTGGAAGCAAGGTTAGAGGAAAACCTCGGTAGAAGTGATTGTGTGGAATCAAGGTAAGAGTACACACAGCTCCCAAACCTGGGTAGAACACAGTTTTTGATTGTGTGAATGACCTCAATATATCTACAAGTTTGGCTCATCATTAGTTATGATATTTATGTTATTAATGAAAATATGACACACACTAGAAAACTACTCCAAAATGAATGGCTTTCTATGGTGGGGTGGTTTCTATCCCATTCCCATTACAAATCAATTGGGAGGAAAAACCTCCCCCCAAAATGAATGAGCTTTCACTGGTAATGGACTTTCACTGGTCAATTGGGAGAAAAACCACTCCATAAATGTATAGGTTTTTTACGGTGATGTAGTATCTATCCCATACCCATTTTAGACTCTCTGGAATGGGGGAGGACATCCTGTTTCTATTTGTAAACTTCAGTTTTGTTTTCCCAAATGATGATAGCATCTTAAAACTAGTCAGCGGCACTGAAGCTCTTATCACGATCAGTGAGAAGAGATTCTTCTGGGTCCGCAGGGCGAGCGGGCTTAGCCCGCTTTCCCCACAGATGATCCAAAGGCAGCCCTGGGCAGCTGGATCAGCCGCTCACATGACTGCTGGCTCTGTCATGGATGTATGAAATTCCAGGATGCCCCGTGCGAGCGCTCACTCCAGTAACCTCATTTAAGGGGGGGGGGTGTTCTAGGTGAGCTCGGTGGGTCCCGTGATCGAAAGGAAGCAGGCTAAGCTCCCTTAACTAGGGATGTGCAAAAAATTTCGGGCACAGAATGATCTGTGCCCGAAATGAGCAATTTCGGGTGATTCGGGTCCAAACCGAGAAATCTCATTAGCTATCATAGAATCCACAATCAGAATACCTCTGAAACAACAGAACGTGTACCCCATGGGTTAGAAACCCATGGGGGTGGTTGGCACCCTATGTGCACTACACTACCACTCGCTCTGGGCCACCCCAGCACCCCCCAAGTGCACTTATGGGGCTGCTGACACCTCAATGCTTCTCTATGGGGAAAAACCCTACAGACGCGTAAACTTTAACAATTCCCAAAAAATCAGCCCTATGCCCAAATCCTTTGAAAAAATTCAGGTAGCTTCCTTGACCCTACCTGGCACTATCACCAACCCCACACTGCTCTAGGCCACCCCTTTGCCCCCTGCATGAAGCTATCCATTTGCTGACACCTCAATGCTTCTCTATGGGGGAAAACCTTACAGATGCGTAAACTTCAACAATTCCCCAAAAATCAGCCGTCTGCCCAATCACTCTGAAATTGGGGTGGTAGCCTTAACCCATTAGGCACTACCACCCCACCCCACTCTTTCCCCCCAGATCCCACTCTATGCCCCCGAACTGCCCCAAAGACACTAAAACTTCAAAAATTCCCCAAAAACCAGCCCTTTGCCCAATTCCCCTGAAATTTGGGTGGTAGCCTCCAACCATTGGGCACTACCCCACTCCACTATTTTGCCCCTGGGGCCCATTTTTCCTTCCCGAATCGATTCGGATTCGGATTTAATCTAAATCCGAACCGAATCAGGGGTGATTCGGGTGGCCCAGATTCGGGCACAGAACAGATCGGGGTGATTCGGTTCGGGTCCCGAACTGAATCACCAAAAACCTGAATTGCACACCCCTACGGCCTTAACCACTTTCTGTCAATCGTGCGGATAGCCTCAGAGTCTCCTTCCAATTGAAATGCTGAGAACACAGATGCTGAAGTATGAATCTTTATTAGTGTGAGATTTGAAGTGTTCATTTTTCTTAGCTGAGAACTCATTTGAATCAAATTGTAATCTGTTCCAAAAATTTGATTCAAATTCGATTCAAATTCGAATCAATTTGACCTTGTTTTGGCACCTTTTCAGGAGACCTGAATGGTTTTTAAAATGTACCCAATGGCTCTTGAATATAATTTGAATTGAATTTTGAAAATTCAAATAGAATTCGAATCAAATTGCCTTTTTAAGGGGTGATTTGATTCCAATTTGAATCACCCCAGATTTTAATCAAATTGATTCAAATTCAAAGCATTTTGCACATCCCTAGTTTTTGCAACAATATGCCAAAATGGGGCATGTTGTGCAAACCCACCAGTCTTTTGGGTTTATCCTGCCCGACTTGCATATTCTGCCCTACTTGCAATTCCAAACTTGACATCTATCCCGTACTTCAGATCTAGGTTGCAGATGTGAGGTTCACAACTGCAAGAAGGGCAGGATATGCCAAGATTGGTGGATTCACACAACTTGCCCAGTGATGGCACCTGGTTGTAGAGACTGGATGGAGGACTTCTGAATGCTCTGGAGTTACAGCGGCTCACGGCAACCTTAGCTGCAGCATTACATATGAAGCCTCCCACTGTGTTTAATTAAAACAAGACAGAATCGTCCAGAGGGAACTGCTTGGAGTGGAGGATTCATACATTCTATTTACACATTCCATTGGTACATGTGCTTTTGAGTAAACATCAAAAGTGTGGGAATTGATAATAATGGTTTGCCTACGCTGAACAGCAGCAGAGGAATGAGCAGCTGTGTGCCTTTGAGATGTGTACTTTGGCAGAAATTCATACCCCAGAACCAGTCTTCAGAAAGTAAAGCGGAAATAATCCTCTCAGATAAAGTACTGTTAATTAACCCATACAATTCATTTAAAGAGACTTTGAAAAGCAAGAGCTTCTTTTCCCTGTCCAGATGAAACTGATTCAAACGTTTCAGGAACACCCTTGGATGGAAACATCTGTGTGCACCTTTATGATTCACTGCTTTCCATCCTGACACCAGGGGAGACCTTGGAAGGTTAAAGTTTTGATTGGTTATTAATGGTGCTAGAGACCATCTGCCCGCTTTGCAGCAGAAACTAATTTGGGAATAACTCTCATGTGGTATCTGGGGGGAAAGAATGATATAAGTGATTTTCTGTGACTTATTGAGGAAAGCATGCAATGTTATTCTCCACTTTCATGAGGTGAATTGGCTGTTTCATTAGGTCTATTTTTCCTTTGATGTCTGAGGAATTTTTAGATTTGATGACTGAGGAGTCTAAATCAGTCATAATATCCTTATTTGGTGTGTATCCAATGATTTAGTGGAAGTCAGTATTTTCATTTATAGCAATAATAATTCTGGTTCCTTTGCCTCGAAAAGATTATTATTCCAACTATGGATTTGAGTTTGAATGGCAAATTCCACTAAAGGAATCTGACCCATTGTGGTATGTACTCAGTTTTTTAATCTTCATGTTGCTGCTAATAAATAGATTGAGGTTTGCATGTTTTAGAAAATGTATGTTCATTTGTGGGTATCTCTGTGTGTCTGTGTGTCTTTCAGAAATATTGCAATTTGGCTCATATGCATTTATGGATGTATTTCTGTATCGTGTTTACATCTTAATGTTAGTGGCTTACATACCATATTAAGGTATAATGTAGCAGGCACACAAACACAATGAAGCTATTCACACGATGGGGCAAAATCGGGCTAGTGGAGGCTAGCCCGATTTTGCTCCATCGTGTGAACCACCGGGCTCGGCTGCGAGCCCGGTGGTTCCTAGGCGGGCAACCCGCCTAACTAACCCTGCCCTTAAACCAGGTTTGCAGCGTGAACGCTCCGCAAACCTGGTTTTAAAAATCGTGAGTAGCCACGGTGCAGCTCCGTGCTATGGTTACTCATGAGTAGACCCCTGGAGGGGAAGTGAAAAGCTGCCTCCCAGCTCCGGGGGTCTCCCCAGTATGCGCTCACGCAGGGCATACTGGAGCTTCCGGGGGCCACATGGCCCCTGAGTGCCACAGCTCCCGCCGGTTCCATCACAGAGCCAGCAATTGTGTGGGCGGCCGATCTGGCTGCCTAGGGCTCCCGCTCTGTTTGTGTGCAGGGAGAGTGGGCTTAGCCCGTTCTCCCCGCTCACTCTTACAAACCGGGTCTCACTGATCGTGAGACCCGGCTCATTGTATATGTAGTAGGCACACAAACACAAAAATTACACAAAAGAACTTACACAAGAGTAAGCCTATTATTTTCAGTAGGCTTACCTTTGTGCAACATCATTGCAGAACTTGTGTACACACATTACTGATCTAACATATGTTGCATGGTATGTCAGTCAGTATGTTTTGGTGGCATGATTTTTGAGAAGCTTAGATTCCCACATGCAAAAGTTCAATATTTTTTTACTTTATTTGCTCAAGTATGCAAATACATGCATGAACTAAGAATTGTTAGCATGAAGTAGGTGATGCATGGAAGAAACTAGAACCATTTCTCTTATTGCATCTGTGCTTCTGTCCCAGTGACTGTGATCATGGAGGGGAAAAAATCAGTTCTGATTGATCTGTATAGTATACTGCCTGCATCATGTATCCATATGGTCATTCATATATCTGCATATAAAAGAAAATGCAGGGAACATGCATAATAATGCATAGCATTTGTATAGACTTTTTTTGGTGTGCTAAGTGTTCCACATGTATTATTTTCATGTAATTCTGATGAGAAGTCTGTAAGATGCAGGCTCTCAAAGTTGGATCCACGGATGTTGTTGGACTACAATTCCCATCATCTCCAAAGGCCATTGTGGCTGGGGATGATGGGATTTGTACTATAGACCAACATCTGAGGACTCAAGTATGAGAACCCCTGTTGTAAGGTAAATATTATTAGTTCCATGTTGCAACTGAGACTTGGAGGGAATGACTTTCTTAATGCCTCTTCTGAGTTCATGGCAGTGGTGAACTTCAGATTTGGCAATCCCTAATTGCCGCTCAGTCTCTTAGTCATTACATTGTACCAATATACATACAGAGATCTACCCTATTACATGTAATATTGGTAACCTGTGCTTTGATTTTGAACTTTTCATGATTCGGACTGTTGTTTAAAAGAAGGTGAATGCTTGAAAATTTTTGAGACTTTTGTGTAAGTAAGTAGGAAGACTTAGTGAGGGCTAAGTGTTCTATCTGGTGTTCTACCCAGATTTGGGTGCTGTGTGCTCCTAATTTTCAGTTGTGTGGAACAAAGGTAAGTGGAAAACTTGGGTAGAAGTGATTGTGTGGAAGCAAGGTAGGAGTAAAAACATGGGTAGCTTTTCCTTCTACATTGCTTCCACGTCTACCCAGCTTTTCTTCCTCCCTTGCTTCCACACAATCCTAGCACACACAGTTCCTTCCTAGCACACATAGGGGTGATTCTCACGATCAACAAAAATCGGGCTAGCAGAGGCTAGCCCAATTTTTGTTGACTGTAAGAACCACTGGGCTCGCAGCTGAGCCTGGTGGTTCTTGAATGGGTTACCCACTCGAGACCCCCTGCTAAAAAGCAGGTTTGTGGAGCGAGTGCTCCAGCAAACATGCTTTTTAGGATCGTGAGTAGTCGTGGCACGCCTTCACACCTTGCCTACTCATGAGTAGACCCCCGGCCGGAGGCGAAAAGCCGCTTCCCGGCTCCGGGAGTCTCCCCAGTATGCCCTGCATGCTCACGCAGGGCATACTGGGGCTTGTGGGGCCACGCGGCCCCTGCTCCCCCCACCCCCCACCAGCTCCATCACGGAGCCAGCCATCGTGTGTGTGGCCGATCCGGCTGCCCAGGGCTCCCTGCCCGCTCGTGAGCGGGGAGAGCGGGCTTAGCCCACTCTTCCCGCTCACTGCCCCAAACCGGGTCTCACTGATCGTGAGACCCGGTCCATAGTTTTTATTGTCTGAATGACCTCAGTGTATTATTAAGCTTATTTCTGTAATATTGGGCGGACGGGTTAAGTACAGTTACATTCCAGTTGCTTCCTACTGGAGTGGGGGAGTTAGTTTTCCCTTCAGCCAAGCAATACAGAAGAAGAGGATTTTGGCAAGATGGGGTGCATCTATAATTGAGCAGTTGGGTTCAAAGAACCGGGGGGGGCAGCTTTTGAGGACCCCCAAGTCCCACCTCTCCCTAGTTTGTAATTATCTCCCTCTCTCCAAGGGGCCACTGTGGAGAGGGATGAACACAGGTCCCCTCTCCCCTAGCTACACCCCTGGGATGGAAGACAAATGTGGTCTCACTGGGTACTAGATGGCCAATGCGGTAATGGGACTTTTGACAACATTAATGCATTCCCATTTCCATGGCCCATTTTCTTAGTATCAGTGTAAGATTATCTGTATGTTTGCTGCAGCCAGGGGAAATCTCTCCCCATTGGTCCAAATTGGCCATGGGATCAGTAAGGGGATGTTTTGCTTCCTCTGTACTGTCAAATGTGAGGAACTATTATATGTGCTGTTGAATCTGGCTCTCATAACTAGGTCACACATTTCACAACTGGGAATGGCAGTGTTGGTGCAGGGGTAGTTGAGGATTAAGGTGCTTGGCAGGGGTGTGCAATTCGGATTTTTGGGTGATTCGGCTCGGACCCGAGCCGAATCACCCCCGTTCTGTTTTGTGCCCGAATCTGGGTCACCCGAATCACCCTTGATTCGGTTCGGATTCGGATTTAATCCGAATCCGAATCCGAATCGATTCGGGGGGGTAAAAAGGGGCCCAGGGGCAAAATTTTGGGGTAGGGTGGTAGTGCCCAATGGGTAGAGTCTACCACCCCAATTTCGGGGGGATTGGGCAAAGTCCTGATTTTTTGTGAATTTTTAAAGTTTTAGTGACTTTGGGGCAGTTTGGGGGCATAGCATGGGATTTGGGCAAAAGGAGTGGGGTGGGGTGGTAGTGCCTAATGGGTGCAGGCTACCACCCCAATTTCAGGGGGATTGGGCAAAGGGCTAATTTTTGGTAAATTTCTGAAAATTTCATGTCTTTGGGGCAGATTGGGGCATATTGGGGCAGAAAGTGGGGGCTGGGGCAGAATAGTGTGGTGGGGTGGTAGTGCCTCATGGGTTCAGGCTACCACCCCAATTTCAGGGGGTTTGGACAAAGGGCTGATTTTTTGAGAATTTTTGAAGTTTTGGTGACTTTGGGGCAGTTTGGGGGCAGAAAGTGGATCTGCCCCAAAATAGTGGGGTGGGGTGGTAGTGCCTCATGGGTGGAGGCTACCACACCAATTTCAGGGGGATTGGGCAGAGGGCTGATTTTTTGAGAATTTTTGAAGTTTGGGTGTCTTTGGGGCAGATTGGGGGCAGAAAGTGGATCTGCCCCAAAGGAGTGGGGTGGGCTGGTAGATAGTGCCTGATGGCTGGAGGCTACCACCCATCCCCAATTTAAGAGTGATTGGGCAGAGGGGTGAATTATGGTGAATTTATTTGTATGAGGTTTGTCATCATAAGGTGAAGTGTGCTAAATTGATTACTTCCTCATATTATTCATAGTAAAGGAAAGTGTGAAAAAGTGAAAGTGGGGTCATGAGAGTTGTTTAATTGAAAAAAATCTCATTTGCTATGATAGAATGAGAATTCACACCTCAGAAGTTTTGAATCCACTGAATCCACTCACTCTCATTTGCTATCATAGATTCCACACACAGAACACCTCAGAAACAACAGAACCAAGTACCCCATGGGTTAGAAACACATGGGGGGGGGGGGTTGGCACCCTATATGCACTACATCACCACTCGCTCTGGGCCACCCCAGCACCCCCCAAGTGCACTTATGGGGCTGCTGAAACCTCCATTATAGCTTATAAGGAAAAACCTTAAAGATGTGTAAACTTCAACATTTCACCAAAAATCAGCCCTCTGCCCAAATCCTTTGAAAATAATTCAGGTAGCTTCCTTGCCCCTACCTGGCACTACCACCAACCCCACACTGCTCTAGGCCACCCCTTTGCCACCAACGTGAAGCTATACATTTGCTGACACCTCCATGCTTCTTTATGGAGAAAAACCTTAAAGACGCGTAAACTTCAAAAATCACTTAAAAATCAGCCCTTTGCCCAATTCCTTTCAAATAATTCTGATAGCTTCCTTGCCCACCCTAGGAACTACCACCCACCATACTCCACTCTACGACACCCTTTTCCCCCCGATGTGAAGCTATACATTTGCTGCAATCCTCATTATTCTCTATGAGGAATTCAAAAAAACTTTAACAATTCACCAATAATCAGAGGAATGTCCAATTGCCTTGGGGTTTTGTGGGTGGTAGGCACCCCTGTCTGTCTACCACCCACCCTGCTTTTGTGCCCCTAGGTGCTCCACAATAGAGGATATGGACTGGTTCAGGTCCCATTATACTCTATGAGAATAATAATTTAAAATTATTTCAAATATTCATTAAATATCGTAGGACTGTCCTATTGCTTCAGGGTTTGAATGGTTGTTGGAACCCATGGGTGCTCCACAATAAGGTATAATGGCCTGGTTCGAGTCCCATTATATCCTATGAGAAAAAAATAAAAATAATTTTCAAAAATTCATAAAATATCATACAAGTGTCCGATTGCTTTGGGGTTTGGGTGACAGGTACCCCTGGGTGCCAGCTACCATACTATCAATATTTGGGTGTCTGAACAAGTCTGAACTGGTCCTAACCGGTTTGAATCGAACCACCCCCTGGTTCGGTTCGAATTCAAACCTGCAGCTCGAACCTGATGGCTGGTTCGGTTCGAATCCAAAACCTCCGAACCACCGCTGGTTCAGATTCTAACCGGTTCGCACATCCCTACCCTCGAGCTCCCCAGTCCCCGCCAGCTCCATCACGGAGCTGGCAATTGTGTGGGTGGCCGATCTGGCCACCCAGGGCTCCCTCCCCGTTTGTGTGAGGGGAGAGCGGGCTTAGCTCGCTCTCCCTGCTCATCCTGCTGAACCGGGTCTCACTGTTGTTTTCTGCTGTTTGTGAGATTACAGAAATGGAGATGAGGGAATAATTCATGGCTAGTGTTCTGTGTAGGGCTCAATTGGTCAGAAGCTATGTAGGACTAGTCCAATATTTCTTAAGCATCTGATGGTTCTCTTTTCTCTTAGAACACTTTAAAACATTTCCCATTTATGTTGGTTTTCCACTGAGTTGCACATGCCATTGCACTCTTACAAGTTAATAAGCATGACTTTTGTTTGTGGCAAAATCACGGTTGCCCATTCTTCCTTATTTTGCAGACAGAACAGTAGGAGGACACCACAACAATGGCCAATGAAACAGATCTGACTGAATTCTTTATCCTAGGCTTCTCTAATCTTCAGGAGCTGCAGCTCTTGCTTTTTTCTGTATTTCTCATCACATACATCTGTACCTTGGTGGGGAACATCTCCATCATTACCATTGCTTGCCTGGACCCTCGGCTTCACACTCCCATGTACTTCTTCCTAGGGAACCTCTCACTTCTGGATATCTGTTATACCACCACCAACATTCCTCAGATGCTGGTGCATCTCCTGGAAGAGAAGAAGACCATCACATATGTTGGCTGCATAATTCAGCTTTATTTCTTTGTCTTTTTTGTGGGCACAGAATGCATACTGCTGGCTGCAATGGCCTATGATCGCTTCCTGGCTATCTGCCACCCTTTGCACTATACAGCCATCATGAAGAAAGCACGTTGTCTCCAGTTAGCTGGGGCATGCTGGGCAGGTGGTTTCCTCAACTCTGCGGTGCACACCTATTTCACTTTCTGGCTGCCTTTTTGTGGTGCTAATCAGCTCAATTATTTCTTTTGTGATATCCCTCCCCTTTTGAAGCTATCATGTGGAGATACCTATCTCAATGAGGTCATTCTGCTTGTCGTTGGGGTCTTCATTGGGTGGACCCCATTTGTTTGCATAATCCTTTCCTACATCTACATCATCTCCACTATCCTGAAGATTCATTCCACTCAAGGGAGACTCAAAGCATTCTCCACCTGTGCATCACACCTGACCATTGCTCTCCTGTATTATGGGAGTGCCATTCTCACCTATGTCCGGCCCATCTCCACCTACTCATTAGACAAAGACAGACTCATTTCTGTCCTTTACAGCATTGTCACACCCATGTTAAACCCTTTGATCTATACTTTGAGAAACAAAGATATTAAGAATGCTCTGAAAGTCTTTTTGGGGAAAGTGTATTTAAAATGAAAATGCAGGTGTATGTTTACCATATTCTTGTTGAACTGAAAACTGGGTTATACCCTATCCCTAGGTTTCAATGTAATAAATATATTAGAAAGCAACTCTGTAATATCCCAGTACAATTAAAATTACCTTAAAGAGCAAACACGTTTGGCTGCTGCTTTTTGTTAGACTTTGGCATGTGTGTTGGGAGGTTATTGAGTAGGGATGTGCATGCAACAACACTTGCATTCCATTCGGAGCACAGGACAGATTGCAAATGCCCAGAATGGGTCAAGCTGGTTGTTCCAACAAAATGAGCTTGGAACAGTTGAAATGTTCCCAGCACAATTTGAAATCCAAAATGGGTTCTTCTGGCCTCTGTGCATGCAGAGCAGCCATTTGCATGGTGGAGCTGACCACACAAATGGCTGCTGCATATGCACAGAGGCCAGAAGTGTGCTATTTTGGACTCCAAACTGGCACTTGGAACATTCAAACTTGGAACAGGGTTGTTCCGTTCTGAGCTCAGAACAGGCCTTTCATTCAAAGGGCATTCTGTTCAGAGATCAGAACACTCACAATGGCCTGTTTTGAGTCAGAACATTCTGAGCTTGGAACATTCTGCACATCCCTGGTATCGAGCTAGGGCATGGGTTCCTAGCCTGTGGTACTCCAGACGTTGCTGAACTACAACTCCCATCATCCCCAGCTATAATTTATTGTGGCTGGGGATGATTGGAGTTGTAGTTCAGCAACGTCTGGAATACCACAGATTGGGAACCTCTGTGTTAGATAACATTCATATTTTGGGTAAAATAAATAAATACATAAAATATTTGAGTTTTGTGTTAATTTAACTAAAATGCAAATGCCTAACAGGAATTAAAAATAAAGTAAAAATTTGCACTTGACTAACATTTAAAAGTGATGTTGATTTTTTTTGAACATGTAGAAAGACCTTGAATTTATTTGGATTGGAATGCATCTTATGGGAACAAAGATATGTCAATATTTGGAGTGCAACAACATGTTATGAGATGTGGGTGATTGATGCTTCAGTGCTCCTTTTTGGAGATTGTTTCCTGTCAGAGTAGAAAACAGTGAGCTAGATGGATCAATGTTCTGACTTGCTGACGACAGCTTCCTATGTTCCTATGACTACCTTGGGCTGGATCCTACTGACAGGAAATAGTTTTGTTCAATATCCAAACCAATATGAGAAAAGGAAAAGAAACCCATCTCCCTCACAGCTCTCCTTGACTCACCAAACACCCCCATCAAAGTATCTCCCTAGCAAAGCAAGAGAGATACTTTGCTAGGGGACTGCTTTAGAGATGTCTCCATGAAAACTAGGTGTAGGGAGGTAGAAGCATACCTTCATTAGGGACCCTACATGAAAGACTTTTCCAAGAAGCTGCTTTTTAAGTATGAAGACATGTTCTGCTGGGGCTTAGTGCAGCCACCTTGATAAAGCTTAACAGTTCTATTAATACAAATAGTTAAGGTTCAAGAGTTGCCAATGAAAGGAATTTAATCCAGTTACAGTGAGGAATAGTTCAAATAGACTTGGCCATGCCATTCAAAATGTTGTGTTTGTCCAGGTGATCAAGTCCTGTTTAATCTCAGCTATTGAATGAGACCTTAGCAAGCTCTTTCCAGGAACACCTCCCCAAGAAAGAAACCTAGGTAAAAGTTCTACAAGGCTTTATTTGATCTCACCACTATCTTAGCAACTGCATAGAGGCAAGGCAGCTCAACCAGCTCGTTGGGACTGACAGGGAGGGCCAGTCAGACCCAGAACAAATGTAATACAAAATGTTTTTCCCTTCTACAATCTGCTGACAATAGTCCCCCACCTCCAAAAAATTGATAATTAGTGCCACGCAGTAGGGATGTGCAAAACGTTTTGGGCACAGAATGATCTGTGCCTGAAACAGCGAATTTCAGGTGATTCAGTGCCGAATCTGTTGTTTCTGAGGTTATCGGAGTGTGGATTCTATGATAGCAAATGAGATTTTCAATGAGACACCATGAATCCTCTCTAATTTGCTATCATAGAATCCACACTCAGAAAACCTCTGAAACAACAGAACCCTGTACCCCATGGGTTAGAAACCCATGGGGGTGGTTGGCACCCTATGTGCACTACACGACCACTTGCTCTGGGCCACCCCAGCACCCCCCATGTGCACTTATGGGGCTGCTGAAAGATCCATTATAACTTATGAGGAGAAAGATGCGTGAACTTCAACAATTCACCAAAAATCAGCCCTCTGCCCAAATCCTTTGAAAAAATTCAGGTAGTTTCCTTGCCCCTACCCAGCACTACCACCATCCCCACCCGGCACTAGAACACCGCTTTCCCCCCGACGTGAAGCAATACACCCTTCATGGGGGAAAACCTTAAAGATCCATAAACTTCAGAAATTCACCAAAAATCAGCCCTTTGCCCAATCCCTCTGCAATTGGGGTGGTAACCTCCACCCATTAGGCACTACCATCCCACCCCACTATTTTGACCCAGATCCCACGTTATGCCCCCTATCTGCCCCAAAGACACTAAAACCAAAAATCAGCCCTTTGTCCAATCCCCCTGAAATTTGGGTGGTAGCCTCCACCCATTGGGCACTACCACCCCACCCCACTATTTTGCCCCTGTGACCTGCTTTTTTGCCCCAAATCGATTCAGATACAGACCTGAATAAATTCGGGTCCAAACTGAATCGGGGGGTGATTCAGGAGGGCCATATTCGGCCACAGAACAGAACAGTGGTGTTTTGGCTCAGGTTCGAGCTGAAACACCAAAAGTCCGAATTGCACACCCCTACCACACAGCATGTACACACGATTACATACACCCTATGACTTATGCCCACAAGATGTCTGCAGTTTAGCTTTTTTCCCTTTCGGCCCTATGTTGAAACCCTTTTTGACCACAAGTAGCCTATTTCAACATCTATAGCATCAGCATATATTAACTTCCCCACTTAGGTAGCCTTTGACCCACACACATCTGTGCTAAAGTTTAGTCTGTGCTAAGTATAAGCTTACTTATTATTGATACTATTACTTAATGGATTAATATAGAAATTGCACAACAAAACATGTAACACTCTGAGCCTATTCCCATGATCATTAGAAAGTGGGCTGAGGGAGCCTAGCCTGATTTCCTGTGATCTTCAGAACCACTGGGCTTGCGGGCGAAACCGGAAGTTCCACAGTGGCTAGCCCGCATAATCCACCCTCCCCTTAAATGAAGTTAATGGAGCAAGTGCTTCGTTAACCTTGTATTATTGATCATGTCCCACCGTGACACATGGTGTCACATGAGTAGACCTCCAACCAGGAGGCAACAACAAGCCTCCTCCCAGCCTCGGGGGTACCCCAGAATTCCTCACATACTCGCACGGGGCATCCTGGGACTTCCAGGGGTTATGAGGCCCCGATCCCCACAGCCCCCCACTGGCTCTGTGACGGAGCCGGTAGTTGTGTGGACAGCTGATCCAGCCACTAAGGGCTTTACACCTGATCGTTTGAGGGGAAAGCAGGCTAAGCTTGCTCTCCATGTCAAACCCTCCCAGGCTCTACACACCGCTCATGTGTAGAGCCTCTGTGACTGCTACTATGAATATTTATATGCCATGTTTCAAAAAAAGTGCTTAAAGTGCTTTAAAAAATGCATGGTGGTTCCCTGTTCCAAAGAGGCACACAGTCTAAATGGAAATATAAGGTACATATCAGCAACATCCACTGGAGAGATGCTGTGCTGAGTCTGGATAGGGCCATGCGTTCAAATAGAAGAAGGATGGCACTTTAAAATATGCCTCTTTGCTCAGTTAGCAAAGAGACAGGAGGATTGGTCTATGTCAGTTTGAGCTGGCTACAAGAAACACATGGAGCTGGGTCTCACGATCTGCAAGACCCGGTTTGGGGAGCTAAGCGGGGAAAGGGGGCTAAGCCCGCTCTGCCCACACACGAGCAGGGCGGGAGCCCTGGGCGGCCGGATCGGCTGCCCACACAATTGCCAGCTCCATGACGGAGCCGGCGGGGGCTGAGGGGAGTGGGGGCCGAACGGCCCCCGAAAGCTCCAGCATGCCTTGCGTGAGCATGCAGGGCATGCTGGCGAGACCCCCGGAGTCGGGAGGTGTCTTTTTGCCTCCCCTCTGGGGCTCTCCTCATGAGTAGCCATGGTGTGGAGCCACAGTGTGGCTACTCATGATTTTTAAAACCAGGTTTGCAGAGCGCTCGCTCGTTTAAGGACAGGGGTAGTTAGGCGGGTGACTCACAGTCGAGCCTGGTGGTTAGGAACATAGGAAACTGCCATCTACTGAGTCAGACCATTGGTCTATCTAGCTCAGTATTGTCTTCACAGACTGGCAGCGGCTTCTCCAAGGTTGCAGGCAGGAATCTATCTCAGCCCTATCTTGGAGAAGCCAGGGAGGGAACCTGAAACCTTGTGCTCTTCCCAGAGCGGCTCCATCCCGAGGGGAATATCTTGCAGTGCTCACACATCAGGTCTCCCATTCAGATGTAACCAGGGCAGATCCTGCTTAGCTATGGGGACAAGTCATGCTTGCTACCACAAGACCAGCTCTCCTCTCCTGCGCTAGCCCGATTTTCTCCCATCATGTGAATAGCCTCATGGTATTTTTACAGGCACAAAACCTGGGGAAATACATTACATCAAGTATGTAAAAGAAGTTCAGGCAAAATAGACTTTCCTGATATTGGGATTAATAGTATCATTTGCTTGATAGTTCAGTGAGACATCAGAGGTTTATGCACTGATATTAGACTCCTTTTTATGGAAGATTACTGAAGCCGAAGCCTTGAGGAGCTGATTATTTGGGATGCTGCACTTGGGCAGAAGCACATCCCTCATTATACAGCCAGTGTGGTGTGGTGATTAGACTGTTGGACTAGAACAGTGGAGACCCAAGTTCAAATCTCCATGCAGCATTGGGTGACTCAGAGCCAGTCACTTTTCCCTCAGCCTAACCTAACTCACAGGGTTTTTGTGAGGATTAATATAGAGCATGTACTCTGCTCTGGACTCCTTGAAAGAAGAGTGGAAATAAATCAATACATAAGAACAGCCCTGCTGGATCAGGCCCAAGGCCCATCTAGTCCAGTATCCTGTTTCGCACAGTGGCCCACCAGATGCTGCTGGAAGAAACATGCAGGAGTTGAGGGCATGCCCTCTCTCCTGCTGTTACTCCCCTGCAACTGGTACTACTACTCACAGGCATCCATAAATAAATAGTTTTCAGAACTATGAGTTATATTAAGTTCTAAAAAAAAAGTTATATTCTTTTAAAAAAGGGAAACATAATATCCATTACAAGTGGTTATTCCACACAATTAATGACATCCAGACTAATGAAATACTTGTACAACAAACAAAGTTGTGCTAGTGTGAGAAGATTACATAGTTGTGCCAAAAATGAGGATTTGGGGGATTGTGCTCACGATGCTGTGGCACAGAAGTTCACTTTAAAACAGAGCTGCAGGTTGTGTAACTGCTGTGCAAGCAAAATCATGCTTGTGATAATTCAGCACCAGTCTGGAATACAAGTTTCAGATGTTGCGCAGGTAGTTAGCACAACATTTGTGCTAGTGTGGCTTTCTTCCACAAACACTTCATTAGATTGAGGCAGTGCCCAGGAGTTATCACCACTGACTTTAAAACTGTGGTGCATATGGTGGTAACCTCTAGGCTTGACTACTGTAATGTGCTCTACTTGGGGCTGCCTTTGTAGGTAGTATGGAAAATATACAGTAATTGGTACAGAATGCGGCAATCAGACTTTTCTCTGGGACAAAGAATTGCACGGGCTGACAATATGTTTCCAAGCAAAATTTAAAGTGCTGGTTATTACCTATAAAGCCCTTGACAGCTTGGGTCCAGAGTAATTAAGAGAGCACTTTCTTTGTGCCCCTGCTAACTGGGCAAAGAGCCACCTTTTACCGTGGTGATTCTCTTTATTTAGCAGGGGGAGAGTAACTGGCCCTATCCACCCCCAGCACAGTACTTCCAGTGACTGTTGCTGGTGTGTGTCTTATGTTTCTTTTTAGAATGTGAGCCCTTTGGGGACAGGGAGCCATCTTATTTGTTATTTCTCTTTGTAAACCGCCCTGAGCCATTTTTGGAAGGGCGGTATAGAAATCGAATTATTATTTCTTGTTTACACAGTCAGACAGGTGTTATTGACTGGTTTGTTTTATCCAGACATCGAGTCCTTCCCAAGGACCTGTGATGGCTGAATTTTATCATCAGTACTGTTGATTATTATAGATATTGTCGCAAAATATAGGCTGTTCCCAGTAAAGCTGCTTTTTGTAATTGGCTGATGGTGATTTCTGTGGCCCCTATGGTGTTGAGGTGCTCTTCAAGGTCTTTTGGAACTGCACCCAGGGCGCCAATTACCACTGGGATTATTTGGGTCTTTTTCTGCCACAGCCTTTCAAATTCAATTTGTAGATCTTTGTATTTGGTGATTTTTTCTATTTCTTTTTCTTCTATTCTGCTATCCCCTGGTATTGCTATGTCGATTATTTATTTATTTATTATTATTATTATTATTATTATTATTATTATTATTTGTCATGAAACCTGTTGCCTATTAAGATCATCTGCAGAGGTCCTGTTATGGTTGCTGCCGGCTTTTTGGTGGCGACTTAGGACTGGGCCTTCATTGTGGCTGTCTCGGGGCTTTGGAATATGCTCCCTGCTGAAATAAGAGCAACTCCTTCTCTGTTTGCTTTTAGGAAGACCCTCAAGATGCACCTGTTTTCTCAGGCTTTTAACTGAACATTTTAAACTGTTTCATGTGTTTTTATCTTGTGAGATTGTTTTTATTGGTTTTGTGAATTTTAACTGTTTTATATTGTTTTTACATTTGTTGTGTTTTTAACTTTGTACACTGCCTAGAGATGCACACACTAGACGTGCCACTGTATCAAATTGAGTTGCGTGATGTGATGTGTGCAGGCATTGTACAAGCTGAAAAAGAATTGTTCTTCTCAGATTTGTCCAAACCTCAAGCTTTTGAAGTCACACGACTGCATGCAAACACACCTGAGTACTCTTTGATAATAACCATATCTCCTTAGTCACTTATTTCATTTCTTGCATTTCAGAAAACTGGAAGGCAAACGTCTATTTAGGGCACCAGGGTTACTTGGAAACACTGTAGCAGAAACTAATTATTGGAATTAGACTCCTGAGGACTCAGGAACATATATAAGCCCTTTCCTGTGAATTGCTGAGGAAAGCACGCCATAATAGCAGCATTTTGCCACACATAATGCAGCTGTGTTAGCAGTGTGAGCTGATATAACCTTCTTTTAAGGTTAAATATATTTTGCTTTCATTTAAAAAACCCACCAGTGGCTGACATATTGACCGAGGAAGTATTGATGCTGTGAGGGGTTCATAGTAACAGCTCTTCCAGACTAACAGCACAAGCGCTTACTGGGGGAGAGGTGCAATTTTTGATGACCTCCGCTTCCCCAGGAAACCCACAATGCAACCAAAATATGTCCCTGAAGGTGCACAGAGGGCTCTACCTTCTGTAAGCGCTGGTGCAGTTAGTCTGTCAGTGCTGTTAGTCTGAGCCTCTTGCTGCACAGACTTGTGCTGCCTTACTTAAGATGCCTTAGTTAAGATGTCAGCCAATCGTGCATCAATCATTATCTGGTATACTTGACTGCCATCCATGAAAGTAAGTGTGCTCATTTTATTTACTGCATTCTTTATGATTCTGGTTTCTTTGACTTCAAAAGACTAAGATAATGTATTCCCATTATGGATCTGAGTTTGAACTACAAAATAGGGGTGTGCATTTTGGAATTTTCTTGTTTCGATTTGTATCCGAATTGAAACACCCCCGTTTTGTTTTGTGCCCAAATTTTCTGAATCCGAATTGATTTGGATTTTTTAAAAGGGTCCCAGGGCAAAAGAGTGGGTGGTGGTGGTAGCGTCCAATGGGTGGAAGCTAGCAACCATATTTTAAAGGAATTAGGCAAAGGGCTGATTTTTTGTGAATTTTTTAAGTTTACACATCTTTAATAATTTTCCTATAGGGAATAATGGAGATTCCAGCAAATATATCACTTCAAATCAAGGGGGAAGGGATGACCCAGAGCGGAGTGTGGTGGGTGGTAGTGCCCAATGGGGGCAAGGAAACTTCCAGAATTATTTCAAAGAAATTGGGCAAAGGGCTGATCTTTTGTGATTTGATGAAGTTTACGTGTCTAAGATTTCTCCCATAGGGAATAATGGAGGTTTAGGTTTCAGCAGCCCCATAATTCTACTTCGGGGGCACTGGGGTTGCCCAGAGTGAGGCGTTGTGTAGTGCACATAGGGTGCCAACCACCCCCATACCCACAAGCCCATGGGGTACTGGGTTTTATTGTTTCTGAGGTGTTCATTGTAGATTCTCTGGTAGCATATGAGATTTTCAGTGAAAAACAAGAATCCACTCTCATATGCTACCAGAAAATCTACACTCAGAACACCACAGAATCAACAGAACCCAGCACCCCAGGGGTTAGCAATCCTTTCCCTGGCCAATGTGGGATCAGTAAAGAGTGGCAAGAAGCAAAAGAGCCAATGGGGATCAAGGAGGGAATTGTCAGCAGGTCAGCCCATGATTTAGGTCACCGATCAGAAGGCTGGACGGGTGGGAAATTCAAAGAGATGTCAAACACAAAATGGAGACTGACTCAGAGATCACCACAAAATGGAGGTCCGAAACAACAAAACATTTTGTAGCCGAAGCAGGGACGTTTTGTTTTGTATACAAAACTTGTGGATCTGGAAAATGGGTGTTTTGTTTTGTCTACAAAACACCCGAAACAGGCTGTTTTGGGTACAAAACATTTTGTATCCAAAACGTTTCGCACATCCCTACTACAAAACACCCTAGAGAGAAACAGTGTTGTATGTTGTTTAGTTTCTTCTAGGAGCTTCATGTCTCCCCTAATCGATATATTTCTGCAGCCTGTGTTCTTTGGAAAATGTGCATGTGATTCTGGATTTCTTTGGTTGTGTGTCAGTGCTTGTGTTTGAAAAACAGTGCCATTTGCTTTCTCTGTGGACCATTCAGATGGTCTGACAGTCTGACACCACAAAATAAGGATTTCTGTGTATCTAATAAGAGTACCCATTTTGGGCTGTGTGTAGACAAGCAGTTTTGACAACCTGCCCCTGCCCTTCTCCCCACCCAATATTAGTGAAAGGTGCCTCTGTGCACTGAGAAGTGGGAAGAACATGCACACTCATGGCATAGCCCCATCATTACTGCATGGTTTCACACTGGTGGACAAAGTATAATCTGAACCAGCCCAGTGTGTAACCGTATCTGCTAGTATTTATGTGTACTGATTGTATCTTAATGTTAGTATGGATTGATAGTGTGATTTTTGGAATGCCTGGATTCCCATTTATATGATTGCAGCAAGATTGTACCTTTTTCTAGTGAGTACAGTCACAGGAACATAGAAACATAGGAAGTTGCCTTATAATGAGTCAGATCATTGGTCCATCTAATTCAGTATTGTCTACACAGACTGGCAGTGGCTTCTCCAAGGTTGTAGGCAGGAATCTCTCTCAGCTCTATCTTGGAGAAGCCAGGGTGGAAATGCGGCATCTTCTGCTCTTCCCAGAGTGACCCCATCCCGAAGGGAATATCTTACAGTGCTTACACATGTCTCCCATTCAAATGCAAACCAGAGTGGACTCTGCTTAGCAAAGGAGACAATTCATGCTTGCTACCACAATACCAGCTCTCCTCCCATTGCTATTTGGAAGATAAAGAAGCAACAACAGACTTAGATCAATAGAACAGCTGCAATGACCACTGCATAAATGGAAGGATAAAAGTTTAAAATGGAAGAAAAATATTTTATGCTTATGTTGCATAACAGAAGTTTAATATTCTATTGTGTAATTTGTGTGTAGAAAACCTTTGAGCTTATTTCAGTCATGTTTGTCTGTATTGGTCTACTGTATATTGTTCCAATGTAGATCAATCAATCAATCAATCAATCAGTCCTTTATTACAGTTAAGTACAGTTCCAGAGTAGAAAAGGATATTAGTAGAACTGAAGCTTCTTTAGCTTCAGTTCTACAAAGCTTTTAAGTTTCAGACTTTTTTCACTCCTTTGCCCTGCCTAGGGACAAGTTCCCATATTCAGGATTTGTTTCCATCAATTGCATATACATTTCAAATATGTATTTATTCTGCATTTTATTATTAGCCTGAAACAGGCTCTGACTTAGCAAATCAATGAACGTGTGCATAATTTCTCAAAAGTCAACAGCTTCTCAACATCTTCTCGACATCCTTCATGACATATCCTGGTTTCAGCTATGTTGCCTATGTAGAGAAGGACCATAGAGAAGTAAAGAGCATTTGCTTCACATGCAGAAGGTCCCAAGTTCAGCCCCTGGCATCTCCTGGTATGGATGAGAAAGACTCCTGCTGAAAACATGGAGCAGAGCTGTACAACATTCATCTTCCAGCAGTTGTTGGACTACACCATCTACAGCTACAGTGACCAATAGTCAAGGATGATGGGAGTTGCCATCCAACAACAGTTGGAGGGCTGAAGTGGTGCAGCCCTGTCCTGGAGGGAGCTGCTGCCAGCCAGGGTGGACAATAATGAGCTAGATGGATCTGTGGTAGATGCTATTGAGCTAGATGGCCCTCAGTTGAAGGCAGATTCTTGTGTCCCTTGAGTGAATGCAATTACAACCTTACCGATCAATAAATGAGCCAAGTTTCTATTTGTGGGAACTTAATTCTTATGCATTCATCTTCATTTTTCAGACAGGAGCACTGAAACAATGGTAAATGGAACAGCTCTGACCGAGTTCATCATCTTGGGTTTCTCCAGTCTCCAGGAGCTGCAGCTCCTGCTCTTCTCTATCTTTCTCATCACATACATCTGCACCTTGGTGGGGAACATCTCCATCATTACCATTGCTTGTCTGGACCCTCAGCTTCACACCCCTATGTACTTCTTTCTTGGAAACCTCTCATTTCTGGATATCTGTTATACCACTACCAATGTCCCTCAGATGCTGGTGCATCTCCTGGCAGAGAGGAAGAGCATCACATATGCTGGTTGTGTAATTCAGCTCTATTTCTTTCTCTCCTTTGTGGGCACGGAGTGTATACTGCTGGCTGCAATGGCCTATGACCGCTTTGTGGCTATCTGCCACCCTTTGCATTATACAACCATCATGAGGAAAGCACTTTGTCTCCAGTTAGCTGGAGGCTGCTGGGCAAGTGGTTTCCTCAACTCCGTAGTTCACACCTATTTCACCTTCCGACTGCCTTTCTGTGGAGCAAATCAGCTCAATTATTTCTTTTGTGATATCCCTCCCCTCTTGAAGCTTTCCTGTGGAGACACCTCCCTCAATGAGATCATTTTACTTGCTGTTGGGGTCTTTATAGGATGGACCCCATTCATCTGCATAGTTCTCTCTTATGTTTACATCATTTCTACTATCCTGAAGATACGTTCTACTCAAGGGAGACTCAAAGCATTCTCCACTTGTGCGTCACACCTGACCATTGTTCTCCTGTATTATGGTAGCTCCATCTTCACCTATGTCCGGCCCATCTCCACCTACTCATTAGACAAAGACAGACTCATTTCTGTCCTTTACAGCATTGTCACACCCATGTTAAACCCTTTGATCTACAGCTTGAGAAACAAGGATATTAAGGGTTCTTTGAAAAAAATATTTATGGGGAAGCTATATTCAAAATGATGGTGTTGGTATGTTTTGTTTTATTCTCTTTAATTTGTTTACAATGTATAGCAAATGCTATCTGTGTGGGCAACAATTCAGTTAGAATACAATTATGCAATATTCATGTGAAATTGAATTAAAATTAGAATTCTACTAACTGTGACTATTTCTGATTTTGATGTTCTCTCTGAGTGAGTGGCTGAATGCTTATTTGTCCTTTCTCTGTGTGTGTGTTTGTGTTTGTTATAGGGGTGTGCACAGAACCGCCAACTGTGGTCCGGCACTGGGGTGGGGGGGTACCTTTAAGAGTGGCGGGAGGGTTTACTTATCCCTCCCACCGCTTTCCCACTCTGGCACCCGTAATTCTAAGAGTAATTGGGGCGGC
This sequence comes from Hemicordylus capensis, assembly GCF_027244095.1. Taxonomy (NCBI): domain Eukaryota; kingdom Metazoa; phylum Chordata; class Lepidosauria; order Squamata; family Cordylidae; genus Hemicordylus; species Hemicordylus capensis. Next base: position 32,500,875 of record NC_069662.1, on the reverse strand, counting down.
AGGACACCTCCCTGCCGCCCCTTTCCCGACGTTGCTCTTCAAAACTCCCAGGCGTCCTTTACGTGCGCGCTCATCTCTGTGACGTGCGTGCGCACGCGCAAAGGACACCTGGGAGTTTTGAAGAGCAATGTCAGGAAAGGGGCGGCAGGGAGGTGTCCTGCCGCCCCAATTACTCTTAGAATTACGGGCTAGAGCGGGAAAGTGGTGGGAGGGGTAAGTAAACCCTCCTGCCACTCTTAAAGGTACCCCCCCACCCGAACCGGACCGCCCAGGTCCGGACCGGTCCAGAGGCTTTTTAAATGGCCTCCAGACCGGTCCGGGCCCATCCCTAGTGTGTTAGAGAAGCACACCCAGGGGCCTTGTTAGGACATATTGCCAAACCAAAGGTAAACATGCCCGTGGTTTGAGTTTGTGATCGTCAGGAAGCGAAAAGCCATAATTTCATCAACCAACTTCAGCTCCATTTTGGCTCCCAAACCTGAATTTGAAACCTTGGTTTATAGTGAGTTTTGCTACTGAAACATGAGGTTAGAAGGCAGCATTGTGTCATCCAAATTTTGTCACCGCTATAACCTGGGTTTTGTGTACAAGTTCCTCCCACCACCATAGAGAGGTCAGCTCAGAGCAGCCCAGAAATGCATCAGTTCTAGGACGGGCGTGTTTCTCACTGGCTGCCTCTCAGACTGATGCTTCTGCTGTCTCCTTGCTCCTCCTGCCACTGCTTGGCAACAGGGATGCTGCTTCCCTGCAATTCCTGCATTTTAAGGGACAGAAAAGCATTGCAGAAAGTACACTTTAAATGAAAGAAGGAGAATAGACACATGTGCAAGGAGCCATTTCATTGACCTTACACCTGCTCTAGCCCCATTCTTGGGGCTCTCAGATGTTATCAATGGAGTTTAGTTTCTTTGGTGTAAATGTACACAAAAGTATGGGAGGTGGGGAACCAGACTGAGGGACATACCTAAGAATCCTGGGAGAAGACACCAGGCTAGATGTCTGGTGCTCCAGGAACTGACCTTAATGGCTTCCTAGAAGGCAGGTAAAGGATTCTGGGGTTTAGTTCACTGTAATCAAGGGTGCCACTAGGTTAGCAAACCCAGGAAAAGCTGTGAGAAAGACCCAACACACTCTCATCTTTCTTTATGCCAACTTGCTGGCTAGGGAGTTAGTCTTCTCATTAGACCACCAGTCCACCACAGAAAACAGAAACACCAGAGTGTTTCAGCTCTCCAATTGACTGCACTGTCATGAGATACATCTTTCAACTATAGCCCCCCTCTATTGGTGGGCTACCCACACCCCTTGTTAACAATAGAACTCATACTCCTTGAGGTCATTCACACAATCGAAAACTGTGTTCTACCCAGGTTTGGGAGCTGTGTGTACTCCCAATTTTTGATTGTGTGGAAGCAAGGTAAGAGGAAAACCTGGGTAGAAGTGATTGTGTGGAAGTAAGGTAGGAGAAAAAGCTACCCAGGTTTTCCTCTAACTTAGCTTCCACACAATCACTTCTACCCAGGTTTTCCTCTAACCTTGCTTCCGCACAATAAAAAATTGGGAGTACACACAGCTCCCAAACCTGGGTAGAACACAATTTTTGATTGTGTGAATGACCTCCTTATCTTCTCTCTTCCACCCAACCCTTCTAGACTTCAAAGTAGTCTGGGCGGCTTCAGGTTTCCAAGTGTTTTCAGGTTGGGTGGGCAGACACGGAGAGATGGGGGATGAATCCCACATTCCAGGCTAATTGGGATCATTTGCCCCCCGCCTGCTACAGCAAATGCAAACTAGCCACTGTAGGGCACTCTGAAATGGGACGCCTGTGGATTAGAACAGTCCCTGGATAGCCAGGTGACTATGAGCAGCAACAAAACTGGTTAGTCCACTTGCACTTAAAATGTTCATGCATCCACCATCTTGACTTGGGGTGGATGACATCACCACAAACTGAGTTTGAAGTGTCCCTATGTGTATCTACAACTGTACCAAATTTGGTCCAAGTTGATTCCCACTTGCACCTCAAACATTCACATGTCTGCCATCTTGAATCAGGGTGGATGATATCATTACAAACTATGCCCTAGGGGTCTCCCTGTGTGTCCCTACACCAGTAGTAAATCTGGTTTCAATCAGTTAGGTGTTTCACAAGATAGACCAATTGTGCCTCAAACATTTATGCAATTGCCATTTTGAACTGAAGTGGATGACATCATTAAAAACTACACCACTGAGGTGTCGCTATGTGTCACGCACTACAGCTTTAGCAAATTTGGTTCACATTGGTAAGGCAGTCCACAAGATAGGCCTCTTGTGCCTCAAACATTCACGCATCTGCCATATTGGATCAGGGTGGATGGCATCATTAAAAACTACACCATTGAGGTGTCCCTATGCGTCACTCACTACAACTATACCACATTTGTTTCAAACTGGTTAGGTGGTCAACAAGACAGCCCTCTTGTGCCTCAAAGGTTCATGTGTCCGCCATCCTGGATAAGGATGGATGACATCATTACAAAATATGCCCTTGAGGTGTCCCTATACCTGTTCTAAATGTGGCTCAAATCGGTTAGGCAGATGATAACTTAGCCCAATTGTGCCTCAAATGTGTACACATCTGCCATCTTGAATTGAGGTGGATGACATCATCACAAATGAGGCCACTGAGGTATCCCCATGTGCCCTTACAACTATAACTGGTTTGGTTCGTATTGATCCATTGTGAAGTTGATAGGGACACACACACACACACACACACATGGAATGCCCAGTGATCTCATAGGCTAAACATATGCTAAAAACAACACTGTTTGTTCCAGAGAGGTAAATGGATATATTAAAGTTCACTTTTCTGAAATAGAACATGACCACAATTTAGCAAGAGGTAGCATGTTGCAACTACTTCCTAAACCCGCACCCTATCACATTATTGGAAAAGACCTGGGAGGCTGAAATTGAACCATCTCCTAGAACTTTGAAGGCTCAAATTATGAGCTGGGAGTTTTAAAGGGTCTAAATGGAAACATGACCGTTTCAATTTCAGTTTAACATTACCTTTAGCATATGACCATGGGGCTTCTGGATCCTCCTTTAACTAATGCTTAATTAATCACAGGAGATATTTATAGCCAGGAGATATCATTTCATGTACCTACATGAAATTATGGAGAGAATGCAGAGGGATAGTCCAGCAGAATATAAATGTCTCTTTATTGTAAGTTCTCGCAGGCATTAAGGGAACAGAAGCAGAAACTCCTATCATTCATGTACCGAAGGCTGAAGAAGCAGCGTACAAATATATTCACAAAAGCAAAGAAGAAAGTTAGAAACAGGAGGACCATCACAACCAGAGAGCACAAGCTACACAAGAACAGTCACCACCATATGTTCTGCACTTGATATTTGTCAGTCAGCAGAATAAGATATTGATGAACTTCTGTACCGGTAAGAAGCATTTATCAGGGGACAATTGTGTATGTATGTATGTATATATATATATATATATATATATATATATATATATTTGTAATCTAAAGATGAGACCTCTGATATCATCTATTTGGTGCAGTAGAGGGATCAGGTTGTGTGCAAGACTAAATCTATATGTAATATTTAAGAAATATGTGAAAATGTAGGCAAATGTTATCATCTCTGTGTCTGTTGTATTACAGAGGGATCACTGTAATTACTTACCAGTAGTGAAACCTGATCCCAGACTTAATTCAGTTAACCACGTTACTGGACTTCTTGAGGACTGAATTGATTAATATATACCCAATGACATAATCAGTGGCCATGATGTTGCAAAGTGTAACATGTGTGCAGTTGTAAACTGCCCATTCTGGTACAAACTCCTAAAAAGGCCTGTAGAGTTGAACGAAAGCCATTGTGTGAATACATTATGTTGCACAATTGCACTTCTGCTGCACTGATTACCTTATTTCGAACACTGATTCTGCAACTTAAAGTATTAGCACAAGAATGAACTTGGGTTTTTTGAATAGATGCTTGCAAGCAGCATGGGTGCTTCTGAAGCACACACATTACACTGTGCAACATTTCAGCCACTGTATCCCAGTGTATAGCTACCTCTTCTCCCATCAATGTCCTTTCTATCCATCTCTTTTTAACCATTATTTTCCTTTACGTTTCCATTCAACTCAGCATACAAAGCTCAATGCATGTATTGGACTGATAATACAAACAGATTTTGAGGTATCCTGCACTGCTTTTCACTTCATAAAAAATTCCCACCTTATAATATATAATTTCACTTTTTTAAAATTGGCATGGTAATTCGGTATTCACAGTAACTGGTCTGTGGAAATATTGTGTATATTTACAGTATCATATCATAAATAAAGAAATCAGGTTTAACATCAACCTAACAAAATGATTTCTCTCTCTCTCTCTCTCTCTCTCTCTCTCTCTCTCTCTCTCTCTCTCTCTCTCTCTCTCTATATATATATATATATAAAATTATCATTGCAAAAAATAAAAATAAAAATGCAAGTTTTCTTGCTCACCTTTTGTATTCCTTCAAGGAAGGGGGGGGGGAATAACAAAACTTCACAGAAAGCATTGAGGCTGTGCAGAAGGGGCAGTTGTACAACCAGAACTTCCAGAATGTCCCCTTTGGGGAAAATGGATAAACATGGGGAAATATTGGTTGCATGACTGCTACTTCTGCACAGCCCTGTCACGCCCTATAAAATCCACAACAGCCCAGTATTATGCCTTTGTAACATTGCACATCATCTCAGTCATTAATATAAAAAACATCATAAAAGAGATAAAGTCTCAGGCTACATAAATCACATAAATAACAGGACAAATTAAAAGGATTCCCTTGAGGACCAAGGCATTAGCAATACAATGAAACTTAATGAAACTGGTTCTTTAAAAATAAGCAAAGATACTTTCAGATCCTTACATTGCCTGATATTCCACACTGTAGAATGTTATGGAGCCACTGGGGATGTTGCACAACTTGAAAGCTAGACCTGACGGTGTACCATGATGGGGAGGCTGTGGGATGACTTAGAAGCATTCCTGAGCTAATGTACAATGCTACCTCCATTGTTTCCAATGTAACCTCCCTGAGCCTTTTTTGCAAGGGTGGTATATAAATCGAATGAATGAATGAATGAATGAAGTAGCACTGTGAGCCTGCCAAGAAGTCATCTGAAGTCATTCCGCAGCTGCCCTAGCATGTTACACCATCAGGGCTGCCTTTCAAGTTGTGCTGCAGCCCCAGTAGTGAAGCAAAACTGCACTCTCAGGTCATTGTTTCATGAAGCATGAACTTAAGCATAGGAAGAACTTGTGGAAGCGAAGAAACATCCACAGCAACTTTTGAATTATATGCAGTAACTGTTTCACTGTATGCAATCACTATATGTTAATAATTCGCGTTCCCCCCACCCCACCCCCAGACGCAGAGGATGAGTGGCAGAGATGGACTAAATCAAACCATCATCACAGAGCTAATTCTGCAGGGATTTGGCGATGTTCAGGATCTATGCATTGTCCTCTTCCTTCTGTTTCTGGTGATCTACATCCTTACCATGGCTGGGAACATCCTCAATGTTGGGTTAGTTGTAGCCAACACTAGTCTTCACACTCCCATGTACTTTTTCCTTGCCAACCTGTCTTGTTTGGAGACCTTTTACATGTCAACCATCTTACCCAAGATCCTTGCCAGCATCCCAACTGGGGACAAAGCTATCTCCATTCCTGGCTGCATTGCCCAATTCTATTTCTTTGCTGCTTTGGTAGTCACAGAATGTGGCCTCCTAGCCATGATGTCTTATGACAGGTACATAGCAATCTGTAAACCACTGCATTATGCAACCCTTATGAATGACAGGCTGTGTCTTATTATGGCAGCAGGGTCTTGGATGAATGGGTTTCTGTCCATGTCGGTAATGATATATATGATGACCAGGTTGACATTCTGTGGCTCAAATGAAATTGAACATTTCTTCTGTGACTTTACCCCTATAGCAACAATCGCATGCAATGGAAGTCATGAATTTGAACTGACGGGATTCATTTTTTCAGTCATTTTCATTCTGCCTTCCGTTTTATTGACTCTGGCATCATACTCATTCATCGTCACCAACATCTTGAGAATCCCATCTGCCACAGGAAGGCAAAAGTCTTCCTCGACATGCTCATCTCACCTCCTCGTAGTCACAATTTATTATGGGACCTTAATTATCGTCTATGTGCTGCCAAATACAGACAATATGAGAAAGCTCAACAAAGTGTTCTCCAGTTTTTACACCTTCCTAACACCCCTTCTCAACCCTCTCATTTATAGTCTGAGGAACAGAGAAGTGAAAGAGGCCCTGAGGAAATGTGTTGGAAAACTATTTATGGTTTAATAAGAACACAGGGGAATTCAAGGCATAGTTTTTAGATTATGATAAAATAGTGTGTGTATGTGTGATACTTGGCAATACTGATGTCCTGCTCTCTACTTTATTTTCATTTTTCATCCATCCGGTGTTCTCTTTCTTTTATTAATAAATCTATTTGAATTAATTAGTCTGGTATGTTCTTTTTTCTTTTTTCTTTAAATTTTTATTGATTTTAACAATATCTTGAAAATCTCATTACATCAAACATTAAACAAAAATTGACTTCCAGCTCACCAATCAGCGCAAATCACTGACTATACAATTAACCCTTGCTATAATAATTCAAAACATATATCCTATACCTTACCAAACTCAATGGTGGTATGTTCTGATCTAGGTGGATACAGGAAATCTTATCTCATGTTACTGGCTCGGTGTTCTTAAAGGGGTATGCTATTAACTTTCATGTGGAGTTGAGTAGATCTATCTATCTATCTATCTATCATATTTATATACTGCCCCAAACCTGCATCTCTGAGGTTGAGATTGGAAGCTGGGAGAATGAAAACTCAGTTCCCTGTTAGATCTTTCATCGTTTTTGTACTATATAGCTTTTGTATATTCTTACAGTCTTCCTGCAATTTCCTTTTGTCTTTTTAAAAAGATAGGATGGCACCAATAACATAGAGGAAACATCCAAGAAATATCCCCTGCTAAATTAGCAAAGAGGCACCTTTTACAAGTGGTGATTCTCTTTATTTAACAGGGGGAGAGCAACTGGCCCTATCCATTCCCAGCACAGCATCTCTCCAGTGGCTGCTGCCAGTCTGTCTTATGTTTCTTTTAGAATGTGAGCCCTTTTGGACAGGGATCCATCTTATTTAATTATTTATTCTTTCTCTATGGAAGCTGCTTTGGGAACTGTTTTTGAAAAGCAGTATATAAATATGTGCCATATTCATATATATATATATATCACCATTAAGTGCTGTCAACTACTTGAGCAGATGGCATGACGAGCAACTTTCTGTTGCATTACTATTTTTTTAAAATAATTTTAACATTTATATCCTGCTCTTCCTCCAAGGAGCCCAGAGCAGTGTACATGGTTATGTTTATCCTTACGACAACCCCGTGAGGTAGGTTATGCTGAGAAATACATGACTGGCCCAGAGTCATTCAGTGGCTGAATGAGGATTTGAACTCTGGTCTCCCCCATCCTGGTCCAACACTCTAACCACTACACCACACTGGCTCTGTATATCATTGTGGGTCTTTTATTGTGATACTTCCTTATTCTTCTCTCACACAAACAGTTTGAAATGGAACACAACAACACAAATGAAGGCTTTTGAATGGGGGTAGGGTCTCTATATCTCACACATGCACAAATAGACACACACTGGTGGGGAAGAGAAATACACACAGTGGCTTCTAAGTGAGGGGAAGAAATCACACAAAAAAAACTTTTCTGCAGACCCTTGGGAGCTTTGTAGGCCCTAGGCATTGTGTCTATGGTGCCTAATGGATAATCCAGCCCTGCTCCATCCAGCATTGCAAAATGGCTGATGCACTCAAAGAACAGTAGGATTATGTAAAAAACAATTCATTTGAATATGGTGGCCATAGCATCAGCTATGTAGTTTTCTCAAATATGTCTAAAACAACAGTTAATGGATTAGAAACCATGGCTGTCATCCGGACTAATGCCATCTACACAATGTAGGAACACTTTGATTAAGAAAGATTGATGCCTGCTGAGAATTTCAACTTCAGCTTTATGTTCCAGCAAAATATATGCTTGTGGTATTAGGCCGTAGTTTAGCCTAAACCAAGGATAGTTCATACATGTAAACAAGTTGATCTGTTAAGAAATAATCTGCCTACTTTCCTTTCACTACAATTTTAATTGATAATTACCAGCTTCACAAGTTAGCCCACTTCAGTCTTAAATGTTCACACATCCACCATCTTGAATTGGGGGTGGATGACATCATCACAAACTACACTGTTGAGGTGTCCCTTTGTGTCCCTACAACTGTACCAAATTTGGTTCATATTGGTCTAGACATTGCAAAATTGATAGGGACACACACACACACACACACACACACACACACACACACACACACCTGGGGAAATACACTCAGAGAGAGAGAATGTCGGGTAATCTCATAAACTTACTTTCCTTAAGGAAAGTAGGATAAAAGGATGGGATCTGTTTCTCCTCTAATGCCTTTTTATTTTGTCAGTTAACAAAAATCACAACTTATGAAATGGCATGATGTCAAGGCAGACAGCTTTGATAGGAGTTTTCAGTTTTAAAAAGGAATAGTAATAAAAATAACAAAATGACAAAAGATGTAAAAAGCAAGCTGCAAAATACACATCTGCCTCCACTCCTCCTAAGGACTTGCTAGGGAAAAGCATGCATGATTGACTTTTCTGTCCCAGATATCTCCTAACCACTAAGTTCAGTGGTGGGTAAACCTGGCCCTCCAGCTGCTTGTGAACTACAACTCCCAAAATTCCCAGCCATAGTGGTCAGTAGTCAGGGATTATAGGAGTTGTAGTTTAGCAACAGCTGAAGGATGGAGTTTGTCCAGACTTGACTTAGTGTCCACTCCAGATATTTCCCCTCTCGGCTCTATCACACTGTTGCGGGCCTTAGTTAAAGGAGTTCTCACGCTCTTCCCACCTCCCAATTCAAAACAAAATATGGGTGCAGAGGACCTGTTTTGACTTGGTGGGCACAAGTGAAGGCCATGCACAGAGTGCAAAGCAACAAATGCTGCTTTCAGCTCTTACATAAAGAATATACAAGTTGGCTCTTCTCAGGTTAACTATTTGTCACTTTTGGTCCTTTGAAAGCAAGCATCCAACCAATATACCTCAAAAACTGATGTGATGTGTGACACTAATGCTGCACTAGTGCAATGAACAAAGATGCACACATGGAAGGAGGTCATGTTACTGAGCATATCAAAGTGGCTCAATCTGTTGCGCTCTTGGCAACCTTGCACAACTATTGCACTGGTGCAACAAGGTGCACAACTATTGCACTGGTGCAACAAGGATAGCAGGTAGCTCTTCATCATTGCTGGCATCATATCATAAGTGGACTGAGGAAGAGGTTTCACAGCAGGAGGTATGCCACGGATTGCTCAAGTGCACCCTGTTGCACCAGCACAACACACAAGCTTTGGACTAAGCAGAACTAGCTAGTGCAACAGTGCAGTGTTAGCCTGGATGTCAGCCCTTGTCCTCAGCATATGTCATCAACTCCCTAGGACAAAGAGTTGGTGGAATGTCAGATGGATGACATGAAATATTGCTCAAACTCAAAAGTAGTTGATTCACTGTGCTAATCACCAACATCCAATTATAATATAATCCTCCCACTTCCAAAGACTTCATATACCCCTGCTAATTGAGCAGAGGCACCTTTTAAAGTGGTGATTCTCTACGATTTAGCCAGGGGAGAGCAACTGGCCCTATCCAGCCCCAGCACAGCATCCCTCCCATGGCTGTTACTGGTGTATGCCTTATGTTTCTTTTTAGATTGTGAGCCCTTGAGGGACAGGGAGCCATCTTATTTATGTATTTTTTATTTTTCATTTTTCTATGTAAACCACTTTTAGAACCTTTCTTGAAAACTGGTATATAAATATTCATAGTAGTGGTAGTATGTAGTCTAATTTAGTTGTGATGTTGAGCATGCCCAGTGGGGTTCACTTTGTCTAGTGGACTGAGCATGTTCGGTGTGTTCGTTCAGTTTGAGCTATAAGCCCCAAGATGGACATTGCTTGAAGTATGTGTTCATGTGTACTCCTTGGTTAACAACAACAACAACAACAACAACAACAACAACAACTAGCTTAACCCACACAGAGCATATGCGCACTAGTAGCTGATGGTTCCTCACCCCCTGCCACAGCCCCCTCATCTGAGTCGCAGTCCTGCTCCTCCTCCTCCATCTGGTTGCTTCCATCCCCCTCACCCCTTTTGGTTGCAACTGCAGTGTTGCTGGTGCCTACTGGCCAAGCTGCAGCCCCCTATCCCCAGAGACCTCCCCACCCTCACCCGAGCCCTGCTTCTGCTCCTCCCCAAAGGAGCAGCAGTGGTTGACCGGACCCTTCCCCGCTCCCTCCACTGCCATGGCTGCTCATTCCCCTCACGCTGCTGAAAGGCCCAGGCCCATCCCTCGCCCTTCCTTCTCCCCCGCTTTTCTTTCTTTCTCTCTCCTCCACTCACTCTTCCCCTCTGTCTTTCTCCCCCTTCCCCTTCCTGAGTTAACAGATCTTGTTCATCTTGTTTCCTCATCTAATTCACACAACGGCATCCTCCCTCTCCTGAAGGGGCTCTTTCCTGCCTCATGACCCCTCTCTTTGCAGACCCCTGCACATTATCCTTTATATAGTAACAGTTGCATTCCAACTGTCCTTAACCATCACAGGCTCCTTCTCCCTATCTGCATATGGAATTCCCACTGCCCAATCACCACACTGCTTCTGCTCACGAACTCTCACGAGAGCTACCACACACAGGATTAGCCACGGGCATGCCTTAGAGAATTATATATATAGCTAATAATAATAATATAGCTAATAATACTAATACTACCACTGTTTGGACCAGACATGGTGAATATAGCAATAGCAATAGCTCTTACATTTATATACTGCTCTATAGCTGGAAGCTCTCTAAGCGGTTTACAATGATTTAGCATATTGCCCCCCACCATTCTGGGTACTCATTTTACCGACCTCGGAAGGATGGAAGGCTGAGTCAACCTTGAGCCCCTGGTCAGGATCGAACTTGTAACCTTCTGGTTACAGGGCGGCAGTTTTACCACTGCGCCACCAGGGGCTCTAATATACATTAATATACTTTAATATACATTAAAGATCACATTTCTGAAATAGAATGTGACTAAAATTTAGCAAAAAAAATTAGCGTGTTGTAACTAGTTCCTAAACCTAAAGCCTATTATCATTATTGGATAAGTCCTGGGAGGCTGAAGCTGCACCATCTCCTAGAACTTGGGAGACTCAGATTATTAGCTGGAGTTTTTAAGGGTCTAAATGGAAACAGAGGCCACCTAATGGCACAGTGGGAAATGACTTGACTAGCAAGCCAGGGTTTCTGGATTGAATCCCCGCTGGTATCTATATTGGGCAGCAGCGATATAGGAATATGCTGAAAGGCATCATCTCATACTGCGCAGGAGGAGGCAATGGTAAACCCTTTCTGTATTCTACCAAAAACAACCACATGGCTCTGTGGTTGCCAGGAGTCGACACTGACTCGACGGCACATTTTACTTTTACCTAAATGGAAACATGACAATTCCCATTACAATTTAATAATATCTTTAGCATATGACCCTGCGGCTTCTGGATCCTCCTTTATCTAATGCATAATTAATCACAGGAGACATTTATAGCCAGGAGATATAATCTCATGTCCCTACATGAAACGATGGAGAAAACGCAGGGGGCTAGTCCAGCAGAATATAAATTTCTCCTTACTGTAAGTTCTCGTGTGCATTAAGAGAACAAAAGCAGAAACCTCTATCATTCACGTACCGAAGGCTGAAGCAGCAGCAAACACATCTTTTCATGAAAGCAAAGAAGAAATTTAGAAACAGAAAGACCATCACAATCAAAGAGTACATGCTACACAAGAACAGTCATCACCATATGTGCTGCACTTTATATTTGTCACTCAGCAGAATAAGATATTGATAAACTTCTGTACAGGGTAAGAAGTATTTAGCACGGGGGAAATGGTGTTTTTGATTCAAACATGGAACCTATGTTGTCACCATTTCAATGCCTTGGAGGAATGAGGCTCTGTGCAAGATTACATCTATATTCAATTAAAGCAAGAAAGCTTCCTTTTACAGGTGGGTAAGTGTGGGTGTGGCCACTCCAACTGAACTCCAAAAAGAGCGATTTGATGGCCCATGAAGTTCACACAATTGGGGAATATGACCTGATGTCCACTCTGAAATATTGTACCGGCTTACAAAATAATGGAAACAATTGTGACATGTGACATATGACATATGACATAATTGTGAAATGTGAAATATGAAACCTCCATCTTCCAGTGTCTTTCTAAATTCTAAAATACACCTAAAACAAAGCCTACTAAGATTGCATAAAGCAATAAAATGAACACTTAAGATTATTTCCTGGAGGACCAAGGCAGTAGCAATGCAAGCAAAGAACTTGGTTCTTGAGAAATCAGCAGAGGTATGAGACACTTACATTGCCGGGCATTCCATGCAGTAGAATTTCAGTGTTATGGAACCAATGGAGTTGCTGCATGGCCTGGAAGGCAGACTTGACTTTGTAGCACGACAGAGCTGCTGTGGATCAACTTAAAAGCAGTGCAGGGCAGTTGTGCCACACCACTTGCATTGTTTCCGGGGGTAGTTTAAAGTCATTCCACAGCTGCCCCATTGTGCTACAACATCAAAGCTGCCTTTTAATCTGCACCACAGCCCTGACAGGTCCCTAACATCAGTGTTCCACTGCATGAATTGTGGCCTCTAATTTAAATTTGGGGTAATGCCATTGTGAGGTATGCAAATCTTAACTCCCAGGTAATTCTTTCATGGAGCATTAAGTCAAGTAGGGGGAGAATTTGTGAAAAAGAATAAACCAACAGCAGTAACATCAGTCATATGGAATAACAGTTACACTGGATTCCATAGTTGCTAATTGTTAATAAGAACCAACGTGGTGTAGTGGTTATAGTGCTGGACTAGGACCGGGGAGACCTGAGTTCAAATCCCTATTCAGCCATGATGCTAGCTAGGTGATTCAGGTCCAGTCACTTCTCTCTCAGCCTAACCTACTTCACAGGGTTGTTGTGAGGAGAAACTTAAGTATGTAGTACACCGCTCTGGGCTCCTTGGAGGAAGATTGGGATATAAAAATGTAAAATAATGTAAATAATAAAAAATAATTAGCTTATTTTCCCATCCTAGGCACACAGGATGACTCTTGGAGATGGGTTGAATCAAACCATCATTACAGAGCTAATTCTGCAGGGATTTGGGGATGTTCAGAATCTACAGCTTGTCCTCTTCCTACTGTTTCTGGTGATCTACATCCTTACCATGGCTGGGAACATCCTCATTGTTGGGTTAGTTGTAGCCAACACTAGTCTTCACACTCCCATGTACTTTTTCCTTGCCAACCTGTCTTGTTTGGAGACCTTTTACACGTCAACCATCTTACCCAAGATCCTTGTCAGTCTCCTAACTGGGGACAAAGCTATCTCCATTCCTGGCTGCATTGCCCAATTCTATTTCTTTGCTGCTTTGGTAGTCACAGAATGTGGTCTCCTAGCCATGATGTCTTATGACAGGTACATAGCAATCTGTAAACCACTGCATTATGCAACCCTTATGAATGACAGGCTGTGTCTTATTATGGCAGCAGGGTCTTGGATGAATGGGTTTCTGTCCATGTCTGTAATGATGTATCTGATGACCAGGTTGACATTCTGTGGCTCAAATGAAATTGAACATTTTTTCTGTGACCTCACTCCTGTAGCAAAGATCTCATGCAGTGAAAGTCACAAATTTGAACTAATGGGGTGTGTATTTTCAACAATTTTTACCCTGCCTCCATTTTTATTAACTCTTACCTCATATATGTTTATCATCACCAACATCTTGAGGATCCCATCTGCCACTGGAAGGCGAAAGACCTTCTCCACATGTTCATCCCACCTCCTTGTAGTCACAATTTATTATGGGACCTTAATTATCGTCTATGTGCTGCCAAATACAGATGATATGAGGAAGCTCAACAAAGTGTTTTCTGGTTTCTACACCATCCTAACACCCCTTCTCAACCCTCTCATTTACAGTCTGAGGAACAGAGAAGTGAAAGAGGCTCTTTGGAAATTTGCTGGAAAACAGATTTGTGGCATATGATTCCAGGAAAATCAAGGCACAGTTTTTACATTAGGATAAAATGATGTGTTTCCTGCTTCACAGTACTGATCTCTCTCTATTTTACTGTTTGAAGTGTTTCACATGCTGTCGAGTTGTGTGGGGAGCTGTCCCTGGATGACCGAATTGGCCACCCACATGATTGCTGGCTCCATTACGGAACCAGCAGGGGCAGCAAGGATCGGGGACCTCATGGCCTCCGGAAATCCCAGCATGCCCCGTGCAAGTGCGAGAATGACCCCGAGGCCACGACACTTGTTGGAGCCTCCCAGTGGGGCTTTCCTCAAGAGTTGTCACGATGCGATACTGTGCTGCAGTGTCTCACAGCTGCGAAAACACAGTTAGCAAGCGTTCTGTTAACCTCATTTAAGGACAGGGGTTGGCGGGCCCTGTGGTTCCAAAGATCACTGGAAAGCTCCTTTAGCCCTCTTTCCAGTGATTGTGGGAATAGCCTCTTTGTCTATTTGTTTCTCTCTCTGTATAGGTATGGCAGTGGGATGCTGAAATGTTGATTTTATTGTAGTAGTATCAGTAACAAATTTTTGATTTGATGTCCATTCTTTGTTCTCTGTTTTTTTAAAAATAATAAACCTATTTTGGATTAATTAGTCTATGTTCCTATCTAGATGGATAAAGGCTAATCTTATCTCATGTTACTGGCTCGGTGTTCTTAGCTTAGATGCTGCAAAGGGGTTGTGCTGTTAACTTTCAAGTAGTGTTGGATAAGTTGAAAACTCATTCTCAGGTTGGAGCTCTCAAAGATTTTGTATATCCTTATAGTCTTCCTGTATTTCCCCTTTCTCCTTTTCAAAAGTTAGGATGGCACAAATAACATAAAGGAAACTACCATTAATTATTGTCAACTACTTGACCGGACAGTATGACATGAGCAACCATCTGTTGCATTACTCTTTCATAAGTTTGTGTCTTTTATTGTAATTCTTTCCTTGTAAACATTGTATTTGGTAATTATCTCCCATCCATATTAAAACGCCTCTTGTTTCTGGCTTGAACATTTTGGGAGAGAGGTACACCTGAATTTCTAAGCAAATCTTCACTATAGCTAGTGCTGGGTTCCACATAATTCCAAGGAAACACTGATGCTCTACACAAGATCCGTGTGTAGAGCCTGGGAGGTTTCTGCAGGGAGAGTGGGCTTAGCCCGCTCTCACTGCAGACCAGCAGCTGCTGGTTGAAGAGCATCTAGGTTCCAAGTTCCCTCCTGGCATCTCCAAGATAGGGCTGAGAGAGATTCCTGCCTGCAACCTTGGAGAAGCTGCTGCCAGTCTGTGTAGACAATACTGAGCTAGATGGACCAAGGATCTGACTCAGTATACAGCAGCTTCCTATGTTCCTATCCGGATCAGCCACCCACATGACTACTGGCTTTGTCACGGAGCTGGTAGGGGCTGCGGGGATCCAGGGCCACCTGGTCCCCAGAAGTCCCAAGATACCTCACGCTAGTGCGTGGGGCATCCTGGGGGAGTCGCCTGACACTGGAAGGCTCATTTTAGCCTCCCGGCGGGGGTCGCCTCACAAGGCATCATGCCATGGAGCTGCACCGTGGCGATTCACAATTGGGAAAACAGAGTTGTCTGGGGTACACACAAGACCATGGGTACAAACTTGGATACACACAAGACCATGATCTTCTGTCCATCCAAGTCAAACACAGATGACATTCGGGTGAGTCACACGATTGTCCTGGGTAGGCTGGGAGTGCGTTGGGAGAAGGCTGAACTTTACTTACCTTCCACCCAGATGACTGAACTTTCCTTCATAGCATACCTCCCACACACCCACATGGACAGCCCTGCTCTGTGCAGCTCTGTGAAGTTTGGGGCAGGGTGGAGTGATCGGGGCTTGGAACATGTTGAGGGATCCCTCAAAGGATCCCTCAATGCAATGTGTGGCACACATTGGGGATTACCCCATCAGATGGGTACTCTATGTGTCTAGATCATTTATCATCATCATCATCATCATCATCAATTCAATTTCTATACCGCCCTTCCAAAAATGGCTCGGGGCAGTTTACACAGAGAAATAATAAATATAAAAGATGGATCCCTGTCCCAAAGGGTTCACAATCTAAAAGAAACATAGGATAGATACCAGCAACAGTCACTGGAGGTACTGTGCTGGGGGTGGATAGGGCCAGTTAGTCTCCACCTGCTAAATAAAGAGAATCACCACATTAAAAGGTGCCTCTTTGCCAAGTTAGCAGGGGTTTTGAATAAATTTTAAAGCACCGGTCCCAGAACAGATCCCTGGGGAATCACACTTCTTACTTCCATTGTGAAAACTCTCCATTCATACCTACACTCTGTTTCCTGTCCTTCAATCAGTTAGCAATCTGTACATGTACTTGTCCCCTTATCCCCTGACTGCTAAGTTTTCTCAGAAGTCTTTTATGAGGAACTTTGTTGAAAGCTTTTTGGAAGTCTAGGTATACTATGTCAACTGGATCACCTTGATCTACACACTTGTTGAAACTCTCAAAGAACTCCAGAAGGTTTGTGAGGCAAGATTTCCCTTTGCAGAAGCCTTGCTGGTTCTCTGCCAACGGGGCCTGTTCTTCTATGGGCTTGCTTATTTATTTATTTATTTATTTATTTATTTATTTATTTATTTATTTATTTAATACATTTCTATACCACTCAAAATGCAAGTTCTTTGGCGGTTTACAAATCGACCCACCGACCCCCCCCCCACAGCATCCTTTGCCCTCCCCATCTGCCTATCCCATTCTAGCAAAAGTGGGTTGTCCCCTCCCTTCCGGCAGTGAAAGTGGGATTTATCAACTGGCCCTATTCAACCCCAGCACAGCATCCTTCCAGTGTCTACTGCTGCTTGTATCTGTGGTAATAGTTCTATATAGTTCAGGGCCACTAGGTGGCACTGTGTGGAGAGAAGGGAAAAGAGGAAATAAAAGTTTGTTTCTCTTTCAGCTCAACATGGTGTCCCAGCTCTTTGCTATTACCTTGTGTTTCTTTTTGGATTTGGGGGGAAGGGGGCTTTTTTCCCTTTTTATTCTTTGCCTATATAAGCCTTTGAGGACTTTTTCTTGGAAAGTAGTATAATAAACAAACAAATAAATAATTCAGGAGTGTGGGAGAGGTTTATAGAAAACAGACTGAGGCTATTCCCATGATCAGGCGAAATTAGGCTTGGGGAACCGAGCCTGATTTCGCCTGACTGTGAGAACCACGGGGCTCGCAGGCGAGCCCGGTGGCCTCCAAGTGGTTAACCCGCTTAAATAACCCTCCCCTGTGCCCAGGTTAGCGGAGCAAGCGCTCCGCTAACCCGGGCTTTACGATCGTGAGTTGTCATGGTGTGGCTCCGTGCCATGGCAACTCATAAGTAGACCGCCAACCGGGAGGCTTAAAAGCAGCCGGGCTCAGGGGTCTCTCCAGCATGCCCTGCGCGCTTGCGGAGACCGGCAGAGTAATGGAGCCGGCAGTCATGTGGGCAGCCGGTTCGGCCACCTGGAAAAGACTGACTGCTTGTCCACAAAACTCATCCAGGCTCTTCTACTGATTGTGAGAAGAGCATCATTATCTAGGTGATTATTTTTGGGAGCATATAGGTAAATATTACTCTCATTATTTTGCAAATATTGAGGCAAGAGGGAGGTTTTTAACTTGCTATTAGAACAATCGCTAGAGACTAACATCTCTCAAGGGGTACACAGTGCCAGGCTCTGGGGGAAACCATTAAAGATACCAGCTATCTTCTCAAAATAAAATACTCTCATTTGCAAAAATGGGCAGCTATGCAGTGTAGGGCATGCTTTTCTTTGTTTAATCCACCAATTGATTATGAATTGGCGTAGTGCAAGGATGAAGCTTATAAGAAAACAGCCCATAATCAAAATAACAATACGTAAAAGATAGGAAAGACAATTTCTCTTCTCCATCCTCAAGTTGGTATCAGTCCTCTGAAGAGACCACAAACATTTAAAGAAATATAGCTCACTAAGAAGTGAGCTATAAGACAGATACTCCTGTCTTATAAGCAGTGATAGATCTAAAGTATAATCTGAGTACAGTGGCCCTTGCTATCCACAGTCCCGGCACCTGTGGTTTTGCATATCCACAGCTGGGTCATAAGGATCCAGTTACTTTATTTGTGGAGTGATAGCAGGGTTCTTTTCACCTATCAGCGGCTCTTGAGTGGTCAGAAATTACTTCTGACATTGTTTCCTGCTGCCATTTTGTAGTGCTAAGCCATTTTGCAAATTGGCTTTACTTTTTAAAAAGCCCTCAAAAAGGAACAAAAATTGGACAATTTGGAAGCTTGGGGGGCATTGCTGGAGAGCAAGGTACTGTGCTTATTTCGGCTCCCCCCTGCTTTTTCTTGTGTTTTTTTCAGCACCATTCAGTGTGCTTAGAAAACTAACCCCCTAGTCCCCATAGAGTTAAGGTTTCTTTATTCATGGTTTTGTTACCCACAGAAATTGGCAGGAACAGAACCCCTGCGAATAGCGAAGGCCACTTGTATTCATATGTATATGCTTCTGTGCTGCATTCTTGTGTGCTTTATAAAAAGTAGAAGGGAGAGGGGGAGGAAGAAAGGAATTCTAGATAAGGACAGTGTAAAATCATTTAAAATTGACCAAGTAAGTTAGATTAAGAGAGGGTCAGCATTTGGAGGATAACTGTTTATAAATGAAGTACCTTTATCTCTTATTGCAATAACACTCTGTAACAATGTAAAAGAGTGGCATTGCATTCATGAAGGATATGCCATAAAAAGTATACAGTTATATGAAGTTCAGTGATCTCTCCCTGGTTCTGTATGTCTGCTTAACTGAGGATGATCCTATCCTGCCCTTACTGCAATGTTGTAATTCCTGTATTGTAGGGTGAAATGGCTTGATTCAGGATAAGACAGTTTCACATATTCAAGGTAGAGAGGAGGAAAAAATGTGTTCACTTTTATTTACTAAAAGTTCACATTCTCCGTGAGTCATGCAGTCACACACAATACTGGGGGATATTCGGAGATGTGAAGTGCGCGCACAACGTGCACGCACGCAGAAGACTTCTGGTTGCCTTTTCAAGTGAAACAGGGGAAGGGGCGGCAGGGAGGTATCCTGCCACCCCAATTACTATAGAAATTACAGGCAATGTATGCTCATGTGCACAGAAGACTTCTGGGTCTGGGAGCCTTTTCAAGGGGAAGGGGCAGCAGGGAGGTATCCTGCCCCCCCATTACTAGAGAAACTATGGGCGATGGAGGGGGAAAGAGGTGGGAGGGGTAAGTAAGCCCCCCCGCTCCTAAAGCAACCCCCCACCCCAGTGCCAAACCGCAGTTCAGCAGTTCCATGCATACCCCTACTACTTGGGACTAGGAAGTTCTACTCATGTGTAAAAAATCATGACTCTAGATGACAGGTAAATCAGCATGCCCATACTTCAATAGTGCAATTTACATTGGAAATAATTTCAGTTGTGCTCTAGAAATACAGGCATTCTAAATTCTAAGTATGTGTGCATGTGCACAAGTCCACTGGTGCTTCCACAGATTCCTGTAGGAGCATGGGCCAATCAGAGCCACCCTTATAATGCTACACAACATGTGACTACCATCATTATAAGAAAATTCAGTGTATCAAATATGCATTTGTTGAGTGCTTTAACTATTTACCCAATAGCTTTTACTTTTTAATATCATTCTTTTCCAGAAAGCACAGACAGAGAAATGGAAACCACAGAATGGAGAAATCAGACAGTTGTTACAGAATTCATTCTCCTTGGATTTGGAGACAGCAGAAAGCTACATATTATTTCCTTTCTCCTGTTTCTAGCCATCTACGTTTTTACCACAACAGAAAATATTTTCATCATTGGATTAATAGCATCCAACAATCATCTCCACACCCCTATGTATTTCTTCCTGGGAAATTTGTCCTGCATGGAGATCTTCTACATTTCAAATATCTTGCCTAAACTAATTGCCATCTTCCTGACTGGGGATAGAAGCATTTCAGTTTGGGGCTGTATTGTCCAGTTTTATTTCTTTGCCTCCCTGGCTTCTACTGAATCTGCTCTACTATCTGTGATGTCTTATGATCGCTATTTGGCTATATGCAAACCACTGCATTATGTAACCATTATGAACAGTAAGGTCTGCCTCCATATGGCAGCCTGGTGTTGGCTCAGTGGGTTTGCTGCAATACTGGTAGTACCACATTTGATGTCAAGAGTAATATTCTGTGGTCCAAATATCATTGACCACTTCTTCTGTGACCTTACTCCAATAATGAAAATGTCTTGTGGTGATATACATGAACTGAAACTTATGACCTTCATACTTGCATTCATGTTCATCTTGCCTCCATTTCTGTTGACTCTAGTCTCTTACATTTTCATACTAAGAACCATCCTGAAAATCCCATCATCTACTGGAAGGCAAAAAGCTTTTTCAACTTGTTCCTCTCACCTTATTGTGGTTACCATTTTCTTTGGGTCGCTATGCATTGTTTATGTGCTTCCAAGGACTGAAACATTACGGGAACTCAACAAAGTTTTCTCTGTCTTTTACACCATCATAACACCTCTGGTCAACCCTCTTATCTATAGCCTGAGAAACAGGGAAGTAAAGGAGGCCTTTAGGAAAATTTTCAGGAAAATACATGTATAGCACCTTACAGAATCTTGGGGAATAGTGTCAAACAATGTGTAACAGCCATTATAATGCTGGGCAAAGCTAAAATTTGTATTCCATCAAAGAAAAAATATATTGAATTGGTACTGCCTATCATATATTTCTAAACTAACCATGAGAACTGGGATTTTACCTGTATCTTATTTTGGGTTTTGCCTAAATTTTCTTATATCCATCTACTTTAGCAATCATTGGGAACAATAAGGAACAAAATATTAACAATAAGGACATTAACAATAAGGAACAAAATAAAACACCGGGAACAATAAGGAAATTCAACATTATTAACACTCTTTGCTTAATCTCTAAACTACTTCAGGACCTAACAGTTCAACCCATCCTTCTTTCTTTATTTTATTTTATTTTAACATATTTTTAGTAATGCATCTCTTAGTAATATATCCCAACTCAGAATGTAATCCTGCATTTTGAACACAGGTTCATCATGTTGAAATCCTGTGATGGGCATGGCCTTTACCCAGAATAAGACTGCAGTCATGAATGCTAGCTAGCCTACACTTTTGTTAGGCAGATCACTGACATCTGATTAATTTATTTATGTGTTTGTTTGTTTATCATTATTACTTATTTATTTATTTGTTCGATTTTTAGACTGCCCTTACAAAATAGCTCAGGGTGGTTCACAAACATCAAAGACCCTTTAAAACAATTTAAGAGCACTGGAAGGCCAGGCTGAACAGTTAGGTCTTTAGGGCTCTCCTAAATTCCAATATAGACTTCAAATTACGGATGTCTGCAGGGAGCGCATTCCACAGTCCAGGAGCGGCTACAGAGAAGGCCGGCCTCTGGGTCGCCACCAGACGAGCTGGTGGCAACTGGAGCCGGACCTCCTCAGATGATCTTAGCGTGCGGTGGGGATCAAACTGAAGAAGGCGCTCTCTAAGGTAACCTGGACCTAAGCCATTCAGGGCTTTAAAGGTAATAACCAGTACTTTGTATTTTGCTCGGAAACATATCAGCAGCCAGTGCAGCTGTTTCAAAACAGGCATAATATGGTCTCTCTCTTACATTTCTATACCACCTCAAACACTAAGCAGTTTAATGAGGCGCCTGCCTATGAGAAAAGTACTGGTGCTTCTGAAGCGTTACAGACTAATACTGCACTGACACTTGGGTGGGTGGCAGAATTTTGAGCACCACCCTTGCCCCCAGAAGTACTCTGTGCCACCTGAAAATATGTCCCTGAGGGCCATGCAGTCCTCACACACATATTTATGCATGGCAAACAGCACTTCCAGGGGAAGGGAGGTCACTGAAATTTACACACACACCCCTTTGCACAAGCAGCAGAGCTCAGTTAGTTGAGCTCTTTAGGAGCACTGGTGTTTCATTTGTCTCGATGTCACTCAATGTTTCCTAAGGAGAGCCAATGGGCAAGAAGTCACCCTGGAGGGGGGAGACATAAGAGTCTTATGATAGCATATATCCTCCTGGCAGGGGCATAGGAACATAGGAAGCTGCCATATACTGACTCAGACCATTGGTTTATCTAGCTCAGTATTGTCTTCACAAACTGGCAACGGCTTCTCCAAGGTTGTAGGCAGGAATCTCTCTCAGCCCTATCTTGGAGAAGCCAGGGAGGGAACTTGAAACCTTCTGCTCTTCCCAGAGCAGCTCCATCCCTTAAGGGGAATATCTTACAATGCTGACTCTTCTAGTCTCCCATTCATATGTAACCAGGGCAGACCCTACTTAGCTAAGGGGACAAGGCATGCTTGCTACCACAAGACCAGCTCTCTTCTCCTAAGACCAGCTCTGTGAAAGACCCGCTGCTGTGAAAGTGTAAGATGACATATCCTGCCTCCTGAAACAGCAGTTTCAGGAAATTTTTGTGTGCAACAGTTGATGCAAACTTTGAGGGTGGGGTCATAGCTCAGTGGTAGAGCATCTACTTTGCATGCAGAAGGTCCCTGTTGAATCCCTGGCATCTCAGGGAAAGACCTGTGCCTAAAACCTTAGAGAGCTGCTCACAATACTGAGCTAGACAGACCAATGATCTGACTCCGTATAAGGCAGCTCCCTGTGGTCCTATGAGTTTGGGAGAGGCTGGAATGACAAAATTGGGCAGAGAGTTTAAGCACCTTGGGGTGCACAGACACTCCCTGGGAAGTGATGTAATTTGTTCCTGCTTGTAGGAATGTTTTGTTATTTCCACTCCATCTAATGCTTAACCAGTATATTTTTAAATAAGCCAAATACTACAAAAAATATCATTAGTCTCCAGCAGTGTTCCCTGTGACAGGGACTCCCATACATTTACTAATTCCCATCAACCCCAGTTGTAATGGGCTTTGGCTGGGGATTATGGGAGTTGTAGTTAACAACATTGTGGAATCCTTGTTACAAGAAACTTTGGCTTCCAGTGATCTCTTCTCAGAAAAAGAAGTTAGAATCTGAGTAGCACTGCCCCCACTGGGGGGAGTGAGGCATGTAAAGAATACTCACCATAGTGACAAGGGCAGTAGGGGTGTGCAAACAGGTTTGAATCTGAACCTGTTCAGTTCTAAGGTTCAGGGTTGAGCTGAACTACCCCCAGTTTGGATTGACCCCAGATGGAACACCCTCCCATTCAGGAGTTTGTTGAGCCATTTTTCTTTTTAAAAATCTCCCCTTTTTTAACTTACCTCCTCCAGGGGGCTTCTCCGAGGTGTTGGGGGGTTCCCCTCACCCCCATCGGCCTTCCTTTATGCAAAACATTTGCCCAGCTGGACTTCAGCCCTTTCTGGGCCTATTTCCCAGCACGGTGGCCATTTTGGAGGCCACTGTGCATGTGCAGTGGGACCCTGCATGACCTGGGCCATGAAAAGGAAATTTCAAAAAAGAGAAGAAATTTTTAACAAGCACCCCTAAACTGAACCAAATGGGGGGGGATCCAATGGGGGTGCACCAAATTGGCCTAGTCTGGATTGGGTCCAGTTCAAACTTTCCAGGCAGTTTTGTACACACCCCTAAAGAGCAGCTGTTACAAATTGCCTCCCTGGCAAGATCCCTAGTGCTGTCATGATTAGTTTAAAGATCTAAAAGGAAAACAACCTCAAGTTTTTGATCATAAAGCAGAGCAGACCTAGAGTGACATCTTTGTCGTCACTGCAGATTTCAAGGGAAAGATAATCCATATGCTGATAACACTCAGCTCTATCAGTCCTTATTCATGTTTTTGTAGACAAAGTTGGACTTGAAGCTTAATCCAGATAAGACAACACTGATACTGACTGGGAATTCCCTCCCACATCAAAGAGCTTTTTCAGAGGAGCTGCTTCAGTCCTCTTACCATCTGAGATACAGCAAAAGGATGACATAGCACTCTGCGGCTCTGAAATTCCCTTCCATCAGAAGCATGTTCCACCCCTTCCCTGCTGGCTTTCCAGTAGCACGCAAAGGTCTCCTCATGTGTTGCCATGGCATAAAGCCGTGCTGAGGCAGCACACGATCCACCAAATTGGGGTAGCGGAGCACTCGCTCCACTAACCTAGTTTAAGGGGAGGGGTGGTTTTGCCAGTTTGCTGCTGGGAGCTGCAAGTCTCCCATGGCAGCAGACGACCAGGGTTAGTCTTCCAGGGAAAATCCTCCCAGGGGATTTTCCAGGGGAAATCGGGCTAGGCTCCCTTAGCCCGGTTTCCCTTGGTCATGAGAACAACTTCACTCTCTTAAATACCCTGGGCCCAATGTTTATCTAAAGACCATTTAGATAAACAGCCCCCACACATGAACAAGGGACTTACTGGGATGGCCCCATTGGGGGGACTCAGGGGATCGATGGAGCATGTCCTGACAGCCACTTTATTAGTGTGCTCCCTCCTTCTTCATATGTGCTTGGACCAGTAGTGTTTGAACCAGCCTTATATCGGATAAACTGTATCATGGATGATGTGAGCTGCTCAGATAAAAAGGATTATGAAGAGTACTAGAAATCCTTTCAAAAAGACCTTCAGTTCCTTTCTATCCCAAATCTCTATGAATCTTTTATTAGGGATGTGCACGAACCAGTTCACAGGCCACGTTGGAGGCCTGCAAACTGGTTTGCTGGTCCGGGTGGTCCGGTGGACTGTCGCCGGGGGTGTGTGTGTTGCTTTAAGGGCAGGGGGGTTGTACTTACCCCTCCCGCCGCTTTTCCCCCTCCGGCGCTCCAGTTTTAAGCAAAATCTTTGAGGCGGCAGCGGTCCTCCCTGCCGCCCCTGCCCCCTTGTTGTTTGCAAAATGCGGAAGTAACTCCCGTGCATGTGCCATCCGCTCACATCACGCACATCACTGTGACGTGTGTGGTGGTGGGCGCATGCACTGGAGTTACTTCCGCGTTTTGCAAACAACAAGGGGGCAGAGGTGGCAGGGAGGACCGCTACGGCCCTAAAGATTTTGCTTAAAACTGGAGCACCGGAGGGGGAAAAGCTGTGGGAAGGGTAAGTACAACCCGCCCTTAAAACAACACACACACACACATACCCGGCATCGGACCGTGCCTCCGCGGTCCGTGCACATCCCTATCTTTTATATAGTTGGGTGCCACGACTATATAGATAAAGATCTTGCGCCAATCACTTGACTCCTTAGCTCAAATGAGTATACCAAATGGCCACCTGCTACCTGCTACCTTTTGGCTCATCCCCTTCCTAATTGTGTGGGCAGGGTCTATGTCATCCAAACTGTCCCTCCTGACTACTTAGAATGTTTATGAAGCCTATTGTAGAAGAACTGGATGATCAGTAATGGTCAAAAACCAATATGTGAGATTTATTTCACACAAACCTGTGCTGTCTTGGCTCCTTGGCCCACAGACTTGTAGCCTTTGTGTGGCAACTAGGCAAACATTACGGAGGACAGTGGTGAGAGGAGAGGCATTTTACTGCACACATGAAGGACTAGGTTTGCTGGGGTGAAATATATTTTTTTACATTTTAAACTCTCTTCTCCAGGGACAGGACATATTTCCCCAGAAAGCAATATTTTGCTCTCAATGAAAGCAACACATATGTTGGGGCAAATATCCTCACAGAGAGTTAAAAATATATATTTCCCCATAAAGACTGGAGAAGTGTGATAATTATGAGTGTTATTTCATCTATATCTATATTTATCTTGGTTATTTCAGATTCACATAAATTGAACCATAGAGGATATTTTGCTTTTACAGAAATATATAATGAGCCATAGGAGACTTTCCATCCATTGCTGATGGAGCATGTACAAATTAAAGAGAAGTTTTTTAAAAAAAATCTGCCAGAAGACCATAAATGAGAGTGAAAAGTGAGGATTGTAGCCAAAAAATTGAAGTTATGGATGGCAAGTATCAGTTTGCCACTTGCAGACTGATACTTGACATCAAGTAGGCACTTGCAGGAGACTTCAGGAGGAGGTTTGTGAGCTTACCATCTGCCTCCTTCCCTTTTTTCCATGTTTGGGGTAGTCAGGCCACCCACTGGCTGGGTGCTTGTCCTTCTTGATTGCTCTGATACCGAGCAGCTGGCCACCTCAGCCCATTGCTGTGGGAGAGACAGCTGACTGAGTTGTTCCATCTCTTTGGCCTTTAAAATAATGAAGCCTCTGCTGGAAGTTGCTGTGGGCATTTGCAGGAGACTTCAGGAGGAGGCTTGTGAGCTTTCCATCTGCCCATCGTCCAACAGAGTCCCTAACTGAGCTGACAGACCTGGTTGCTGAGTTGGCATTGGAGTGGACCAGGTTGTTGGTGGTGGGGGACTTCAATGTCAATTTCGGGACTGGGTTGTCAGGGGCAGCTCAGGAGTTAATAGCAGCCATGATGACTATGGGCCTATCCCAAGTGGTTTCTGGACCGACGCATGATGCAGGTCACATGCTCGACTTGGTCTTTTGCTCTGATCAGGGTGGTGTTCCATGGGTGTGGAGGCTTTCCCCACTGTCATGGACGGATCACCATCTGGTTAAGGTAAGACTTGCAGCCACAACACACCTCTGTAGGGGTGAAGGACCCATTAGGTTGGTCTGCCCAAGAAGGTTATTGGATCCAATAGGATTCCAAGAAGCCTTGGAAGGGTTTCCAGCTGGCTCTGTGAGTGATTCTATTGATGCTCTGGTGCAAACATGTAATAATGTACTTACTAGAGCAGTAGACACAATCACATCTAAGTGCCCTCTCCGACCTGCTTTTAAAGTCTTCCCCATGGTATTCAGATGAACTGCGGGAGCTGAAGTGGTGAGGTAGATGACTAGAGCACAAGTTGAGGAAGCCTCAACATGAATCTGATAGATTGCAACACAGAGCTCATTTGAGGATCTATGCTCTGGCAGTGCAGAAGGCAAAGAAGCGGTTCTTCTCCTCCTGCATTGCTTTTCCGGGCATGCCCCCTCTGCCTTGAATTTGAATTTGGAACCATCTATCACTCACTGTAATGTGTTTAACAACTTTTTTGCAGGTAAAATATCTTGTATTCACGTTGAACTAGACTCCACAGTTACTGCAGAGTCTATCGTAGAGGTGCCCAGCAACTCCCCTTGTAGTATTGAACTGGATCATTTTCAGTTTGTTACTTCTGCTGATGTGGACAAACTGCTTTGGACTGTGTGCCCCACCACCTGCTCTCTTGATCCTTGCCCAACTTGACTTATTTCAGCTGATAGTTATATTATCAGAGAGGGTCTGGTAAACATCATAAATGCTTCTCTGAGGGAGGGCAGGATGCCTCCTTGTCTTAAGGAGGCTATTATCTGACCATTTTAAAGAAACCTGCTTTGGATCCCTCAGAGTTAGCTAATTACAGGCCTGTCTCTAATCTCCCTTGGTTGGGCAAGGTGATTGAGCGAGTGGTTGCTTCTCAGCTCCAGGTAGTTTTGGATGACATTGATTATTTAGGTCCTTTCCAGACTGGGTTTTGTGTAGGCTATGTAGTTAAGATTGCCTTGGTCAGCCTGATGGAGATCTACAGTTGGCGATTGAGAGAGGGAGTGTGACTCTGCTGGTCCTTTTGGATCTCTCAGCGGCTTTCGATACAATTGACCTATGGTATCTTGCTGGGTCGCATGAAGGAGGTGGGCTTGGGTGGCACTGTTTTACAGTGGTTCCGCTCCTACCTCTCTGGCAGATTCCAGATGGTGTTGCTTGGAGACTATTGCTCTGAAAAGCGAGAGCTGAAGTATGGGGCTCCACAAGGCTCCATACTGTCTCCAATGCTTTTTAACATCTACATGAAACCACTGGGAGAGATCGTCAGGAAGTTTGGTCTGGGATGCTATCAATATGCCAATGACACCAAGATCTATTTCTCTATACCAACTTCATCAGGAAATGGCATGACCTCCCCTAAGTGCCTGCCTGGAGGCGATATTGGGCTGGATGAGGGATAACACTGAAGTTGAATCCAAACAAGATGGAGGTACTGTCTGTAGGGGGTCGGGATCTGAGAGATTGTATAGATCTTCCTGTTCTGGATGGGGTTAGACTCCCTCTAAGAGATCAGGTTCGTAGTCTGGGAGTGCTCTTGGATCCCAAACTTGCCCTGGTTTCTCAGGTTGAGGCTGTGGCCAGGAGTGCTTTTTATCAGCTTTGGCTGATATGCCAGATACGTCCGTCCTTGGAGAGAAGTGACCTTAAAACAGTGGTAAATATGCTGGTAACCTCTAGGCTTGACTACTGCAATGCACTCTATGTGGGGCTGCCTTTCTACGTAGTTCAGAAACTACAATTGGTACAGAATGCAGCAGCCAGACTGGTCTCTGGGTTTACCCAAAGGGACCATATAACATCAATTCTAAAAGAACTACACTGGCTGCCAATACGTTTCTGAATGAAATATAAAGTGTTCGTTATTACCTATAAGGCCCTTAATGGCTTAGGTCCAGGGTATTTAAGAGAGCGCCTTCTCTGTCGTGAACCCTGTTGACTATTAAGATCATCCGGTGAGGTCCAACTACAGGTGCCACAGACTCATTTGGTGGCAATTCGGGATCGGGCCTTTTCTGTGGCTGCCCCGGGGCTTTGGAATGCACTCCCTGATGAAATAAGAGCATCACCTTCTCTGTTTGCTTTTAGGAGGACCCTGAAGAAACATTTGTTTTCCCATGCCTTCAACTGAGATTTGATTTTTAAATTTTAATGTGTTTTTAACATGTTTTTATCTAATTTTTAACTTATGGATTTTAAATGTGTTATATTTTATGTTTTAATTCTGTACACTGCCTAGAGATTTTTATACTAGGTGGTATATAAGTTCAACAACTAACTAACTAAATAAATAAATAATGTTGGATTTGCTCCCAATTTAGAAGCACTTAAAGCAGGTGAAAGATGATGGCCACTTCTTGATGAATTCTCTGTCCTAATATTGTTTAGATTTTAGTTTGAAGAGTGAGCAATTTAAAGAGTGAGATAACATTACATAAGAAACAAAATAGTTATATGAATATTATTGCAGTAGAGAAAAGATTTTGAAGAACATATATGCTTATCAATGCCTATTAGTTCTGATGCCTATAGTTCAGAGGCAGGATACCTCCATGTTGCAGGGGAGCAATGGCAGTAGAGGAGGCAAGCCATCTTCTAGCTGTGTGGCTTCCCAAGGCTTCTGGTGGGCCACTGTGAGAAACAGGGTGCTGGGCTAGATAGGCCTTTGGCCTGATCCAGCAAGGCTATCTATCTATCTATCTATCTATCTATCTATCTATCTATCTATCTATCTATCTATCATTATATTCTTACGAAATACTGGAAAATGATTGATAGAGATTTGGAGGTATAGTTACTTTGTTTTCTGAGAAATTGGGAAATTAAGTTTAATTTGGGAAATTACGTTTATCTAAATGCTTCTGGCTTCTTTAAAACACCGTAGAAGTTTCACCAATGTACTACAACTGGAGTCTAGGTGAAATTTGATCAAGATTAGTTATAGCTAAAACAGAAAGACTGTGAAGACTAGTTGTTTAAAACTGAAGGCAGTGTGGTGGCCCATGAACTTGCCACTGGGGGTCAGCAGGAGGCACCTTGAAGAGAAAATGCATTAGGTGCTTACCTCTGCAGCTGCCGCACCTGAACGTTGTGCAGAGAAGTGGCGTGCTGCCCAGCAGCCCTGTGGCAGGGAATCACCGCCACCACTCACCTTGCTGACACGGAGCCAAGCCCCCGCCAGCGGCCAGGTGAGTGGCAGCGGCGATTTCCCACCAGAGGGGCTGCTGGGCAGCACACCGCTTCTCTGCACAGCATTCAGGTGCAGTGGCTGTGGAGGTGGTAAGCACCTAATGCATTTACTCTTACAGTGGCAGCGTGTTCACGGGCCGCCACTGACTGAAGGAATAGCAAGCCCTGTATCTATGCCGTGGGATTTCTGAGCAAAGGTTGGAGTGGCTTGTTATTAGGTGATGTGTGGTTTGCACATTAAAAGATAGGTTATATAATTGATCTCTCACACATTTATCTTCTTTGTCTAGATACAACAGATTTTCTTAATGGAAGAATCTTCTAACTCTAAGAGCTGTTCAACAGTGGAACAGTCAATCTCATGATGTGTGGGCTTTCCTTCTATACAGGTTTTCAGACAGAAGCTAGACAGCAAGCTTTTAGGGATCTCCTGGCTGTTTCCTGCACTATTTCAAAGAGCTGGAATAGAAATCCTCCAAGGTGCCTTCCTATTCTATGATTCTGAGATGGACATCACAGAAAAAGGGAATCTAACAGACTTCAAAGAGTTCATCCTTGTAGGATTTAGGGATATCGAGAACCTGAACATTCTTCTCTTCTTGTCATTTTTAGCGATCTACATTTTCACCATGGTAGGAAACATACTTATCCTGGGATTGGTTGTGTCAGATCATCACCTTCATACCCCGATGTACTAAATCTTGGGCAACTTGTCCTGTTTAGAGATTTGCTACACTTCCACTGTTTTACCAAAGATACTGTCCAGCCTCCTAACTGGAGACAGATCAATTTCTTTTTCAGGCTGCTTAGCTCAATTTTACTTCTTTGCTTCCCTTGCAACAACAGAATGTGGTCTCCTAGCCATGATGTCTTATGACCGGTACTTAGCAATATGCAAACCACTGCACTATGCAACCCTTATGAATAGTAGAATCTGCTTCTCTTTGGCAGCTGGGTCTTGGGTCAATGGGTTTGTGGCAATGGCAGTGCTGTTGTATTTAATGTTAAAATTAACATTCTGTGGTGGAGCTAATGAAATTGATCATTTCTTTTGTGATTTCACCCCGGTCATTAAACTTGCCTGCAGTGAAAGTCACACACTAGAACTTATGGGAACCATATTTCCATCCATGTTCATAGTGATCCCCTTCTTATTAACCTTGACATCATATATTTTTATAATTTCTACTATACTGAGAATCCCATCTGCCAGTCAGAGGCAAAAGGCCTTTTCTACCTGCTCTTCTCACCTTATTGTAGTCACCATGTTCTATGGGACTCTAATGATTGTCTATTTGATGCCAAGGAATGATACAATGAGAGAACTCAACAAAGTCTTTTCTTTATTTTACACCGTCCTGACACCTTTAGTTAATCCTCTTATATACAGTCTGAGAAACAGGGAAGTGAAAGAGGCCATTAGGAAATCTCTTAGTAAACACATCTGGTTCTCAAAACTTTCAAGGTGATATTGTGAATGCTGACTATAAATATTTGATATTATTAAGAGTTAAGAACACTTAAGAATAAGAAAATGTTAAGGTTAACCCCTGATAACTGAGCAAAGATACACCTTTTAAAGTGGTGTTTCTCTTCTATTTAGCAGGGGAAGAACAACTGGCCCTATCCAAACCCAGCACAGCATTCCTCCAGGGTCTTATGTTTATTTATAGATTGTGAGCCCTTTGGGGACAGGGATCCATCTTATTAATTTATTATTAATTTCTCTATGTAAACCGCTTGGAGAACTTTCTTTGAAGAGAGGTATATAAATATTTGTTGTAGTAATAGTAAGAAGGAGAAAAATTTGGGACAAGAAGAAGGACAGGAACTGAACTGTTGAAAAGGAGGAGAGAACAAGGGGTGTAGTTGGCACATGGCAGTTGACAATTGGCACTGTCTAAAATACAGTCAAAATGAATAGAAGAAATGAAGGTGTGTAATGAATCCTCATAAGGATTCATTGACTGAAAGTTATTATACAGCAAAGAATCAGAACACTTGAAAAATAGTGACCACACATTTTGCTCCATAACACCACTTCTATAAGGGCTAGAGCTTAGTTTTTTTTTTTGTTTTTTTTTTAATGAAAGCTGGGAATCTGGGGAAATTAATAGGACAGATCTGAAACCTGAATCAATTTGAATCGAATTGGCCGCAATTCGATTTGTACCCGAATCTAGCCAATGGACCACAGGGGTGATTCGTTTTGTCTCCGAATCACCCGAATCAGCTAGATTTGGGTACAAATCGATTTGTATCCTAATCGATTCGCACATCCCTATTGATGTGTACTCTGGGAGAAATAGGAGAGGATTACACAAGGATATGTGGATATCTCTCAGTTAGGGACTCCAGAGGGAATGGAAGACAGTTGGGTTCTCAGCTTTCTCAGAACAGTTCACATAGCCCTTTGTAGTTCAGATTGCCCTTTAACTCATTTATGCAGCATTCTTTCCATTCTTCCAGAACAGAGGGAATGCCACAGAGAAGTAATTGGTAGCCAGAATCCCCTTCATCTATGTGCCTCAACCTCTGCTCCCTGCAACCCATAGGTATAAAGCAGATATGACATCACACATATGTTTTACCTGCCATTGCTACAATTATTTTACAGTATACAAAAGTAGCAATGCAAATGATCTTAACACACCATGTTTTTGTTATGTTAAAACACATTTGTTTTTAGTTCTGTTCCTCTACCCGAATAATAGAGAGTGAGAAGAAAACTATGAATTTTCCAAAATATGAAAAAGATATGACGCTTGCTGAACATGGAATAAGAAAATGGTCTCCACGAAGCATGTTCTTGAAAGCTAGGTTGGTCACCTAATTTTAAAAGTCTTCACTTAACCATATCACAGTTTTTCAGTGAGTAATCAATCAAATCTAAAAAATAATGTGTATGAATAAAAAAAGGGGGAAAATATTTTCAGAAGATACATACACACGTCACATCAGGGATCACCTTAGTAAAGGCATTCTCCTTGGTATGAATTCACGAAAATGATGTCAGTCCACTGTGAGCTTTGTAAGAAATTGAACTGAAAATAATTGAATTGAATTGAATTGAATTCAAAATGATTAAGCATTTTAAAAAAAGTTTTTAATTTAGTTTTTAACTAAGCAAAATGATTACACGTGATTAATCTAACCAGTGCATGTGTTCCTCCATTTGGACAGGAGTTGCCTTTATAGACATAACAGAAAGCATGGCTGGAGAAGTGGTCAGTTCATATAGTTCTCTGCTGCACTAAAGATAATGACAATATTGCATTGGAATCAATGTTCTGGACACCTGGCTCAACCCCAAATGATTTTGAACACCTGGCACCTGGAACAACCCCAAGTGGTTCTGAACAACTTTTGCTGCTGCTACTACTAACTTTAAATTCAAGAAATTTCATAGTTAATTGCCCAACAGGGAATAGGACCTTCCTGATATAGTTTGCACTTGAATTCAATTAAGATTCAACATGGTAAATTCCCTGGAAGGTGAATGATCTTAAAAGCCTTTGATGATGAAATGGTCCTTCCTTTTGCAGGGGGACTACACACCAGAGGAGGTAAGCTGTTGCTGTAAGTTGCTGTACCAAATATCAATCTGTGCGGGGTGACAGTGAAGAGGGCTATCCCCTTCATGGTGTATTTGGAGGTTTCCTGGAGTTATGTGACTGGCCATTGTGGGAAGCAGGACGATGAACTAAGCAGACCATTGTGCTGATCCAGCTGGATTTTTCTTGATGAAAAAATACTGCATTTGAGAAAGTAGGTGTGATCATGTTCTAAGCAGCACAACAAGGGGCATAAAGTGATCAAAGCTCTGGAGGCATTCATGATCCCAGCTGCTTTTGCAGCTAGCACGCTCAGAAGAGCAAGCAAACAATATATAATTCTGTTTAAAATTATTTTCATATTGTATAAACCATCTGTAAACCTTGGGTCAGAAATGCATTAAATAAAACCAGAAATGCATTAAATAAATCAAGATTGCTTTTAGCTGTGTTTTAATATGAGCTGTGTTGTAATATGTGTGGCCAATTTCTTGCCACAGGAATCAGGAATTGTTTCCCCTGCCACAGCCATTGCATGATCCAGACTTTGAGGCTATTCTCACGTTTGCAGGAAATCGGACTAGCCTCCGCTAGGCGGTGGTTCTAGCCTCCGCTAGCCTCCACTAGGCGGTGGTTCATCGGACTAGCCTCTAGCCCGATGGTTCTAGAGCGGGTAATCCGCTCAAGTACCCCTCCCCTTAGCCTGGGTTTGTGAAGCGAGCACTCCGCAAACCTGGGCTATCAGATTATGAATACTCACGGCGTGGCTCCACGGCGCAGCTACTTGTGAGTAGCCCCCTGGAGGGGAGGCAAAAAACCACCTCCTGGCTCTGGGGGTCTCCCCAGTATGACCTGCGTCCTCACGCAGGGCATACTGGAGCTTCCGGGGGGTGCGCAGCCCCCGAGCTCCCCAGCCTCTGCTGGCTCCGTCACAGGGCCGGAAATCGTGTGGGTGCTGGATCCGGCCTCCCAGGGCTCCCTCCCCGCTCATGTGTGGGGAGAGCGCACTCGCAAAAACCGGGTCTTACTGATCGTGAGACCCGGTCCAGTGTTATGCAGTATCATTCAAGGATAGTTGATTTCAGTGTGAAAATATGAAGCACAAATGTCCTATGGAGATCCCACTGAATTATCAGGAACTTCAGTCTTGAAATTTTGCATTAGGCAAAGTTTTGTTTCAGCCCCTTTAGGGAAGAAAAACAACACAGAAAACAGAAAAAAATACTTTTGCTAGTCTTCTAAAAACTCCCCCCCCCCCAAGAAAAATTCCTCAAAGAAATTTCGATTTCCCTCAGAGGTTTGATTTAAGAGGAATTCGAAACCATAATTTGAATTCTTTATTGGCATTTAGGAGAGCCCTAAAGACCTACCTGTTCTGCCTGGCCTTCCAGGGTTTTTAAACCCTGTTTTAAAGGGTTCTTAATGTGTCATGTTTTTATAAGGTTTTGAACTGTTATATTTTTTAGCTTTATTGTATTTTAAACTCTTTGTTTTCAGTCACTGATTGATATTAACTGTTTTGTGGTATTTGTGAACTGCCCTGAGCTATTCTGTAAGGGTGGTCTAGAAATTGAATGAATGAATGAATTAATTAATTAATAATGATTTTATGTTTATTAGCCCTTGAATTAGTAGTTTATGGCCAAGGGGTGGGCTACTGCCTGCTACCTGCTTCCTAAACCATTCTGATATTTCGAGTGTGTTTCTTTTAATTCACAGTACATCGTACTGAACTCTTGTAAACTGTGATTTATAGTTGCATTGTTAAAGTTACTTTTCTAAGAGTTGATGAAAACTCACCTTTTCACCTGACTGATGGACATGCTCAAAATTCTCAGGTGAAGGCACCAGTTGCTGACCACAGAATGGCCAGGACTGATCATTGGCACTATAGGAACATATCTTATTGTCTACCTGGGAGGGGATATGTATATTAAGGCACGCAAAGGATCCTGGGTTTTGGTTTACTGTAACCAATGTTGCCACTAGGTTTGCAGATCTGGGCAAAGAGAAAGACCCAACACTCTCTCATCCTCTTGCTGTCTTGCTGTCTGGGAGGGTCGCCTTCTCATGAGTGGGCTAGTCCACCATAGAAAAAATAAACACTAATGTGTTTCAGATTTCTATTTGACTGCAAACACATGAGGTAAACTTTCCAATTATAGGGGTCCCTGCTATTGTGAGGCTCTTAGCACCACTAGTTAACAATATAACTCATAATCTTCATCTTCCCCCTTGCTCCCAACCCTAGCAGACTTAATAGTAGTCAGGGCCACTTTGGGTATTCGAGCAGTTCTGAATTGTGTAAGCAGACAAGGGGAGACCGGGGATGCCTACATTCCAGGCTAATCAGAAACAGTTGGGCCCAACATTGCAGTGAATGCAAACCAGCTACTGTACTGTGGGGCTCTCTGGGATGGGACACCTGTGGATTAGAATGGTCCCTGTCTAACCTGGTGACTGTAAGCAGAACAATCGAGTATGGAGATGTGTTGTGGGGAGACCAGACTCTTTTAAGGGGCCCTTATATTCTTGGTTCCTTGCAGTTGCCAGGACCAAGAGAGATGTTGTCGAGGGACTCTTCCCGGAGCTTTGGTGGAACTGTCAACTGGGCTGGGTAGTAAAAGCCCTCCAGTCTCTATGCCAGGCACTCTCATGAAAGAGTGGTCTGCTTGGAGCAGATCCATCTTAATTGCCCAAGAAGATTATCTTGTGTGATTTAATTCTGCTCTAGATGGACATTTCTTCTCATGAGGTTTGGCTGAGACCAAGCATTCTTGTACCCAGATGAAGGGGCTGCGCCACCCTTCCCCTACTAACTGGTGGGCCACTGTGTGAAACAGGATGCTGGACTAGATGGGCCTTGGGCCTGATCCAGCAGGGCTGTTCTTATGTTCTTATGTAAAAGAAAATAGAGCAACACTAGCAAAATTTGAAGGGGCAAATCCTAGGTAATATTTCCTCTAATTATGAAAGAGTTCACTGGTCTATAATACCACCTTCCACCAGTTTACTGGTACTAAGGTTTTCTAACTTCCCACCTTTGAGGATTACTTCCCACACTGATATGCCTGCTAAGAAACACCTCTATGGGTGAAACAGTAGGAGATTGCACCCACTCTCTCCCAGGAAATCTAATCTTGCCCCAGTAATGGGCCAGAGTAGGAGAAGGAGCTTGCTTCCTCTCCCTCTCCCATAACATAAACTCAGCATATGTGTATATGCACGATGCCAATTGTTCGTTGCATATTAAAAATTGCAAACTTTTAAAAAATAATTGCAAAATAGACTAGGGCTTGGAGGAAGCAAGGTGTGTTGGTGATGTCATGGATAGTAGCAAGTAGATGCCTTTTTCACCCATTCAGACAAATCATACTCGAAACTTGTCAGAACCTGTTTTTCCAGAGCTTGTCAGAGAACTGAAAAAGAAACTGTGCAGAATTTTTGAGGATGATTTCAAACACTCCTTGCCAATCTTAAAATGTTATGTTTGCCTTTATCCATAGTTCCCACGTGAGCGACAGTGGTGGTACCACACCTGATTTGGGCTTTCTTTTTCTCAGTTTGGGCTTTTATATACATGACAGGACAGGACAATGAGACAAGTTTCAGAGAGTTTGTGTTGCTGGGATTCTCAAGGGAGCGAGGAATCAACTTGTGCCTCTTTGCAGTGGTCCTTTCCATGTATCTCATCACCCTGACAGGCAACACACTCATCATCACAGCCATCCACATCGACCCATTGCTCAGCACACCCATGTACTTCTTCCTGAGCAACCTGTCCTTCCTGGACATCTGCTATACAACCAGTGTGGTGCCTCAGTTGTTGGTTCATTTCCTGACTAGTCACAAGACCATCTCTTTCAACCGGTGCATGGCTCAACTCAACATCTCTTTGTTCCTGGGCAGCACTGAGTTCTTCTTGTTGGCAGCCATGGCTTATGACAGATATGTGGCTATCTGCCATCCTTTGCATTACATGGCCATCATGGGCAGAAGAGTGTGCATCCAGTTGGTACTGGCTTGCTGGATCAGTGGCTTCCTCAATGCTCTGCTGCAAACTGTATCCACTGTTCTCCTTCACTTCTGTGGCCTCAACACCATCAACCATTTTGCTTGTGAAGTCTTGGCTGTTATCAAGGTGGCTTGTGCAGAGACTTTTGTCAATGAAATATTGCTTGTGGTGGCAGGGGTCATTGTGCTTTTGTTCCCCTGTATTGCAGTGGTGCTCTCCTATGTGTATATCATCAGGGCCATCCTGCGCATCCGCTCGTCTGAAGGTCGCCATAAAGCATTCTCCACATGTACGTCTCACCTGACTGTGGTCACCATCTGCTATGGCACAGCAGCTTTTGCTTACATGAGCCCTAAATTCAATACTTCCCCCAACCAGGACAAGGTGCTTGCTTTCTTCTATGCTGTGGTTACTCCTATGCTCAACCCCATCATATATAGCCTAAGGAACAAGGAAGTAAAAGGAGCCTTGTCTAAAGCAGTATGGAAAACTGTCTGCTAGGGGAGATGGGGGGAGGAAGAGAGACAGCCTGGGCGGGGGCACTGACTATTGTGTTTCCCTCTGCCCTCCTCCAGGTGTGTTCCATCACTAGTGCTGCTGCTGTTGCTGCTGCTATAAGGAGCAGGCTGGGCCGGCTGGGTTTGGAGGAAGGAAGAGAGACCGCTCGGGCAGGGCACTGACTGTTGTATTTCCCTCTGCCCTAATTTTGATTTCTATACCGCTTTTCATTTAAATAATCCCAAAGTGGTTTACAATATAATTAAAACAATGCACAATTAAAATATAAAAATTATGGATAATTGATATAAATGTGAGGGGATCTCGGGTGCAGGGGCAGAAGGAGGCATGAATAGGGGCACAACCCTGAGCAAAACCCCATCTCTATGGGCCTTACCAGTACTGGGGGGACACTGGCATTACCAGCACGGCCAATGCCCTGGACTGGCCTGAACAACAAATTGGTGAGATATCGCCTAAGAATGGTGAGATCTCATCAAAGCTCGGAGAGCTCTCCCAAGATCTCAGCCTGAAGTCTCAGAGTCGGCCGAGATCTCATGAGAGTTGCCCCGTTTGCCAGGAGTTATGTAAAGAACCACTGGCTGGTGATGAGGGGTCCGTATATGATAAGGGCTCGAGCTGGCAAGAGCTCTGGGTTTCGTGGGATGGCTAGAGATTGTGCTTCCTAAAAGGGCCTATGAAGTTGACAGGCTGTGGCTGCAGGAGTGCTCTCTACATCCCCAAAGCCTCTGAGGCCATCTGGAATCACCAGGAGGCAGCCATATCCGAGGGGGATCCTTACAATAAAAATAATCTTTCTCTATGTAAAAGTTTTAAAAACCTATAGAAAATAGTTACACACAAAACACAAAGCAGCAACAGTTAAAACTGTACTCTCATATAAAAGCCTGGGTGAAGAGTCACATTTTTACTTCCCCCACCCCTGTAATGGAAGCAGATGAGTGGATGCATAAGGAGGAATCCCTTTCTCTCAAGGGAACTTTCACTGCTTTCTTTGGAGCCAGTGGGGCAGATGAGCAGCCTAGGCAGCTGGCGTGTAGGACAAG
This sequence comes from Hemicordylus capensis, assembly GCF_027244095.1. Classification (NCBI taxonomy): domain Eukaryota; kingdom Metazoa; phylum Chordata; class Lepidosauria; order Squamata; family Cordylidae; genus Hemicordylus; species Hemicordylus capensis. The sequence goes on along the minus strand of NC_069662.1, from coordinate 32,461,605 downwards.
CAATGCATGTGGAAATAGCAGGAAGGACGGGGAGGGGAGGGAGATCAGAGGACACCACTGCTGTTTGTTTGCTGACACCCCAGCACCACCCACCACTGACCTTGCCACTTACAAAAGGAAGAAAGAGACCAATCCACTTTTTAAAATAATATGATATTGAGATAGATGATCTGAAGGAGATTCAATCAATCATCTTTATTACGGTCAAAGACCAGCACAGGATATGATACGGATACAGAATAATAGAGGATCATGTGGCAATAAATCATATTACATTACAGTTATTATACACCACATTATCATGAAATAATTACAACTATTAAAATTCAACATACTATAATGTTAATCCCTGCTAACTTGGCAAAGAAGCACCTTTTAACATGATGATTCTCTTTATTTAGCAGGGGGAGTGTAACTGGCCCTATCCACCCCCAGCACAGTACCTCCAGTGACTGTTGCTGGTTTCTATCTTATGTTTCTTTTTAGACTGTGAGCCCTTTGGGGACAGGGATCCATTTAAATTTTTTTTTATTTCTCTGTGTAAACCACCCTGAGCCGTTTTTGGAAAGGCGATATAGAAATTCAATGAATGAATGAATGAATGAATGAATGAATATAATTAGTCTATAAAATTATGGTCTATAAAATACAGCTCTTAAAACTGTGGGGAGACTAATAAAATAGAAATAAAGCAAGGGTATTCATAGTTACACACAGCTATCTATAAAAGTAGAAGCATCTAAAAACTATAAAATATTTAAAATATAATAAGGCAAAATAGCTAAAACCTGAAATTAAACAACTAACTAAAGTAGGGTGATCGTGTAAAATAGTCAGTAGTTAAGAATCTGCTACATGGGTTTTAACCTGGCAGTCAGGGTCCAGCAGATCTTACATGCTGCCACGCAGAACCTGACAGCATTGTATGTGAAGGTCTGATTTTCATTCGAGAGCAGAATCTTGGTGTCATCTTGACTAGGACAACCAGGGTATCTGAGAAGTAGAGGGAGTATGAGCTTCTCTCAGGTGTCTTTGTAAAAGGGGCAAGAGAGAAGTACATGTTCAATGGTTTCCACCTCCTCAGAGTCACAAGGGCCTTTCCGTGAATTAGATCTTTCTGTATTGGCCTTCCAGAATAGCAGAAGGAAGGGCATGCCAACAGGCAAGGGTGAATGCCTTTCTGTGGCTCGGTATTTCCAACTGTGTCATATATACAGAGGGGGGGACAGTGAATCTGAGACTATCTGAGGCCAGGAAGCCAGGTGGCCTACTTAGATCTGCCTGGTGTTCCATATCCAGGATCCTCTGTTTGATGGGAAAAGTACCAATGAAACAAGTTAGTCATGACTATTACTTTCCATTGATTTCAATTTGAATTAGTCATGAATAACTTAGTCTGGGGACTGTCCAGCATGACAATGTTCTAAAGGACCAGAGCAAAAGCCGACGGTTGCCAGGCATACAGAATACCTCAACCACTAAGAACCGTGATTCAATCAAGACAAGCTCTAGAAAGTCCAAGAGGAACTTTAGCAGCTTTTCACAGCCCATAGCAAACAGGAGGGATGGGGAGAAGCTCAGCAGTGCCACTTTGTTGTAGATTGCCCGTTTCCAACAGGCTTGGAAATTGTCCTGCAGGGTCAGTGGGGCCAGGCCCCGTGGGCAAAGGGCTAGTTTAAGCCCTTTGAGAACAATCATCCAAACTTTGGCCTCAACTTTTATCATACCAGACACAGCCAGGCACTTGTAAGGCCACTATTCTGAAGAAGATTATATATCTGTCAAAAAAAAAAAAAAGGGGGGTCTGGAGTGGGCTCAGGCCTCAAATGATGTATGGCTCTATGCAGAGTTTAAATCGCCTAAACTAAACATCCTCTCACAAGTTCCATCAACCAATTGTAAAGTACCAATTTTATCCCTGCTCCCTTCACATTTGTTTCCAGTTATAGCAGTTCTTTACTTTTATTTCAGAGTTGGAATGTTTCGTAAGCTGATTGAACATTTAAAATAAATTATATTTAAAAGTTAAGCATAATTATTTCAACCACTGGATCAAGCTACCAAACACACACATTCTTGTGAGTTAATTATTTTTAATGTTTTGTCATCATGTTTTCTTTCTTTTTTGTTGTCTTAACCCATCCAAATCAGTTAGATGGTGAGCAGCTTTGAGAAATCGTTGTAAGCCACCTTAGGAACATAGGAACATAGGAAACTGCCATATACGGAGTCAGACCATTGGTCTATCTAGCTCAGTATTGTCTTCACAGACTGGCAGCAGCTTCTCCAAGGTTGCAGGCAGGAATCCCTCTCAGCCCTATCTTGGAGAAGCCAGGGAGGGAACCTGGAACCTAGATGCTCTTCCCAGAGCATGCTCCATCCTCTAAGGGGAAGATCTTACAGTGCTCACACATCAAGTCTCCCATTCATATGCAACCAGGGCTGACCCTGCTTAGCTATGGGGGCAAGTCATGCTTGCTACCACAAGACCAGCTCTCCTCTCACCTTGAAGCCAAAGGACAGGAATTCAATGGTTGACATCTTAACAATGTGCTTGCATGATGAGTACGGTTGTGCTAGCACAAGGAGTGCATAGCTGTGCTGAAAAAAATGGGATTTGTGGAACTGTATTCTAGTGCTCCTATGCAAAAGGCATGACTCAGGATTGTTTTCCCATTTGTGCAGTGTTGCACAAGTGCAAGCATGCTTGTAGCAGCAGCACACTAGCCTGGAACCCAAGCTGCAGACTTAGCACAACCGCTTTGCACTAGCACAGTGGTTCCTAACCAGGGTTCCTCCAGATGTTGATGAACTACCACTCCCATCACCCCTAGCCACAATAAATTGTAGCTGGGAATGATGGGAGTTGTAGTTCAGCAACATTTGGAGGCAACCTGGTTGGGAAACACTGTGCTAGCACATCTTCCTGCAGGTTTTTTGTTAATATGTCAGCATAGGCGTAACGGGGGGGGGCAGGGGGGGCACATGCCCCGGGCGCCATTGAGGTGGGGACGCCATACCAGTCTCTGCCACCCCCACCCCATTGCCCACCTGCCCAGCCCCAGGGCCCCTCAGCCCCTTGCCTCCAGCTCCGGCTGATCGGCAAAGAGGCTTAGGATCGGCAAGGCCTGCAAACTGCAGAGCTCTTCAATCCCCGCCTCTCAGCTGATCGGCGGGTGGGCGGGGCTTCCAGAGAGGCCTCCGAGTAGGCCTCCCTGAAGCCTGAACTCGAGTAGGCCCCAAGCAAGGAAGGAAGGAAGGAGGAAGCAGGCAGCAGACCCTCTGCCCAGACCAGACCATCCAGAACAGCTATTGCTAGGTAGGCTGTGAATTCCTTTTTGTGGTTACCCCCATATATAGGGATCTGCTTGCCATAGGGCTTTGATATGGGGGGGTGGGGCGAGACTGAGAAGTCTCTGAATATTTAATTTAAAACAGACTGGAAAATGTGCTGGCTTTAAAAACAAAAACTATCTAAAAAGGCCTATAAGTGGCTTGTTTCATGTCAGAAAATTACAAACACTTCTGGAACAAGTATATTTTATTTATTTTCATTCATTCATTCATAAATGCACTTATGTTCAAGTTGTTTTGCAATCCAGAAGGTCTGAGTGAGAACTGTGTGAAGCATGTGTTGTGATTTTATTTTATTTTATTTTTCTTGTGTGTGAACTGCTCCCCAATAACTTGCAGGGACTTCAGGGTAAATCTGGCCAACATGTGAATGCAGCACCTCTATTCCAGAGGAGATGTGTGTTAAAGGGCTTTAAAAGCCTGGTGTGAAAAGACTCCTGGAATCAAACTTTACTGAATTTGTTCAGCATTCTGAGAAAACAAACATAGGCTCACCCTGCATGGTTGAAAGTATCATTTGCTAATCTGCAGCAAGGGGTCCATTTTAATAATTAGCATTGCTAGTGTGTTCTAGGCATTAAAAGTAGCACAAATATATAGTACTCAATGTATATCACTATATACTGTGAAGTGTGCATGCGTGTATTCAGTGAAATGTATTTCCAGGTAGCATACTTATTTTGAAATATCAGACTTAAATCCTTGGGGGCCTGGGGTGTGTGGAGGCCCTGGACTTTGAGGGTCTGGGGGCCCATTTTGAAATCCTGTCTCTGGACCCATTCCAACCTTGCTATGCCCCTGGCGGAATAGTTACATATGTATTGATCACTACACATGGGTTTCTGCACAGCACCTGCACAGAAGAAACTTCCATGTAGAAAATGTGTCTCTTGTAAATTGACCCTGAGTTTTCCATCCATGACTGGGATATCTGAGAGTTACAGTCAATAATAAAAGAACAGCACACTGCTTGTGACAGGAAGGGGCAAATTACAATGATTTCTTACTTTGGCAGGGGCTGGTTTTGGCCCTGGCAGAACTTGGCTATCTGCTCCTGTTGCAAATTCCTCTGTCTAGTGTGGCAAACTAATGTATCCTCCTCCCTCTTGGTGTCAAAGTAAGCACTAGTGTGGTGAATGCACATATACCCCATCATGAGCCAACAGTCATCATAAGACAAAGGCTGACAGGAATCATTCACTGGTTTATAGACACCCCACCCCCACCACCTTCTTCTTCCCCTATTTTGCTAGTGGCTATTTGGGCAGGTGATCCTCTAGGACAAAGTCATGTTTTTTAAAGAATGAGACAGAGAAAATGACACTCGGAATCCTCGCATAACTCCTGACTGTTGTTCTAAGTCTTTTACAGAGATGGCTCATGTTTTCAGGTTTTGATCAACAACCATGTCTAGATGGTACAGTGTTCCTTTTAACAGGGATTTCCAGATATTGCTGACTACAAGTCCCATCATTCCTGCTTGGACAGTGGCGCAATTTCAGTGCTTGCCCTAGGTGCCATTTTCCCTAGTTACGCCTCTGTATGTCAGCCAAGATCTTTTTGTTAGCTGCTCTGAATATAGTCACATATACACATGGAATAAACAATCAATAACTTAAGTGTGTGTGTGTGTGTGTGTGTGTGATCTATAATAGCAATAGCAATAGCACTTAAATTTATATACCGCTCTATAGCTGGAAGCTCTCTAAGCGGTTTACAATGATTTAGCATATGGCCCCCCAACATTCTGGGTACTCTGCTATGTCACTATTGCCCCTCTGGGCAATTGCCCCAACATTCTGGGTACAACATTCTGGGTACTCTGCCCCAACATTCTGGGTACTCTGCTATGTCACTATTGCCCCCACCCGGGTATTCTGCTATGTCACTATTGCTATGTCACTATTGTACTCTGCTATATCACTATTGCCCCCCAACATTCTGGGTAATCTGCTATGTCGCTACTGACATGCTCATTCAGCTTTCGTTTGAAATGTTTGGTTTGAAGTCTGAACAGCAACAATGGATTGGACTCTCTTAAAAAAAACCCCACAACTTCTGTACTGCAAATCCATCCCAAGATATCTTCTTTTTTTCCCATTAGGAAGGAGATAAAAGGGTTGGAGGAACCACTGAATGAAACTCATGCAAGCGAAGACTGGTTTTTATTATTTATTTATTCCATGCATATCCCATTTTTCTACCATCATAAAATTCAAGGGGGCATACATGAGGTTCCAAGCCAGTCACCTAGCCCACCCCAGGCCTAGATGTGCTCTGTTTCAGCAAGCTGGCTAATAAATGCACAGGCAAACCTTGTTACTCACAGGGGTTCCACTCCTTGCCTACTGCCTAATGAAACCATAGGTGACGGGGCATTATGCCTACGGGTAAAGGGGGCCTAGGTTCCAGAATGGGGAGAAAAGGTTTAAAAGTCACTAACAACAGTGAAAAAACATGAAAATAATGTAAGCAGGGTACCGTACCATGGTCCAATGTGCACAGGAATGCCCCCCAAATCTGTGAAATGCCCCCCCAAACTGCAAAAAATAGCAGGAAAAAGGTGGTTTTTGAAAAGAAATAAGCTGAAATAAGTCACCACACGGCTCCTCCTCACAAAATAGTGGCCAGAAGTGACCTCCACAGTCACTTCCGGCCCTTCCAGAACCACGGATACATGGGTTTTAACTCTTTAGTATCAGCAGATAATGAAAATGGGTATCAGTTAACCCACGAGTACGGGGAATGGTGAATAGCAGTTCCACAAATAACAAGCTGCTACTTTATTGTGCTCACTCAAAGCATGCCTTAAGTTTCACATCCTGCAGCAAATCTGCAAGGCCTCAGGACTCACCATTGGAAAAATGCCACTTTGTTTCTCCATTAGCGATTAGCGTTGGACAGCACTGAGTTCTCAATGACCAGTTCGTACATATCAATATAAGGGGTCAGGGTGGGGTGGGGGGATAAGAAAGACAAGATGGAAACAGGCTAAGCAAATACAAGTGCTATCTATATTACACTGCTACAAGTTAGTTCCCTCACCCACCCAATTCATATGAATTCCAGTTTGGTGCAGTGCTGAGAATTGTGATAAACATTCTCAATGATCTCAGCCCCTCCGTTTGAATTACAATTCTCTGGGAAGGAAGAGTGACTAGGTTTCAGTCATTCGTGCAGATGCCAATTCATTCACAAAACCCACTAGATGATTTAATCCACCAAATATGGGAGAAGGCAGATTCCCTGCAAGCACAATGTCTGGATCTGTGCTGGCCCATTTCAAGAACGTCTCTATTCTTCCCCATACCAGAAGGCAGAATCCCATGATCCTGGCATGACACCTGTACACTAAAAAAGAGTTTCCAAAAGTGAGCAAAGTAGATATCTTGGCATAGTTTTGTGGCTCCAAGTGTACGCACTCCATTACCGGGTGGCTTCAACAATAATCACCCTGTGGCATTTGTGGCAAGGGATCTGTGTGGAATACATTCCTTGGGTGTATAGATTTGTGGATTTGGGGAGTTGATAAATTGAATACTAGTTCCCCCCCCCTTACACAACTGCCATATGGTTGAGACTCAGCTGACTTTTCCCATCACTTTGGATAAAGCCCCTTTAACTTCCTTGTTCCTTAGGCTGTAGATGATGGGGTTCAGCATGGGGGAGACCAGAGCATAGAAGACTGAGGCTCTTTTCTCCTGGTCTGCAGCATGTCTAGACCGGGGTTGCAAGTAAGTGAAGCCGATAGTACTGTAGAACAATGTGACGACTGTGAGGTGGGTGGCACAGGTGGAGAAAGCTCGTTGCCGGCCCCTGGCTGAGCGCATGCTGAGCACCACCCTGGCAATGTGGATGTAGGAGACCACGATGAAGGTGAAAGGCAGCATGAGGACAACCACACTCAGGGCAAAGATGAGGAGCTCTACCATATAGGTGTCCATGCAGACCAGCTGCAGTATGGCTGGCAGCTCACAGTAGAAGTGATTGACCCGATTGGGCCCACAGAAAGGGAAGCTTGCAGTAAGGGCAGTGAGCGTTGCAGTATTGAGGAAGGCTATGATCCAGCAGACGCCTGCCATCTTCATATACACTTGCATTCTCATTATGGTGGGATATTGCAGAGGGTGGCAGATGGCCACGTAACGGTCATATGACATGAAAGCTAGGATGAAGCACTCAGTCATCCCACAGGACAGGGCCAGGTTGAGCTGGGCCATGCATCTGTTGAAAGAGATGATGTTCACCGCAAAGACTAAGTGGACAAGCATCTGGGGGACAGTGATCATTGTAAAGAGTATGTCCAGCAATGAGAGGTTCCCAATGAAAAAGTACATGGCCGTGTGCAGGCGGGAATCCGCCCAGATCAAGAAGATGATAAGGCTGTTTCCAAGCATCGTAGCGAGAGACATGACCAGGCACGATCCCAAGAAGAGACGCTGCAATATGGGGTGACTGGTCAAGCCCAGAAGAATGAACTCCTTCACTGAGGTCCCATTATGACCCCACATCTTGCTCATCAGACTCCACCTGCAATGATGAAAATAATGATGGTAACAGGAAGGTCTCTCTGCTTTCAGCACCATACACATAACATACACAATATTATACAACTGTGTTCTTCAGCTGGGAGCTCATGAGCCTTATGAGGCTCACTGTGTCATTTTAATCAGCTCTCCAGGACTCTGTCCTTCCCCTTCCTTCTGCCATAGACTTTTGTGTTTCTCAGCTACTCACGTTGGCTGCTTGCATTCTAGTCTTAGCAGCTGCTTCCTTCCCTTATGTCATATGCAAACAAACTCAAATATATCCTGATCTGTTTCAGAACCCATGAAGCACTATGCTTTGTTGACTAAACTATGAAGAACTTCTGTTCAGAATGTTGTCCAACAAATAACTCCCAGAATATCACAAAGAAAACTGCACAATTTATGTTTGGGTTGTTTTTTGTTTTTTTGCTTTTCTATTCCACTTTTCTTTCATCATGAAATGTAAGGTGACATGATTGGGACCTGCAGGTGGCTACCTGTCTAACTAGGCACTGACCAGACCTCCTGTAGACTTGCTTAGCTTATCAAGGCAGCTGTGCCTTCAGATCTTAGATCATGCCCTAGAACCTTCTTCCAATTAATTCAAATGCATCTTAAAATCTAGCAAGTTCTGTGGAAAATATAGTTTCACATAGATATCATTTATACAGAAACGTGTTCTGTTTTCCAGTCTTGTTGCATAGCAGCAAATATTTCTGACTTAAATTATTCTCCCTTCCTGGTGGGGTAGCACTTTCAGAAGTTGCATGGTGTGTTGATGGATGCTGTGAACAGAATCCACATACATTCTCCTAGTGCAAAGGGAAGGGAAAGTCTCAGTAGAGACATTTTACTAACATATCTGACCACTCAGACTCATGGGTTATTGCAAACACCTACACCTGTACAAGCAAATCGATGTTTGGGATAAATATACATCTATCCAGGTAGGTGTATGTGTAATATATAAAGGTAAAGTTGTGCTGTCAAGCCAGTGTCGACTCCTGGCAACCACAGGGCCATGTGGTTTTCTTTGGTAGAATACACGCAGTATGAGATGATGCCTTCCAGCAACTTCCTATATCGCTGCTGCCCAATATAGTTGTTTACTATAGTCTGGGAAACATACCATAGCGGATTTTAACCGACAACCTCTTGCTCACTAGGCAAGTTACTTCCCCACTGCGCCATTAGGTGTAATATAGACATAGATAAAATAACACAAATACAATGTGTTGAAGCTCTTCTCACAATCAGTGAGAAGAGTTTCCTCCTGGCCTGCAGGAAGAGCGGGCTTAGCCCGCTCTTCCCGCAGATGATCAGAAGGCAGCCCTGGGTGGCTGGATGGGCCACCCACACAACTGCCGGCTCTGTCATTGAGCCAGCAGGGGCTGTGGGGATCAGGGGCCACGTGGCATCCTGGAGAGACCCCCAAACCCAGGAGGCTGCTTGCAGCATCCCAGTCGGGGGCCTACTCGTGTGTTGCCACGTGCCGCAGCAACACACAATCAAATAGATGAGGTTAACAGGGTGCCTGCTCCGTAAACCTCATCTAAGGGGAGGGGTACTTTTGGAGGTTTGCTGTCAGGAGCCATGCAGCTCCCGTGGCACAAGACAATCGGCCAAAAGCGGGCTAGGCTCCCTTAGCCTGCTTTTGGCCGATCGTGAGAATAGCCTCGTTGTTTTAGATAGATAGATAGATAGATAGATAGATAGATAGATAGATAGATAGATAGATAGAATACGCACATATTATAATATACACATATATATAATATCATCCGTCCTATTACTAGACAGCATCTTTGGTCTTTTTGGGTGATGGGTCTTAGCACTCATATTTTTGAACTAATACGTATTGTCACAACATGACACCAAATGCAAGGGCGATCCTTGCTTCTATAAACATGTATAGGATTGAGCTTATTGCGGCTACTTCTCCAGTCCATCCACTCACTTCAGCAGCACATGGCAGCACTTCCCAAAGTGCAGGCAGCAGTTGTATTCTGCAGCTCCTAGTTGCAGCCACAGTGCAGTGACAAAATTAGTGCCATTGCACTGGGTCCCAAGACTGGTTCATTGAAGGTTGCTCTGTTCTGTCAGGCACTTAATGAACTTACAATGAACTTCCAGGTTGGCAGTGATGTGGACAATCATTTCAGGCACACACTTTTTAATATACGTTTGCTTAGCACTGAAGGCACAGAGGTCATTCACACAATCAAAAATTGTGTTCTGCCCAGGTTTGGGAGCTGTGTGCACTCCCAATTTTCAGTTGTGTGGAAGCAAGGTAGGAGGAAAAACTGGGTAGCTTTAACTCCCTTACCTCCTACCTGCTTACACACAACCAGAAATTTGGAGCGCACACCACTCGCAAGCCTGGGTAGAACAGTTTTTGATTGTGTGGATGACCTCACAATGTCCTACAGTAGCTTTTTGTGAGACTAGGAACCCAACAAGAAACTGCCATTGAGAATTCCATATCCTGGCATGCCACCTTGCCAAGATCACTGCCCCTCAGCTAAGAGATCAATCCAACTGCCCATCAACTCCTTTGCATTTCTTATGGCAGCAAAATCATACTTGCTACACATTTGCTACATTCAGTTTCATGTAATAGTTTTTCGAAGCAAGCATCCATCTTGAAGTTTAAGAAAGGCCTTTCAGCGTTATACTGTATTTACTTTAATTGAAGATGACTCTGAATTTGACCTGAATCGAAGACTACCCCCTTAAAAATTAGAGGTCAAATACATGTTATACCTACTTTACTCAAAAGGAACAGGACTCTGAATTTAAGATAACCTCCTGATTTCTAATATCAAAAAAACTTGGATTCAGGTTAATATAGTACACACGTGTGCCTTCTTGGTGATCGGCAGAGAATCCAACAGCATTAAACAACCAGAATCCAGAGTCTGGCTTCAGTGCAATGTTACCAATGAAATCTCTGATGTTTACATATAGCTTTTCACATCTACTTCAATTTTGGGGACAAAATTTTCATACACAATGGGATGTGCAATGGAACATGTGCATGGACAAAAGAGTCTGGATTTTTTTTTTTTAAGCCCCTCTCCAAAAATGGCCCAATCTCTGAGCAAAGCATGTTGGAGTCTGGCCAGTGTCTAGTTGATATGTACAGTGCTCTGGGACGTCAGTGTATCCCTAGGCTACCTTGCCTTTCACTCTGAACATGCAGTTTTGCAGAAAATTGAACAAAATCTGATCTCTCTGGTGCCCTCCAGAGAATGGTACCCCTAGCCTGGGCCTATGGGTCCTACTGGGAAATTGATCTTTGAGTGTATTCCCTCTCCCTATAAACTGGAGCCACTGTTTCACTACTTCTGTTGTTTTTCTGTGAGATCACTGTGGATACTAAAATGCCATACTAGTATTCCTAAACCACAAAACAAATATAAACAAATAAATCAATACTTTTAGACATCTCACTGTCTGGTTGATCAATGATTGTTTTGTGGGTGAATTTTGGGTGTTGGGTGTTTTTGTTTTCATTCTTGGAAATTCCTTCAAGTTTACGAACGATTTGTGGTAATTGTTTTGCTTTTGGTAATCCAGAGTCAAAATAATATTATTGATAACAATCAGTAGGCATAAAACACTGGCCCACATACACCACCATGACCTTCAACCACATGTGGCTGAACATGTGTGTGGTGTTGTGTGTGTGTAAAACCCCACCTATATCATTGCAGAATGGGGTAGTTCTGCTCTGACTTAAAGTTGCACAAATGCAGTTCCATGACAGAACACCCATTTTTACTAATGGGTGTTGTGTTGTGCAACTGTGTTTGTGCAACTTTAAATCAAAGTGGAACTGCCCTGTTCTATAACAGCATGGATGATGTTTTACACACACAGGTAGCAGTGTGGGCAGTGCACTACAATCTGCATATCATTGCACTGTATGGGGGCTATTTAAAAAAAAAACACACAACATACCTTCTATACATTATTGAAGTAATTTGGGCAATTGTACAAACAGCCCAATAAAACAGACCAGTGTTGTTATCCATATGCTATAGAGTAGATGGGGGAAGCAAAGTGGCTGCAAATTATTGGCTTGCATAGGCCCACATCATTGAGTTAATGAGTGGTTATATATTTGAAGCAGATATTTGACATCTCTATTTCTTAGCCATATATTCACATAAAGAGTCCACTTGCTTCTATGGTTGAATCTGTCATCATGATTCATGCACTGGCATTTATTCATATCATACTGCAGGATGGGAGGGATGCCCCCAAAAAACTAATGTGCCATTGACATTTGAGGTGAAAAAGCCAAAAGTGATATTTTTTGCTTTTGAAAGGCTACTCTGGAATAATCCATACATTCTGGTCATCTTAACAAATCACATGCTTTTCAATCAGTTTATTCTATTAATCCATCAAGCAACCATCCTTACATGAAAATATCGGGGAGAGAGAAATCCACTTTAGAATTGCAATTTACAACTATTTGACATGGGAAAATGTATCATTTAGGGGGTGGAAGTCAGTTCTGACTGTGGAGCATCTCTGCTGTGAGAGCTTACTGGCCACAACAGCCCAAGAGATGACTTCATATGCAGAATTTCACATGCAGCTTTTGCTTCTTTTGCTTCTGCCTGCATGCAGACCCATGTACAAAGAATAATCTCCAGTCAGTTTTTACTACATGCATACATCTATCTATCTAGTACTTACAAAGAACAAATGAGGTCGTACAACTTTGTCTGGACTGTACCAATTCGAAACCCACATTGGGGGCTTACCTGATAAAATACCTGATAGACAAAAGTCATAGAAAATTAACAGAGAGAATATTAAACTGGGACCCTTCTTCCGGACAGCTAGGAAATGTTTTTGTATGGCACATTCAGTCATGTGTGTCCCTGGCAGCAATGTGAAGAGGTGCAGTGAAGTAGTATGTTAACCACCTTGTTTGCTCATCATGAGAACATAGCCTCAGCTGAAAAGGAGTTGTACTTCCATATCACATGCCTCCCACCCTGAAATTACCCCCACATACATGCATCTGTAAACGTGGTAGGAAAACACCTCCACCATGCAAATCTGCCATTATTTACCTGCTAGTTATGTTAAATCAATTCCATATGTTACCTGTTTTCTATGGTTCAGATACCATGTGAAGAATTATCATCAACAATTGCATACACTTCTGAAAGCCCTGGTCTTTAAAGGTTTGGACTACATTTCAGAATATATATTGTTTTTAATAACAGAAAACTCACGTAGCTGTCAATTGGGGGTAGGATCCAAAAGGAACACTGACACTTTTGATTGGAAGCAACTATTCATCTGGTGAATAAGAACAAAGTCGTTAAGATGTATTGGAAGACCCAAGAGCCTCCACACAATCTGGAAGAAACATTCTTTGGACAGAGGCATACATGACTGAATTATTCCTATATCTGAACCAACACAGAGAATATCTTGCCTTCCATAATGTATACAAGAATTCCTTGGAGGAGGTCCAACCATACATGGAGATTTGCCTAACTCTTCAAAGCTGAAAGGTTGCCAAACAGAATCAAATGGAGGTGGTGGGGGGAGGAGGAAGCCACAATGAGACACCAAAATATCAAAGGCATTGCCTTAAAGAAGTTTAGGTCTGAAGATTTTATTGCTTTTTAATTAGGCAAATGTCTTGTTTTATAAAACAAGAGACCTGTACAGCTCTGCGAAATAATTGCAGCATAATTCTTGCCAAAGTCAATGGAACAGCTCTGCTAGGAGACCAAGAGGTCATTCACACAATCAAAAATGGTGTTCTATCCCAGCTTGGGAGCTGTGTGTGCTCCCAGTGTTGAAGTTGTCCGGAAGTAAGGTAGGAGGAAAACCTGGGTAGAAGTGATTGTGTGGAAGCAAGGGAGGAGGAAAAGCTACCCAGGTTTTTCTCCTAACTTGTTTCCACACAATCACTTCTACCCAGGTTTTTCTCTTACCTTGCTTCCACACAACCAAAAATTGAGAGCCCACACACAGCTCCCAAACCCAGGTAGAACACCATTTTTGATTGTGTGAATGACCTCCATGAATAGTATAGGAACTGAAATAAAGAATAATAGCTGGCATCCTAGCTACAATGTGTTTGCACTTCTAGAGGCTGTGGGGGTGTGATCACATGACCCCCCATGATCACGTGACCTCACATGACTCCCCCATCCCCCTGTAAGAGTGCAGTTCTACAAGAGCCTTCAGACTCCAGAGCACGGGGAGCACTTCAGAGTCCAAAGGCCCTTTCACAACTGCTTCCCTTCCCTTCGTGCTTTTCATGCAGGGGATGGGGCAGTTGCGCAATGGGCCCCTTCCTCACCCTGCAGCCCCTAGAAGTGCAAGCACATCATTAGTCAGGATAACAGCCTGTTTAACTATATATCCATTTTAAAAATGTGTACTCCTCCCAATCTCACAGTGTCAACTCATGGCAGGTTACAGCGATAAATTCAAATAAAATTGAACTGATGGCTATAGGCTTGCATGGGGAAATTAGCTCAGGAAGGAACAGTTCCATGTCAGATTAAGTTTATACAAAGTCCCTATTCAACTTGCAGGCCCCTACTGGACAAGCTTATATCCACTGGAGGAGGATGCCAGCTGGCAGCCCATGTTCCTCCCACCAGGTCCCCCTCCTCCCACCACACCACCTGTGTCTGACATCAGATGATGCGTCTGACCTCAGACGCGGGGGGCATGCCTTCGTCCGCACAGCCTGAGAGCAAATATATTTATTTTATTTATTTTATTTATTTATTTTATTTATATACCGCCCTTCCAAAATGGCTCATTTAATGGCTCATTTAAAAGCAGGGAGAATGTCCTTGGCCGCTCTGTGAATGCATGGAAAACATGACAAATGTTTTAGATTAAGTTAAGAAGTAGTTGTTAAAACAATACAATAATAAGATACTATTAAACAGAAATAAAATCTGTAGTGACTCAAAATCTGAGTTACACCTTCCCCCCGCAAAACAGCCCACACAATTAAGATGAGAGATAGTTAAGAAAGGGACTAAGAGCATCCCCACTTGACACATTTCTTGGATGTCCCTTTATCATGTGGGGGTGGTTCATTTGAACCACCACTCCACATGGAACCCAAAGAAATGCACTGGAAGGACATCAGGATGTCCAGGAAGTCTCCAGGACAGGAGTACTCTTGGCATGTCCTCCTCCCTAATTGTGTGGGCCAGTTTGTGGGAGGAATGTATCATCCAAACTGGACCTGTGTTTTTAGAAATGGTTTCCCATATATATGGTGAAGATAAGTCTGACACTTCACCCTTAAGAATAGTGATAGTAAAATGGGCAGACTGGATAGATAAGTCTTTTCCAAACACCATTAGTAGTAAGCATCCACATAGACACTTGGTTGTAATCAATTGTTGGAGCAGTCAACATATGTCGAATTTCACTGTTTAAGTGAAGGATAATTCATGGAAAGGGCTCAAGTAAAACCCAGTGGGTGATATGCAGACTAAGTTACTCAACAGTACTGCTAAAGAGTTACTTTAAAGGAAAACTTCATTTTAATACAACTTTCATCAGGTAATCAGCCAGCATAACGTAGTGGTTAGAGGACTGGACTAGAACCAGGAAGATCTGAGTTCAAATCCCCATTCAACCATGAAACTTACTGGGTGACTTTGAGTCACTCATGTATCTCTCAGCCTAACCTACCTCACAGGGTTGTTGTGAGGATAAAAATAACCATGCTCTGAGCTCCTTGAGGAAAAGCGGGATATAAATGTAATAATAACAACAACAACTCAGGATGTCAGCTACTAACCCCTGCTAACTGAGCAAAGAGACACCCTTTAAAGTGGTGATTCTCTTATATTTAGTAGAAGGAGAGCAACTGGCCCTATCCAACCCCAGCACTGCATCTCTCCAATGGCTGTTGCTGATATCTGTTTTATGTTTCCTTTTAGATTCTTTTTAGATTAGTTTTGTATCTGTTTTATGTTTTTTTTGTGAGCCCTTTGGGTACAGGGGGCCATCTTATTTATGTATTATTTATTTTCCTATGAAAATTGCTTTGAGAACTTTGTTCGAAGATCACTATATAAATATTCATAGTAGTAATAGTAGTAGTAATGTAATGTCATCACACCATGAGGTTTCCTGTCCCTTGCTCTTAGCTATTGAATGACTCTGATGGGAAAACTAACAATATCCTCCTTCTGACATTATTGAGTGCAGCGGTGCACATGGCTATATCTAGGAAAGCAAGGAGCAAGTGCTGACCAGGAGCTATCACTCACCCCCTACAGTGTGGACCTACATGGTCCTGTTTGTGTGAGGGGGGAAGCACCAAAACTGTGATTGCTGCTGCTTCCATGAGCAGCAAACCCTGGAGATCCATTCTGCTGCTCACAGAAGTGCCTGCCATCGTGATTATAGTGCTTCCCCCTTCACACAAAAAGGACCATAATCAAGAGTGCCCGGTAGGAGTGTGGGGAGAGAGAGACATCTTCCGGGTGGGACTTGCTCACGGCTTTCCCAGCTGAAACTGTGAGTGCCACTGCACTCAATAATGTATTGAATAGGGCTAATATGGTGATGTCACATTAGGGTCTTCAAATTATTTAAGACATAAGCTTCCATTCAGAGTTAATAGAAGTATTTGGGTAAGTACGCTAGTTCATATTCACACTACCCCACCACCCATTTTATCATTATTTCTTATCATTATCATTTCCATCCATTGTGCCCTCTTATCTCCCAAGAAACCATATCAAACACCCCAGGCCATACTCTGTCCTGAGAATCTGCAGTTCTATGAATTCCCTAGATGCCAAAATTTTGCTATCACTGAAGCTGTTTTAAGAGCTTCAGAATAAATATTCCCTTACCACAAATGGAGAATTTCAGTTATTCTCAATGGCAAGGGACTATTCACTTCCCAACCAAATTATGATTAATTAGTGAGGAGAGGAAAAAAAGTACCCTTGAGGCAGAAATACACTAGGCAGAAAAAAGCATACCATATATTGTGAAATATAAGAGTTTCATTTCTGTGTAGAATGAATCGTACAGTGGAAGATGGGACCAGAAGACAGATTTTACTACCCATATTAAAAACTGAAGCATTTTCATCATACAGTAAATCAGTCATTGACATTAGTTTCAGCCTTCGCTCATCAAAAATGCCACAGCAAAACTCCACTGAATAAGGTAAAACTGAGATAGTCTGATTAACTTTTATTTTTGGTCTATTGAGTGTGAACCAGAGTGTGAACCTACTGAGGAGGAGCAAAGGAGTACTGCGTGTATTCTAGACAGTGCTTTCAGTTCCCCTGAACTGTGCTTTCAGAGAAGAGAGCTAGTCTGGTAGTAGCAAGCATGCAGGGGCGTAGCAAGATGGGAGTGGGCCCAGAGACAAGATTTTAAAATGCCCCCCCCCACTGAAGCTCAGCTCATGAAGTAAAGAAATCTTAAATGAGGCTGAATCGTGGTCACAAAAAGCAGAGTAAAATTATACACACACACACACATACGTGTGTGCCACAATAAAACATCACCCTAAATTATCTTTTAAAAGGTTTTGTAAATTGTGGACGATGCAAGTCATTTAATGGTCCTAGAGAAAGACCTGCTGTTCTGGTAGCTCCAGGTCTTAACATCCACATTCGTTTCGGAGGATGAATACAACTGAAGGAAGCCTGGGCGGGTGCATGGCTGGGGGAGTCGGTCATGTGACTTACCTCTGAAGGGCCCCCCAAGGCTGTGGGCCCCCAGACAACTGTCTCCCCTTGCCCTATGATAGTTACGCCCCTGCAAGCATGTCTTGTCCACTTAGCTAAGCAGAGTCCTGGTTGCATATGAAAGGGAGACTAGAATTGTGAGCACTGTAAGATATTCCCCTGAGGGGATGGAGCCGCTCTGGGAAGAGCATCTAGGTTCCAAGTTCCTTCCCTGGCATCTCCAAGATAGGGCTAAGAGAGATTCCTGTCTGCAACCTTGGAGGAGCTGCTACCAGTCTGTGTAGACAATACTGAGTGAGATGGACTCACTATGGTCTAACTCAGTATATGACAGCTTCCTATGTTCCTATGTTCCCTGTGGATGGATGATGAAGATCAGCAGGTCCACCTAATGCTCATTCATGAATAGAATGCACACCCTAAAGCATATTAATAATCAGTTATGGAGCATTTCTGAAGCACTTCTCATAATCTTGTTGCCTATACAACATCCTTGTAAGGTTGCTCTTCCAAACCCATGGGTTGTATGCAAAGGTTTCCTTCTACTGATGGAAGCAGGTTCCTATAATGGAAAGACTCCTTTTCCATCAGGTAAATTTTACTTTGGCAGAGGAAGCCCTTTCCATTGGTGGAAGAGAACATTTGGATCCAACCCATAGAAAGAAAGGCATTGCTCTTGTTTCTCTGTGTGTACATTAATGTAACCCTAGTCATCTGCACATATGTCTAGGTGATAGAACATGTGGTGGTGTCTCAGCTGCAGAGGGTCTTGGATGATACATATCTAGATCCCTTTCAGTCTGGCTTTCATCCTGGATATGGGACGGAAATGGCCTTAGTCACCCTAGTGGATAACCTATGCCAGGAGCTTGACAGGGGGAGTGTGCATGGGACATCATTAGAAGGGCTGCCAGGCAGGGCCAGACACAGGCCGCCATTTGGCTGGCTCTGCACCTGCCTTCCCCATTGGTGATGAATGGGGGAAGTTGTCAGCAGTGGACAGATGAGAGCTCCAGAAATGACCCTGACAGGGTTTTTAATGTGAGCATGGAAGAAGATGAAGTGGCAAGCATCTTCTTCTCCCCAACCTGTGATTCAAGCTTCTTGAGCTCCTGATTTAAGCTTTGCAGGCTTGTGGTTAGAGGCAAGGAGAAGAGGCTGTTGGCAGCTCCTTCTTCTCACCCTGTGCACCTTCCAGACCTGGAAAGGTCAAATCAAGAGCCAATGGGCTTCACAGGACCCCACTGCCACCACAAAGCCCCAAGACTGTCAGCCATTACCCAATGTGGTTCACCTCTGATGCCACTTTTGAACATGATTGTCACTGTAACTCTCCACAGTAGAGGTGGGAATAAATCCAAACTGTCCATGCCGGATATAATGGAATTCTGAGAGTGCAGCAGGCAAGAAGCTATATCCACTTAATTTAATTAACAAAGAAAAACCAAAATACGTAAATACATAGCTTGCTGTACTGGTCTATTAGAAGAAAAATCCACAATCCAAAGTACATAATGCTTTTATTATTACCAACCAAAGGTATAAGGACTCATTTTAGAAGAAGCTTTGAAATCATTTTTGCATTTCAGTTTCTCCTTGGAGGAACCCTGAACTACACTTCAGATTCAACTTTGAAGAAATTCCAGTTCCAACTTGTGAATAATCACTTCTAGCTAGTAATGTGTGATTGTATTGCATATACATCCAAAAATCTCTACCACTACTTCAACAATCTATTATGAAATCATGATGCATGCATGTGTGTGTTAAATGTTTAAGCAACAGATAGATTTTTAAAATAACCATGCTTTGTTTGATTTTCAGGAATGAAGAGATGAATAAATTGGGAAACCAAACAATCATTTCAGAATTAAAGCTCCGTGGTTTTGGTGATGCACCGCACTTGCAGATTCTTCTCTTCCTCCTCTTCCTGCTGATCTACATCTGTACTATGGTTGGCAACATCCTCATCATTTTGCTAATAATTTTGGAGCAACAGCTTCACACACCCATGTACTTCTTCTTAGTCAACTTGTCCTGCTTGGACAGCTGCACAGTTTCCACGGTCCTTCCCAAGGTGCTTGCTGGCTGCCTGAATGGGTATCGAACAATTTCTGTGTGGGGTTGTATTGCCCAGTTCTATTTCTTTGCTGCTGTGGTTGCTACACAGTGCTATCTCTTATCCATGATGTCTTATGATCGGTATTTAGCCATTTGCAGACCTCTCCACTATGCCTCTCTTATGGATAGAAGGCTGTGCTTTCGTCTAGCAGCTGGCTCCTGGATCAATGGGTTCATAGGGATGTCAGTATACATACCATTGATGTCCCAGTTAATATTCTGTGGGCCCAAAGATATTGACCATTTTTTCTGTGATGTGAGCCCATTAATGAAGCTTTCTTGCAGTGAAACCAAGACCATGGAGTTAGTGACCACCATTTTCTCATCCATTTTCACACTGCCTCCGTTCATGTTAACCCTGACATCCTACATATTAATTGTCAACAGTATCATGAGAATCCCATCCACAACTGGGAAGAAAAAGGCCTTCTCCACATGCTCTTCTCATCTCCTTGTGGTTTCCATTTTCTACGGGACCTTAATCATAGTCTATGTGCTTCCAAAGACAGAGAAACTGAGAAAATTAAATGAAGCCTTCTCTGTGTTTTACTCCATCCTGACTCCCTTGATCAACCCTCTGATATACAGCCTGAGAAACCGAGAGATGAGGAAGGCCCTGAGAAAGTTTCTTGGGAAGTTTGTAAAGCTCTTAAGGCCTCAGGAAATCTAAGAACATTGGTCTACAACATTTTCCCCTGATATGGTGATGGAGAGATCTGTCTAAGAATAATGGCTAACGTACAACACAATGCACCTGCCTTGGCAGAGGGATGTGTTTGCCTTCTGCCCTAGCCCAGAGCCTGTCTTCACTGCTAGTGGAGGCAGGGGAGGCTCTGTGCACACTAAGTAGGGGTGTGCGACCGGGTCGGCTCGTGCTCGAACTGAGCCAGTGCCATAAAGAGTGAAGCTGGTCTGAGTTTGTGTCGAGCCAAACCAGTTCTAAAAACCCTCTCAAAGGGGTGAGCTGGCTTGAGGAGCTTGAGGAGTGCACTTGCAAAGGGGAATCTGGGAAAGATTGCCCCTTACAAGTAAAGGGCTTTCTAGAAAGTAAATGTGGGGGCAGGGGAGGAAAAGGTAGTCTTTACCTTTTAAAATGTGATGTGGGGATGACAGGGGCAGGAGCTCCTCCAACCCCCCTGCCAACCTCCCAAATGACAGGCCGTGCCAGCTGCGGCCCATTTTGGGACTCTGCGCATGTTTGACCACCATTAGAGTGACCGATGCATGTGCCCAGAGGCCATTTGTGTCACCATGCAATTTGTGTGGTGACACAAATGGCCTCTGTGCGTGTGTGGAGGTCACTCAAATGGTGGCTGCACATTCACAGAGGCCCAAAACAGGCCCCAGATGGCTCGGCCTGTCATTTGGGAGGCTGGCAGGAGGGGATTGGAGAAGCCCCCTCCACCATCCCCACCTCCGCCATCCCTGCTTCCAGTGCTGCTTTTTAAAAGGTAAAGACTGCCCTTTTCCTTGCCCTCCCCCACCTTTACTTTCTGGAAAACCCTTTACTTGTAAAGGGGAATCCTTGTCAGATTCCCCTTTACATGGATACCCCTCTAGGTGGCTCATGAGCTGGCTCCCCCAGCTCAACAGCCAGACCAGACTGGGCCACAGCTCAATCGAACCCAAGCCAAACCGAGAAAACTGGTTCCATGCACATTTTTAACATTAAGGTGTATGCAATCACTGTTCCATTGTTACCGCCATGATTCCTAATGGTGGTCATGGCAGGCCAGTGATTACACATACCTTAATGTGCACAAAGCCTCTCCCACCTCCATTAGAAGTGGTAATGGGCTCTCAGTTGGGGCAGAAGGCACACACATTGCTCTTTCATGAGAGGTGCACTGTGCTGTGTGTTAGCCAATATTTAGTAACCCAAAACACTCCAGTTTTAAATGAGAGTTAAGATGTTTTACATTCTCATTCTTGCCCTCAAAAGCATGGACATTTCATAGCAAGGTACCCATCTTCATTTCCATGCTTTATAAACTTTAAAGACTTTGTACAGTGTCATATATTATGCTGTTTGTAGAAATGAAACTCCATGCACACATATTTTGCCATATACCTCATCATCCCAGGGATATATTTTCATGGAGAACTATACCACGTGAACTAAACTTTTAGTAATTGTTTTGTGGGATAAGGATGATGAGGATGATGAGACTGATGAGGCTGATGAACCATTTTTCAATAGCAAAAGTTCTTAAAGGGGTCCACATAGCAAAAGGAATGGGGGAAAATGGTTCCTTGCTACCCCAAAGGGCACAAATGAGACGCCAATAGCCACTGCAGAGTGTCTATGCTGAGCTAGATGGGGACAGTTGCTCTCACTCTGCTAAATATAGAAAGTCAGCACTTTAAAACATGCCCTTTGCTTGTCTTGGCATTGCAACACAGCTACAAAAAGCAGAGTGAGCTAGGGAAGAGAGATTATTTAGACTAAGGGCTGATACAGATGATACTTGCACACAACGCAGCAGAAAGAATGCACACTGACATATCTTCCCCACTCATTGTGCTGTTCCACCCCTCATGGTGATGTGATCCAGGTTGCTGAGCATGGATGTGCCATCCATCACGGCTATGACACTTCCCCCTTTAGACAGCAGAGCCATAACTATAAGTGACAGGTGCGAGGTGGTGAGTGACAGCTCTGGCGTAGGAGTTCTTCCCCGCTTCCGGAGCTGTAAACGTGAGCATTGCTGTGCTCAGTAACATGTGAAAGAGGTTCATGTTGCAAGATTAGGAGTGCTTTGGATGTTCTATTTCCCTTCCCCCAGACATGACTATGTGGGGTGGAATGGTGGGGAAGACAAATAACTCCTCAAATGGCAAATGCTACTGGAATCTGAACTGGCTGTAGGGTGGCAGTTGTCTAGTCTCAGGATTTACTGTTAGAGATGATTTGGGTGATAGTCTTCTGGCTCATAAAATTAAAAGGGGAATGTGTTGAAAGTATGCCTGCTCTGATATCTATTGCAGATGTCCTGATCCCCTACCAGTGTGCCCCATGTGTGTGTGTGTGTGTGTGAGATATTTTCATAAAACAAGGATGGGTATGCCCTTGGTGCATCCCCATTTTAATTGTGAAGGCTGGAAAAGTCTTGTCTGAACTGGAGCTTTGATATTCAGATGTTTTAGGGATTGTTGGTTAATAAGGTCTCAATGGCTGCATTCGCACATAATGCGAAACTGCAGTTAAATCAGACAGAGGTTTGCATTTGTGAACGTCCAAATGCGTGAAACCACAGTTTTGCGGCAAAATTGACCTCCAGTTTCCCTTGCCAATTTGAATCTTAGGTTTGTAGTGAATTTCACTATCCCAACCAGAGGTTTTGCAGCAGCAGTGTTACATACAAATGTGGATGCTGCCTTAACCACAGTTTTGTGCTGTTTCTGGAACTGTAATCATAAAGAGATTGGTCCAGACTTGCCCGGGATCACACCTGCTTCTTCCCTGGGGTGCTTCTCGCTGCCTGCCTCTCTGAGCACTTGCCCTTCCCCCCACTCCAATCTAATATAGCAATTGCCTGGCCACTTCCCACCCCAAGCCTCCAAGCCCATCAAACAGGAAAGTCACATGTGGGAATGGTCTCTTCCCACTCTGTCCCTTGTTCCCCCCTTCTGACAGTCAGGAGAGAAAGGGGATGCGGTGGTAAGATGGGCACTATGTGCTTTGCTCTCCAAAAATGAAATGATAAAAATGTATTTTCACAAGCACATGCAGTTGTGGTGGTAAACAGGGCAACCCCATTAGATCACTGGGATGGCAGCTTACAGCAGGTGGTGATACCCAGGGTCAGGTTTAAAGGGCAGCCCCAACTAGGAATTATTGAATGGCTCAGGTCTATATTCTGCACAATGATGTTGGAGAAGGGAGGCCCAGCCCCTTCCCCTTGATGGAATGTGTGTGGTCCCTAGGCTTACTCATGAGAAGGGCCAGGCAGCAGGATAAGCATTGCCTCCAGGGAAAAGAGAGATTCCTCAAATGCAATGAGGATGGTAGCTGCTCCTGAGCAGACCACTCTCTCATGAAAGTGGAAGGCTATGTGGATAGTGGATACACCTTCACAACTCATGAGCAAAAGCATCCTGGGGGACAGGGGGATTGGGCAAAATCACTAATAATGTGTGATGACATCCCTTCTCCCATGGACAGCACTTTCATGCATGCAGGCTGGAGGGCAGATGCCACCCAGCCCGCTTGCTTGACATAAGCAAGCCACAGGGACAGGTACCTGTTCTGGTGACTGCCATGAAAAACCAGTCAAAGTGGGCCCTCTGCCAGCCAGCCATCCACCCACCTCTCTCTCTCTCTCTCTTTCTCTTTCTCTCTCTCTCAAAATCTATGTGCCACAATAGAACATCACCCTAAACTCCAGGTCTTAACATCACATTGGTTTGGGAGGATGAAAACAAATGAAGGAAGCCCGGGTGGGTGCGCAGCTGAGGGAGTCAGTCATGTGACTTGCCTCTGGGGAGGGGCCCTCAGGACAGTGGGCAACTGTCTCCCCTTGCCCTATTATCTGTCTGGATCAGCTGAGAGGGCTCTGCTCTGTGTGTCGACCACTTCTGAGGCTCATTTGTCAAGCACATGGGACAGGGCCTTCTCAGTGATTGCACCCAGGCTGTGGAACTCACTCATGGTTGAGATCTGCACGGCTCCCTTTCTCCCAGCCTTTCAGAGAAAACTGAAGATCACCCTTTTTATACCTATCTCTGTTTAACGTTGCTGTGTTTTTATTTTATTTTATCTTATTGAAGTTTTATTACTGTGTTTATCTTCTTGTTAACTGATCCAGGGGCTTCAGATAAAGGACAGTATAAAATATATATAAAATAAATACATACATATGGACTGTGTATGGACTATGATGAAAAGACTTGTGTATCTATGTGATTTGGATCACAAGTTAGTATTTGCATCCCCAGTGAGTAGTCTAGTTTGTCTGTTACACACACACACACACACACACACACACACACACACACACACAGTTTTGGAGATGGCGTTCCAGTGCATTGACCTTTTGCACCAACTATCCTAATGACCACTAGGGGCATTGGAAGTAGATGTAGTTAGTGAGGGTCTCCTTACCTGTCTCTGCTTGCCTCTACTCTATGACCCTTGCCTTGACTCCTCAGGTACTTCCTGTGCTGAGTCAGTCCTTTTCCTTTCCTCTTGGAGAGTAGATGGAAACATCTCTCCCTCACCCCATCTATCCATTATGTAGCTTTTAGAGAGGTTTAGGTCTTTCCTTTCCAAAATGTACTTCACCAATAAACCTATTCAGTTTAGATTGTACAACAATCTCCATTCATGTTCTTCAGATAACTGCAACAACTAAACTCTGCCCTCTACTCTGTAACTGAAGTGGGTAGCTTCCTTTGTTGGTGCTTTCCTAAATAATTACAAAATCCAACATACACACATACACACATGAACAGTAGGACTCAAACAACTTAAACAAATACAAGTTTATTTTATATCATGAGCTTTTCTAGGAAGCAGTTTCCTTTCACTTGATACACAGCACTCAATATGTGTTCAATGCATGCTACCTATATGTGCCCTTCATTTGAGTGGTTCTATGCTCAACTTCACTTTTTAAATGAATGCCTGTTCATACAAAAAGTTGTCCATGTATACAGACACTTTTATGCACATGGAATGGAATGTTTGAATAGGGCGCATTACACTTAGGAATCATTTACAGGCATCTTTGTCATTAGTAAGAGAATAATCTATCCTGGCTGACCATACTGCACAGTGAGCTGCAGATCCAAGAGAGATCCACACTTGCTGCTTGCAAGGCACTCACTAGTCCATCGGCTGGGGAGTGGGGGATGATAGGAGTAGGTCGGGAATGATGGGAGGCAATGACATTGGTGGTGCAGAGAAGCCCCAGCCATTGCTAGCAGTGCCGATGAGCTGGTGAGTGCCTCAGAAGCTCCAAGTGCAGATTCCTCTTGGATCTGTGGTTTGCTGCGCAGTATGTCGGCCAATTTCTTTTCAGCTCAGTATTTCTCTTCTTCTGGAGTCAAAAATTATAATCAATAACTATCAATGCATTATTAGTGACTTACAGGCATACAAAATACAGGTGGCTCTCATTATCCATGGTCCTAGCACCCATGGTTTTGTGTATCCATGGTTCGGCAATGGGGACCTGACCTCGTTATCTGCTGTTGTAAAAACAGTAAGAATTAGCCTATCCATGGTTCCTAAGTGGCTGGTAATGACCTCTGAGCTCATATACATACATAAATTTCCGGCCACAATTTTGCTGAACATTTTGTGGCTCTTCGGGGGGAATTTCCCCACAATTTTTCATGGAAAATCAGATGAATTGGGGTTTGGAAGGGACATTGCTGAACAGCTGGAGACCTGCAAAGCATATTGTGATATGTTATTGCCCTTATTTCTGCCTCCTCCCTGCTTTTTAAGCCTTTTTTTAACCTCCAGGAACCTAACACCCCAATTCCCATAGACTCAAGTTCTTGTCATCTGCAGTTTCATTGTCTGCAGTTGTAGCCAAGAATGAAACCCCAGCATATAATGAGGGCCACCTGTAAAGGCCAAAAATGTCATCTTCTGGGAGGAAACAGGATGGGCACTCTTGTTTCACTGTTCTGCACTGTTCACAGAACAGTTGTAAGGCATGACTTCTCTTACTACTCTCTACCAGCGTGCTAATAACTAATATTGCAGTTGTCCCCTCAGTTATACCCTGCTGTGCTAACTGAGCAAAGAGGCACCTTTTTAAAGTGGTGAGTCTCTTTATTTAGCAGGGGGACAGCAACTCCCAGCATGGAGTCCCTCCAGTGGCTGAATTCCCAGCACGGCATTCCTCCAGTGGCTGTTGCTGGTGACTATATTATGTTTATTTTTCAAATTGTGATCCCTTTGGGGACAGGGAGCCCATGTATGTAAGTATGTATGTATGTTATTATTTTTATTTTATTTTATTTTATTGTATTTTATTTTATTGTATTTTATTGTATTTTATTTTATTTTATTTCTATGTAAACCACTTTGGGAACTTTTGCTGAAAAGTGGCTTACTTACTTACTTACTTACTTACTTGTTTGTCTATTTATCTGTTTGTTTTATGGTTCAATTTTTATACCGCCTTTCATAATGCACCCTGAGGCAGTTTACAAAAGTTAAAATACAATACAATTCCATAAAAGTTACATTTAAAATGATAAAAATCCATTAAACATTAAAACCATAAAACAACAAGAAACAATTAAAAAGAAACAAATGAAAGAAATCTGAGAAACCTGGAACCTCTAGGAGGTAAAAGCATGAGTAAATTTTAAAAAGTCTTTAGCTGTTTTTTCAAAGCAGCCACAACTGTCACAGAGAGAACATTTTCCTGGGACAGCATTCCAGAGTCTGGGGGCAACAACAGAGATAAAGATGGTGGGAGTTGTAGTCAACAACATTTGGGAAACCCTACTACCAGGAACACTGGTTACAGCTCTAGAGGTATCAGTCCTATGAAACATGCAGTTGTTTCTCATATTGATCGCTTGTGATGTGCAATGTTCATGCTTTTTGACATCATTATCAAAAACATATTGTCCTACTGAGCAATCTACTTAAGGCTTTCTTCATTTCCTTGTTCCGCAGGCTATAAATGATGGGGTTTAACATGGGTGTGACGATCACATAGGAGAGAGAAAGCAAGTGATTGTTCCCTGAGGAATAGCTTGCCTTGGGCCGAAAATGAGTCAGACTTGCTGAGCCATAGAACAGAGTCACAACAATGATGTGGGAGGAGCAAGTGGAGAAGGCTTTCCGTCTCCCTTCAATGGAAGGCATCTTCAAGATCGTGCGTATAATACAGATGTAGGAGACCAGGATCAGGATAAAGGGACACAACAGATTGATAAAAGTACCTATGAGAGAAAATAGCTCAAACCTGTAAGTGTCAGCACAGGCTAAGTAGAGAACTGGTGGAGCATCACAGAAGAAATGAGAAATTTCATTGGACCCACAAAATGGAAAACTAAGGAGCCATGTACTTTGTATAGTCCCAATTGGGAATCCTGAGGTCCATACTGCTGCCACCAGTAGCACACAGATTTTCCTGTTCATTATGATGGTATACCTCAGAGGATTGCATATGGCCACAAAGCGATCATATGCCATGACAATTAATATATAGCACTCCATGGCTCCAAAGAAAAAGACAAAATATATCTGTGCCCTGCATCCTAATAGGGTGATAGCCTTGTTCTTTGAAAGAAGGTTCACCAGCATCTTAGGAACAATAGCTGATATAAAGCCAGCTTCTGCAAATGACAGATTTTGAAGGAAGAAGTACATAGGACAGTGCAAGGTGTTGTCCATACTTATTACCAAGATGATGAGGAAGTTCCCTATCACAGTGACCACATAGAAGACCAGAAAGACAACAAAGAGGAGAATCTGGAGCTGGCCTAAGCTGGAAAATCCCAAGAGAATGAATTCATTGACCATAGTTTGATTTGACCATGCCATTGTTTATGATTAAAAAATACAATCTTGGAAACACAGGTCACAAACCAACACCAGTCATTCCAAAGCAAAATCCTTTCTTCACAGTTGTTATGTTTGCCTTATCTAGACCCAAAGGGAATTCTTGGCATTCTACACAGTGTTCTTCCAATGTTGATTCTTCAAGCAAATATAAGCAGATGTTTCTCTTCCCTTATTAACACACTACAAGGTTTATTTTCATGGGACTTACCATTCAATCAGTTGGGAGCAATAAGACAGTCTAACTATTTTATTTTGGCAATAACATAGTTTAATAATATTATTTTGATGGAACTTCAGTTTGGAAGAAAATCACCACGTTTGTAAGCTTAAAGGGCAATAAACCAGCAGTTCTCCATTGATTTTCATTCCTGAGAGTTTCAATATTATTTCCCCAAATACAAGGAGTTGGAAGTTACTCCTTAATTATTTAGGAGTCAGGTACCAGGAATCTGGGTCCTAGAAAACAAAGTAATAACCATTTGGACACATTAGGACAGAGTAGGTTCCCACATCCCTTCCATTCCATTATTCTTCCACAGTTCTGCTTGACCTTGCATTTAATTGCACCAGACCTTTTGATTTACAAGGCTAATTCTATGTTTCCAAAATGGGACACGCAGTTTGTACAGTCTTCACTTCCTCGAGGTTACCTGCACCTGATACTTCCTTGCTTCCATTCTTCAACTGCTATTTACATTTTTAAATTTTAAAGTGTTATTTATCTAGTGTTTTTAGTGTTTTATCTATTTTATCTATCTATTATGATTTTTTATCTTTTTATGAATTTTAGATGTCTTATATTTTATATTGTTTTCATTCTGTACACCACCGAGAGCAGGGTTTCTTAACCTTGGGCCCCCGGATGTTGGACTACAACTCCCATCATCCTCAAAGGCCATGTCTGGGGATGATGGGAGTTGTAGTCCAACAACATCTGAGGGCCCAAGGTTAAGAAACTCTGCCCTAGAGATTTCTAAATTAGGCAGTATATAAATCCAAAAAATAAATAAATAAATGAAAACCTTTTTTCATGCATTTAGATCCCATTATCATGGATACATGTACTATAAAAGTCAAAGATCTGTCAAATTCTTACTAAAAGCAAATGACTAGGCAGTTTGGCGATGGAGCCATAGCTCAGTGGTGGAGTATCCACCTTTTCTTCAGAAGGTCTCATATTCAATTCCTGACATCTCCAGGCAGGCTTGGGAAAGGCTCTGGCACAGGGGGGACATGGCTTGCCTAGCAAGCCAGAGGTTACTGGTTCGAATCCCCGCTGGTATGTTTCCCACACACTACACACGATGGGAAACACCTATATCGAGCAGCAGCAATATAGAAAGATGCTGAAAGGCATCATCACTAGGGATGTGCAAAAGATTTCAGGCACAGATCGATCTGTGCCTGAAACAAGCAATTTTGGGTGATTCGGGTCCGAACTGAATCACCCCCGATGTCCCCTGATATTTTTAGGGGCCGAGCCGAATCACCCCTGATTCATGCCCACAAATTTGGGTGATTCGGGATGACATCTCTTTGAATTTCCCGCCTTTTTGCATCCATTGATTTGAATGCAAAAAGGTCTGATGAGACGTCAGCTCGAATTTCGGGTCCCAGGGGCAAAATAGTGGGGTGGGGTGGTAGTGCCTAATGGTTGGAGGCTATCACCCCAATTTCAGGGGAATTGGGCAAAGGGCTGATTTTTGGGGAATTTTTGAAGTTTTAGTGTCTTTGGGGCAGTTCGGGGGCATAGCGTGGGATCTGGGCAAAAAGAGTGGGATGGGTGGTAGTGCCTAATGGGTGGAGGCTGCCACCCCAATTTCAGAGTGATTGGGCAGAGGGCTGATGTTTGGGGAATTGTTGAAGTTTACGCATCTTTAAGGTTTTTCCCCATAGAGAAGCATTGAGGTGTCAGCAAATGTATAGCTTCACGTTGGGGGCAAAGGGGTGGCCTAGAGCAGTGTGGGGTTGGTTGTAGTGCCAGGTAGGGGCACGGAAGCTACCTGAAATTTTTCAAAGGATTTGGGCAGAGAGCTGATTTTGGGGGAATTGTTAAAGTTTACGCATCTTTGAGGTTTTTCCTCATAGGCTATGCATGGAGCTTTCAGCAGCCCCATAAGTGCACTTGGGGGGTGCTGGGGTGGCCCAGAGCGAGTGGTAGTGTAGTGCACATAGGGTGCCAACCACCCCCATGGGTTTCTGTTGTTTCAGAGGTATTCTGAGTGTGGATTCTATGATAGCTAATGAGATTTTCAATGAAACACCATGAATTCACTCTAATTTGCTATCATAGAATCCACACTCAGAATACCTCTAGGCCACCCCTTTGCCCCCCGCGTGAAGCTATACATTTGCTGACACCTCAATGCTCTCTATGGGGAAAAACCTTAAAGATGCGTAAACTCCAACCATTGGGCACTACTACCCCACCCCACTATTTTGCCCCGGGACCCGTTTTTCTTACCCGAATCGATTTGGATTTGGATTTGGATTTAATCCGAATCCGAACCGAATCGGGGGTGATTCGGGTAGCCCAGATTCGGGCACAGAACAGGGGTGATTCAGTTCGGGTCCCGAACCAAATCACCGAAAACCCGAATTGCACACCCCTAATCATCACATACTACATGGGAGACGGCAATGGTAAACCCCTCCTGTATTCTTCCAAAGACAACCACATGGCTCTGTGGTCGCCAGGAGCTGACACCAACTTGACGGCATACTTTACCTTTACCTGCCTGAAAACTGGAGAGCTGCTGCCAGTCAGAATAAATACTCTGTTCTCATAAATAATAAACACTAAGGCTGTTCTCATGTTCTCAGCCTGGGTTGGACTGCTCCTCTAGAATACTGGGATTGAGCCAGATCCTGGTGCTGGCCTTGCAGATAGCCTGATTTTCACCTCAGCCTTTAGCCAGGGTTAAGAATATGAGCATGCCCTTAACCTCAGCACCAGCCCAAGTACACACAGAGTAAGGCAGCAAGAGTGCCCATCTGAGGGAGGATACCTCGATGCACTCCGCTCCTAGTGTGGTACATTGAAGGATGCTGGAATACTTCCTCCCCAGCTCCCTGATCTCCTGCTCACAGAGGCTCTGCTCATGTGCCGTGCAAAGCAAACTGGGGAGGGTGATTGTGTGTGGGGAGGCAGGCAGGAGCAAGAAAGACCAATGGTCTGACTCAATATATGAAAGCTTACTATGTACCTGTTTCCTGAGCCACCTTGCAGGACTAGATGCAATGTTCTTTAAATATTTGATCAAAAAGGTCTCAATTAATGTAATAATTCGAACGGTCAGTGCTACAACACACTCTACAATATGAAGCTACCTGCACGCTCTACCAGGCTCTGTAAGTCCACCACTTCCACATTCTGGAGGAGTCTCCCAACATATTAAAGCAGAGTGTGTTCTCGAGTCAGTGTCAACTCCTGGCAGCCACAGAGCCATGTGGTTTTCTTGGTAGAATACAGGAGGGGTTTGCCATTGTTAGACCCCAGGAGGGCATTTTTCTATGGCCAGATTGACCAGTCTTCTTGACAATGGTTTTAGGAAAAACTAGGCTTTGGGGCCTATGATGGCAACATCATACCTTCTCAGCCGGCTCCACTATGATCTGGGTTTTTTTAGAAGTTTCATACAGTTTCCAAATGTCAAAGGGTGTTCTATTGGGGGCATACTGAAGGGCATGACCAAATGCATCTTGACAACTTTCCCAGTTTAGCCTGAGTTCTACTTCAAAGGCGATTTGAATGTGGCATTTTGACAGGATGAGCATAAACCACAGAAAGTTCTGTATGATGCAGTTGTGATATAAGTAGTTTTGTTAAAAACACCTAGATACCAATCTGCACATATCGATTATGCAGATTTTATGCAAGTTATAACTTGAACAATTTATTTATATGTCAAAGGGGGTGACGAATTAGGTTATAAGCTATATCAGTGGTCTGAATTCTTCTGACCTATCATTATTAAGAAAAACAAGGGGACAGAACTGAGTCAGTGACTCTAGGACAGGATATAAGGGAGGATAAGGATTCAAGTTGAGAGGGAACCACACACCAGGGCAACAGCAGGAGGGGAGGAGGAGACTGGAAAGAGAGAAAGTGTGAAGACAGATAGCTTTTGATTTTCGACATCCAAATTTCTGATTGATGCCATGAATACGGTGCCTGAACCCTGAAATTGTCCCTTACTACTGTTTGCTGAAGGCTGTCAAGATTTGGGTGAGAATAAATGCTGTTAATTTTTAATCACTTGTCTGTGTGTTTTTCACACGTCTTGGAGGAGCAGAACAAGCCAAGCAAAAGGAAAAGTACCAAGACTTCTGAATACTCTTTACCTCTTTAGGAAGAGGGAATTCTGATGTCCCAAATTCTTACACCATTGAGATCTCCCGTGCAGTATGAGATGATGCCTTTCAGCATCTTCCTATATTGCTGCCGCCTGATATAGGTGTTTTCCATAGTCTGGGAAACATACCAGCAGGGATTCAAGCCATCAACTCGGAATGTGCACGGAACCACGGCGGGGCAGTTTGAAGGTGGCGGGGGTCTCCCTTTAAGAGCAGGGGAGGGTGCACTTACCCCTCCCACTGCTTCCCCCCCCCCGCTGGCGCTAATTTTTTTAAAAGCCCATTGGGATGGCAGCGTACCTCCCTGCTGCCCCATTGCCCTCCTCTTCCGAATATGACTGAAAGTCACCAGCATGCCGGCACAGCATGCACAGGCACACCGGCGACTTCTGGTCATATCCGTAAGACGAGGGCAACAGGGCAGCAAGGTGGTACACTGCCGCCCTGATGGGCTTGTTAAAAAACTGATGCCAGTGGGGGGAAAGAGGTGGGAGGGGTAAGTGCACCCTCCCCCAGCTCTTAAAGGGAGATCCCTTCTGCCTTTGTACCGGCAGAACCGTCAGTTCTTTGAACCGGTTTGGAGACCCATCAAGGTCCACCGAACCGGTTCCATGTGCATCCCTACCAGCAACATCTGGCTTGCTAGTCAAGACATTTACCCACTGCACCATTAGGTGGTTTCCCCTGACATATTATCTATGTATAATATGGTTTGGGTCTTTCATGGAATGTTCTTAAAATAATATCCTGAGATCTTGTCCTCCTCAGAAGCTCTCAAACTACGTTAATGAGGCATCTCCTCAGCTTATTTATTCCTTTGCTCCTACCCTCTGTATCATCTTAGTCTTACAGCCTGAAATATGCAATTCCAATTTTTAAAAAAGATATGATTAAGCTAATTTTGCCATGAATATCTCTTCCCTTTGACCTGATCTGGAAATGGGCTCCGATATTTTCTTTTAGGTACCGAGAAAACAAATGAAGTTTTGCTTCATTTTAATGAAGTCAATCATTAGCAAAAATGCATCCGTGTTTTCTTTCTTCTCAGCACAGAGCTGGTAGCCCCCTTTTTCAGTTCATGTTTTGAAAAGATATTTCCTTGCCTTGATCATCACCCAGGAAAATTCCAGTTTAAACATCTGCCACATGAAATTTAATAGAAGCTTTCAGAGTCCTTACCTGACTCAGAAATGGGCAGTGACTCCACGGTGATGCTCGATGAATACTATCTCCATTTGTAACTTCTCTTCTCCCACAGGACAATGCTAAAGCAACAACTTTGTACTTTAATTACTCTGATGAGAAGCACATTACCAAGGGTATAACAAAGCATATATGCCATATGGACATGGTTGTAGTAGTAACTACACCTAACCAGCAGAGGTCATAGAACATCTCTGTTCCTCCTGTCATTAGGGATACTCTCTGGGATCTTTTTTTGTGCAGCCATATTTGTGTTCACAATTACTCTGATGAGAAGTCAATTAACAAGGGTCTAACAAAGCATGCACACAAATGAATCCTAAAATCAGAGGCAGCTCTAAAGGATTAAAATGCTCCTCACTCTTCTGGGATACTAGCAATCTATACTAATTAATCTGTGCCCTGTTTCTTAGTAGCCATGCTGCACAAATAAATATTCACTATAAGTTTACTGAGATGGAAAATGTTGGAGCAGTGTAATGTATGGATTGCTTGATAATGGCCAATCTTCCTTGAGGAAGACTCAGATAGAGATAAGCACTGACCAACAGTTATCAATGGCTGTATGTGTAACTCTAGACTGAGCCAGCATAGTGTAGTAGTTAAAGTGGTGGACTAGGACCAGGGAGACCAAAGTCCAAATCCCCGTTCAGCCATGAAACTCACTTGGTGACTATGGGCCAGTCACTTATCTTTCAGCCTAACCAACCTCACAGGGTTGTTGTGAGGATAAATATAACCATGTACACTGCTCTGGGCTGTTTGGAGGAAGAGTGAATTATAAGTGTAAAATAAAATAAAGTAGCTAATTCATGAATGATTGTGGAACCACATGTGCAGGATTTTATGTTAATATATATGAATAAAAATTGGAAGAGTTACTGTTTCGGATCACATTTGAGCCCAAATTGGTGGTAGGAGCCATCACTGCATTTGCAAACTCAGAATACAGAAGTGATGCCCTCTGCTAATTCAAATTTAATATAATAGTGCACCCACGTGTGTGTGTGTGTGTGTGTGTGTGTGTGTGTGTGTGTGTGTGTGAGAGAGAGAGAGAGAGAGAGGGAGGGAGGGAGGGAGGGAGGGAGGGAGGTGGCGTTCACCCGTACAGTTTAACTGTATTTAAAGCTAAGTGTTTGTAACAGCATTACACCTGCACAAGGAAAACCCCAGTCAAGCCTCAAAAATCAACTCCAATCCGCCCAGACTAACTCCAATTTGTACCAGAGGTTTCTCTTAAGGTTCGCTGCCGATAACTGTGGTTATGCCACTGAAGCGTTATGCCCGAACCCATCCCCATCCCTAACTGCAGTTAAGCCGCCAGTTCCTAACTCCAAATATAGAGGAGGTAGCACAGACCTACCTGAGGACATGGCTGCTCCAGGTTTTCAGCACTTCTTGGTGGCAGCTGCTCTGAAAACCAGCCCCACCCCCATGTCAGCCTCACAGCTATGGAGTTGCCAGGTAAGAGAAAGCCCAAAGGCAGACCCAAGCAGGGCAGCTGTAGCAGCCAAGTTCTAGTCTTCACTCACAGAGGGTGGGGAAGGGCGCCCCAGCCCATTCCCTGGGGGGGGGGGGATTTGCTCACTAAGTTTTATTCATGAGAAGAACCTTCTGTGGGTCACAAATGCCAAATTTACAGGATGGTATCTCACTAATGGGAAGAACCTTCTGTTGGGCAAACTGGCTTGTGCATGTATATGGGAGCACAGACAGGTGTGGTGAGAAAATTTTAGAAGGGTACTGAATGAGACAAAAAATGGGAGGGATTCCTGCTCTTCCATGGGAAATAGCAAATGGACTTGAGGAGACTTGGCTTAGCAAGTGGGAAAGTCAAGCATAAACAAGGTGGTTACATAACAGGTTGACTAAATAGACCAATGGTGCAGATCCTTTCTCTAAGCATTTGAGGAGTTACTCCTCTCATTTTACTGAACTCTCTAATTAAACTCAATAACTCAAATCTTAAATCCCCAACATATATTTTTCTCCCCCCGTATGCCCCCCCCAAAGAAAATTAAGTGATAGGTTGGTCCTCAGGTTTCCTTCCGTCTGAAATAGACAGTACATGCATCCAAATGTTTCTGATTCTCACTCCTTTTGAGGACAAGTGGCTCAGAGGCCACTTGGCTGGATAGTGGAAGGGATACTATTTGGTTTGGAAGCCAGAAAGCAAATGTCTTGGAGCATGCTTGGCTTAGAATTGGTGCAGTCAGCTGGGGAATGAGAGGCCAGGAGTGAGAGTGTGCTTCTGCAGCACATGGGTGATATATCCACCCTGCAATGACCCCAGAGGAGCAGCAACAATAGTTGCAGGTGGTCTTGGGGATAGCAATCTGGAGGTGCAGGTGCCTCAAAGCACACACCAGAGCCTTTATCAAGCATTACCTTCCTCAACAAGCATGTAGGATGGTGTCCACTCACGAAGAGTGGGCCGTGTTATTGGGATGGATCTGCAGTTGGATCACCAGTGACATTAGGGTTGGCAGGAGAGTGGGAAGTGTTCAGCTATACTAGGTCCTTATATGGCAGCAAATTCAGTATGGTTGGGATAGAGAGAAGAACCAAAGCCAAACTAGTAAGCATCCTTGAAGTCCAATTTGCTTCCTTAAACCAACCTTTCACAGCATACTGGCTCAAGAAGATTGAGACAGGAGATATTTGTTGGCAGTCCTGGACCCATTGACCTACTGAGTTCACTGGCTGGATGGGGCTGAGGATGCTAGCAGACCTTTAGCAAGGACGAGCAAGGGTCTGTTGTTTTATCTGAGACAAGGCATGGAAATGGGGGTGGGGTGACTAGTCTCTCTCTCTCTCTCTCTATCCGTTCAGTCGTGCCCAACTCTTGGTCATTCTATGGATCAATGCACTCCTTGCCGTCCTATCTCATACAGCTTCCTTTAATTCCTCAAACAATTTTCTTTCTTTTTTTTCTTCAAAAGGTTTTCCATTTTGCTTTTCTTCAATTTTTTTTACAAACAACAGTCTCCTTGTAAATCCAGGTAAAGAGAATCTCTGATTGTGGATGATCATTCGCTTAGTCTAAAATAAAACTTTAACTCCAGAATCTGTGACTCTCCATTCGCAAATATAGACCTACTTTGCTTATAACAGACAACATTTACGCCTCCTTCAGATGTTATAAATTGGAGGCCGTACTCAAGTACAGAGTCCGTATAAGAGGCAGAAGTCCCTCTTGGCTGTCAATCAGTCTCTTCTGCCAGGCAAGTAACTTCACATGTACATCTTTGTCTGAAGCAGCAATGGCTATAAGCATGTTGGAGGGCGATTCTGTGAGCACAAATTTCTGGTACAGAATTATCCTGCCCACCAAATCACCCTCCAACACACTTACAGCCTCCGCCACTTCAAATGAAGGCAGTATGTGTGAGGCTCCCAGCCAGCAGGGGAGAGTGATTGACAGTTGGGTGGGACTTTCACCACTTGTTCAGCAGCTGTACTAGAACAGATTCCGGTTTTTAACATCTGAAGGGGACTTTCATCTGTTAATATTCCAAGAGAATTTTTTTGTTTAAAAAAACACTCTACTATTCATAGAATTCTTTTAGATTAGTTTTAGCTGTGTGATTCTTTATTGAACTAGTCTCTTTACATCAAGAGTGTATGCTTTCCTCTGTCCACTTCTCTTTCCATGTCCACGCCCAGCAATGCACTTAAGTTGTTAAAAAGAGATAGACAATGTTTTGAAAGAGAATATAATCCCATATGTAGCAAGTAACCTCAAGGTAGATGTTATTCATCAAGAAAAGACATATAACAAATCACAAGGGGAATATTTTCCCCAAGGAATGGGAAGCTGTATAAGGCATAATAATGAACAATAAGTAACCCCAGTAAGTATGCAGCTCCAATATAATAATACTCTCCTGATTTTTTAAAAAGTGGCACAAAATAACCTGATGTAGCAGAACATGGAATCGGCATCTCACGTACTCAAGGATGAAGAGGTATGATGGAAGATAGTACTTTATGGCAAGCCATAGATTTCCTTCAGATTATGGAAACTCACAAAAACTCAAAGCAGCTGTCATGCAGTACAAAGTACCTATCCCAAAACTATACTCAAACTATTGTATTTTGGAGACATGTGAAAAAGATGCTCAGTATCCATGAATGGAGACAACATTGGTTTATGTAGCAGAATAGCATAGGAAAAGGGAGAAGTCGCCAGATGCATCTTTTTTCTGGCTTCTTAAAAAACTTTGAACATGGCTAAGGTTGAATTTTGGAAAATCTCAGAAATAAGTTTTGAAAGGTAGGAACAGTTTTGGAATAAAGGGCTAAAAATCTGATGGTGTTATTCTTGGGAACAGTGACTGATTCTCTTTCTGATTCTGTGCTTCTGCAAGAATCGTGTGCTAGTGCAAAGCTGTTGCACTAGCTAGTTGTGAAAAGGCTGGTGCTTGTGTCCCAGACCAGCATTGCATGAGTACAAACACATCTGTGTTTGTTCAACAAGGTACATAACTTGTGGTATGTTTCATATGTTTTGCAGGGAACTTTTTGACAATAGTGCAATTCCAAAAATCCCCATAATATATCGCAGCTCCACAATCTTTTTGCACTAGTACAAGAAGTTGGTTGCACAAAACAGTAAAGCTGCCAGAAAGAGTTATCTGTATCCATATAGTATCTCACATCTAAAGAAAGTAGAACTGTTACAATTTTAAAAATGCAATATGCTCAAGTTAATTTGTGATCTAAAATCACAAACTGAGAACTGTGAGAACCGCAAGGGTCATGTGTTGTGGTTTTAATCCCCACCCCCCACTGTATGCACAATACATCTAAGTTGGTTTTATGTTTGAACTGTGGAACAAGGGACACATGTTGTGTCCCAGTTAGTTTGTGAATGGTCAAGAAGCTATGAGAATCCTTTGGGGCCTCTCTCTCTCTCTCTCCCAACCCCTCTTTCTGCAAATGCACTCTGGCCCAGATCTGTGGTTTTTGTGGTAAAATGTATATGTATGGAGAGGATGTTTATTTTGCAGTGTACCATCCCCCGCCTCTGCCAAAGTCACCTCAGGTGGCAGATTATTGGAGTACCAGCAGGGTGGCAAGATGTCTCACTGATGTCATTGGAGCAGTTCTTCAATATGATTCATGCAAGCTTTCCTGTAACTTCTGTTGCAAAGCTTGCATGAAACCTGAGGTGAGAAAAAGAAGCTACCAGCAACCCTCCTTCCTCACTGTCCCCTGTGCCACTTTCACAGCTTGCAAATATTGGTTTTGAAAGGGAACTGGTGCCCTCTAGGATCAGGAGGAAGGCAGCACTCAGTGCCTTGCCTCAAGCACCACAATACCTTGGGTTGCTACAGAGGGAGGAATCACATGTTTAAATGAATTCCAATTTTTTATACAGGTGGCCCTTGTTATTTGCAGGGGTTCCATTCCTGCCTATTGCTGTGGTTAACAAAACTGGGAATAAAGAGACCTTAGCCCTATGGGGATTGGGAGTGGGGGTTAGGTTCTTAAGCACACTAAAGTGTGCTGAAAAAAAACCAAGAAAAATGCAGGGGGCAGCTCTCCAGCAATGTCCCAAAACTTCCAAATCCTCAGATTTTTTTTATTTTTGCACAAAAGAGCCACAAAACACTACAAAATGGTGTCAGGAAATGACATCAGAAATCATTTCCAGCCTCTCAAGAACTGCAGATAGGTGAAAATAACCCAGTTTTCACACTGCAGATAAAGAAACTGGGTCCCTATGATCCCACTGCAGATACATGAAACCACGGGTGCCAGGACTGCAGGTAATGAAGGACACCTGTATGTGCTCTCATGAGCTCTCTAAAGTTATTCAGTAGGCCTCTGGTATGATTTTGCTGATCATGTAGCTGAACTATAAAGTGTGGCTTCTGAAATAAATGTTGTCAGCCAGATTGTTGGCTGATGGGTTGAAATAAATGCAAAAAATAAGTGGTGTCAGCCAGATGTGAGGTCTCTCATGTGAGGGCTCTCATGTAAGATCTCCAACTGAAGGAGAATGCATGCCGGAACAGATCATGTTACATCATTATTGTCCTCTAAAGTTGGAAAACTAACATCTTGGAACAGCATCCGGGCTATGCTTTGCTTTCACTGAACATATGAAACTGCCTTATGGTAGACTCATTCAAGCAATTTGGAATAGGGTAAAAGCATCCTACCCATTTTTAGGAGCTGTGTGTGCTCCCAATTGGTGATTGTGTGAGAAGGAAAAACATGGTTGGCAGCACCAGCAATAATTGTCAGCTAGCCTCTGACAGGAGAGGAAGGGTTTTGCTTCTACCTCATTCAGGTAGAAGCAAGATACAGCAGCTGGGTAGGATGGAGCTTTCCTATCCAGTGGGAGGCTAACTGATGAATACTGTTGGTGCTTCCAACCTTGTTTTCTGCATGCGAAACATGTGCTCTACAACTCAACTACAGATCCTCCTCTCAAGCTTCCCCACCACCATTCATTCTGAGGGATATAGAGAGGTGTAAGATTGCTGCACATACTCAAATAGTCAAGATGACTTACCATATGAACATAGGCTATAAGTCAAAACATGCCAATACTTCCTGTGTTGCAGCCATCTTATAGCATTCTCTAACTTCTCCCTAGGCAGAAGTGAAGACCAAATGGGGAAATCAAACACTCATCACAGAATTTGTTCTCTTGGGCTTTGGTGATTCTCAACAACTGCAGATCCCACTTTTCTTGGTGTTTTTAGTGA
The DNA here is from genome assembly GCF_027244095.1 of Hemicordylus capensis. Classification (NCBI taxonomy): domain Eukaryota; kingdom Metazoa; phylum Chordata; class Lepidosauria; order Squamata; family Cordylidae; genus Hemicordylus; species Hemicordylus capensis. The sequence continues at coordinate 32,421,047 of NC_069662.1, read as the reverse complement.
TCTACATTTTCACCATGGCAGGAAATATACTCATCATTGCCCTCGTTGTCACTGATCGTCAGCTTCACATGCCCATGTACTTCTTCCTGGGGAATCTGTCCTGCTTGGAGACTTGCTACACCTCCACCATCCTGCCCAAAATCCTTGCCAGCTTCATGACTGGAGTCAGAACTATTTCTGTTTGGGGATGTACTGCTCAGTTTTATGTCTTTGCTTCACTGGCAGGTGTGGAATGTTGCCTCTTAGCAACAATGTCTTATGATCGCTATTTAGCCATATGCAAGCCACTCCACTATGCAACAATTATGAAAGAGAGACTTTGCTTCAGCCTGGCAGTTGGATCTTGGATTAATGGATTCTTGGCCATGTCTGTAATGTTGTACCTAATGTCAAGATTAAGCTTTTGTGGCCCAAATGAAATTGAGCACTTCTTCTGTGATCTTATGCCTGTTATAAGAATTTCTTGCAGTGAAACACAAAGAATGGAGTTGGTGGCTGTAATCTTCTCTTCCTTGTTCACTTTGCCCCCATTTTTGTTAACGCTGACCTCCTATGTCTTTATTATATCCACTATCTTAAGAATCCCATCCACCACTGGACGAAAGAAGGCATTCTCCACATGCTCTTCCCATCTCATTGTTGTTACCATTTTCTATGGGACCCTGATCATTGTGTATGTGCTGCCAAAAAACAAGACACTAATAGCCCTCAACAAAGTTTTCTCTGTATTTTATACTGTGCTTACTCCCTTAGTCAATCCCTTGATATACAGTCTAAGAAACAAGGAGGTAAGAGGGGCCCTGAAGAGATTGGTTCAGAAATGTTCTTACTGTTTCACAAGAATGGAGACCAGGGTAGTGTTTTCACAGTAGAGCGAGCTGATTTGCATTAAAATCCCAGCCTCAATGATGTGTTCATTATTTTGCTGTGCAACTCAGGCAATTCTGATTTTAGAACATTAAGTGGTTGTTTCCATATGAATTACAAACAGTATTTGGACTTTTCTCTCATTCCTGAGCTGAACATTCTTACTGATAAAAATTCAACTTTGCATTTGGCGTTGTGGGCGAAATTAAAAAGGGAAATAAAATTGGGAGTAATTTTGAGGAGGGGCAGAGAAATTTGGAGAATCCTTGAGGGACAGCTCACTGCTGTGTTATATCTTGTTTCTTTAACTTTTTTGTTGTCTCTTCAGTGGTGGCAGTAACAGGAGCACAGCAACGATGTGGAGCACTTCCTGTCAGCCAACTGCCATTATTTTCCTTCCATAATTTTCCTATATATGTTGCTAAAACCTGGTGCAATTTTAGAAGAAGAAAAATGGTGAACACCAGCTCTGTGAGACACTTCTCAGAAAAATCATCAAAATGGGGTTGCTCCAAAATGCTGCTCTTCCCCTCAGTTCACAGGTATTGAAAATGCAGGACAAAACTGAGGGGAGAATAAGCATTTTGGAGGAGCCCCATTTTCTTTTCTTCCTTCCCACCCTCTCATCTGATCTGAACTTGCCTGAGGCCAGAAAAATCTGTACAGTTCAGTTCAGACCAGCAATACAAAGTAGACAGATAAAAATCTTTAAACATTAATAACAATTCATCCTAAACTATAGCAGTTGGATTAAGTATTAGAGTCTGTCTGATTCTATTGGTCACCACACAAAATTTGGCTACATTATATGTAATGTCAGAGTCATGGCCAGCAAGAAGAAAGCAAACCAAAAAAAGCCACATCGGAATGGCCTAGAAAATTTCTTAGTAAAGGAGATATAGGAAAAAATAAAAGAATTTTGATAAAAAGTACACTATAACCAAACATGGGCTATAGACTCAACTGCTCCATCTCCACATGGGCATACCGGCTCCTCGTAAGGAGTCCACTTTAGGGGCGTACACAATTTGCCAGTTTGGCTCAAATCCAAACTGGATTTGTATATGTGTTTTAATTGTTTTTATGTTAACTGCCCAGAGACTAAAGTTTGGGAGGTATAGAAGTTAAATAAATAAATAAATAAATAAATGCCTGGATCATCTCTCCTGACCTTTTTAAATATGGGGATTATTATGGCCAATTCCCATTCTTCAGGGATACGGGCCGTCTGATCAATAGGGGTAAAAGGAGAGGCCAAAATAGGGGCCCACCACACTAAATTATTTTGAATTAACCCAGAAGGAATAAGATCACTCCTCAGAGCTTTACGCCTCTGCAGCCATAACTGGAGGCCACTCAGGGGAAACAGCAGACCCAGACTCCACCTCACAGGAACTTTCTACTTCATCAGTGTATAACTCACAAAAATAGGCTTCTCAGACTGCAGCTGAAATATGGCAGTCCAAACAGGATGGGCCCATATGCAGGTCTCTCCACAACAAGGCACCAAAGCCTAGCTGAATCATTTGTCTTAGCTGTAGTGATCAGTTTCTGCCAGGCAGCTTTCACTGAGCTCTTATTATTATTCAGCAATAATTTATACTGTTTTTTCTGCAGTACTAAAATGGGAGGACGGGCATTAAGGCTGGATTCTGCCAATATTCCTCAAAAGCTCTAATTAAAATATTGCAAGGCCATTTGCAGCCAAATTCATGATAATTATGTCTCTGGAAATTTTAATTGGATTTTAGAACAATGTGACAACATTCAGTGTGCCTGTGTTTAAGACTGAAATCCATTTATGTGCTTTTGGAAATAATAAAGGTACAGTTAAAGAATTGTAATGACAATGAACATGGCTTTAGAGATGAGGCTCCATGCACCCACACTTTGCCTTGATCAGAGATGCATCAGGCAAAAAATCTTCAGTGCCATCACTAGGAAGTGATAGGAGAAGCTGCACCTGTTAAATGCCTGCCTGGATGCATCCCTCCCCAGAGCATTGTCCAACTGAAAGACCAAGGCAAAGCATGAGTGCACAGAATTTCATTTTTAAAGCCAGCTTAAACAATAGTGTCCAAAACTACAGATTCTCTTTACAGAAACATCCCAGAAACTTCACAGTTCTCCTGCTTGATTTAATTTCCTTCAGGATGGTGTTATCAGCAAAATAGTTGTAGGCCTTAAGCCAATCTAACTGAAACAGAGGGCCTTAACCGTCTGAATTGAGCCTTTTAAACATTAATAGGGATTTATACTCTGCTATATGAGCCCCCATTGGGTGGATATTACCACCCAAGCCCCAAAGGAATCAGTCAAAGGAGTGATATTTTTAGGAATTTTTGAATTTGGTTTTATTTTTTCTGCCATAGGAAATAAGGGGGATCAAATTGGCCCCATTACTTCCTGTGGGTAGTGCCAAGGTGGTCCAAAGTGGGTTTGGTGGGGAGAGCATATTGGCTGCCAACTATCTCCCAATCCACAAGGCAGTGGGACACTCAGTTTTTAAAAAGGAATTTTTGAAGTGCCTAGACTCTTCGGTGTGTTATGACTTTTTCTCATAATGAATCCCTATGAGTATTATTTACACACCAAAGAGTCTAAACATTTCAAACATTCCTAAAAATCCCAGGGCTATCAAGGCAAGTGTGTCCTAATGTGCTCACGTATGCAGGGCAATATTAATCTGGACCAGCCCTCAGAGAATTGTGGTGAGGGATAACCTTTTTCCAAGTAATAAAGTTGGCAGATGCTCTCTTGAGCAAGGGGTTGACTTGTGTAGGCAGTATGAAACAGAAGAAGCCAGACATACCCCCAGAGATGCAAACACACTCAAAGGGAACAGTGCCAACAGTGTTTGGCTTGGGAGGGGACAGGACCTTTTCAGTGGTTGCACCCTGTTTATGCAATAGCCTCCCCAGTGAGGTTTGCCTGGCTGCATCACGATGTTCTTTTAGATGCCAGATAAAGACCTTTTTGTTCACACAGGCCTTTTAAATTTCATTTTTTTAATTAGGGTTTTCAGATTTTTTCAGATTTTTAAACTAAATTTAAAATTATGTTTAGGCTTTTTTATATAGGTACTGTATGTGCATGGAACAGGTGGAGGCCTGTTCGAAGGTGGAGGTATTACTTTAAGGATGGGGGAAGGTGCACTCCCTCCCCCAATTGTATTTTTCCAGCTTGCACTCTCTTAAAAACTGATCTGGCGGGTAGGCAGCATACCTCCCTGCCGCCCCATCCTCTCCTCAGACCGCAAGTGAGCGGAAGTAACCTGTGAGTATGCATGTGCATAAGGCATGCGTGCCCGACATGTGAACGAGCGAGTGTGACATGCACATAAACCTGACACATGGGTTACTTCCGCTCATCATTTAAAAAAATTATTATTATTTCTTGTTTACACAGTCAGACACGTGTTATTGACTGGTTTGTTTTATCCAGACATCGAGTCCTTCCCAAGGACCTGGGATGGCTGAATTTTATTGTCAATTGTTATAGATATTGTCGCAGAATATAGGCTGTTCCCAGTAAAGCTGCTTTTTGTAACTGGCTGATGGTGATTTCTGTGGCCCCTATGGTGTTGAGGTGCTCTTCAAGGTCTTTTGGAACTGCACCCAGGGCGCCAATTACCACTGGGATTATTTTGGTCTTCTTCTGCCACAGCCTTTCCATTTCAATTTGTAGATCTTTGTATTTTGTGATTTTTTCTATCTCTTTTTCTTCTATTCTGCTATCCCCTGGTATTGCTATGTCAATTATTTTGACTTGTTTTTCTTTCTTCTCAACTACAGTTATATCTGGTGTATTGTGTGGCAGATGTTTGTCTGTTTGTAGTCGAAAGTCCCATAATATTTTTACATCTTCATTTTATTCAACTTTTTCAATTTTATGGTCCCACCAATGTTTGGCTACAGGTAGCTTGTATTTTTTGCAGATGTTCCAGTGTATCATCCCTGCTACCTTGTCATGCCTTTGTTTGTAGTCAATCTGTGCGATCTTTTTACAACAGCTGATTAGGTGGTCCACTGTTTCATCTGCTTCTTTACAAAGGCGGCACTTGCTGTTTGTGGTTGATTTTTCAACTTTTGCTCTTATTGCATTTGTTCTTAGTGCCTGTTCTTGCACAGCCAGTATTAAACCCTCTGTTTCTTTCTTTAAGTTGCATTCTTAAGCCATTGCCAGGTCTTGGTGATGTCTGATTTTCCTCTTATATTGTGCAAATATTGACCATGCAGGGGCTTCTTTTTCCATTTTTCTGCTTGGTTCTTGACTTGTTCTTTCTTGTAGGCCTGCTTTCTTTCATTGGTGTTGAATAGTTTCACAGTATTGACCATGTGAAGTGCATCTTCTTCACTGTCCATGATATATTCTTCAAGGCCTCTTTTCTCCTCCTCTACTGTTTGATGGACTTGTATTATTATTATTATTATTATTATTATTATTATTATTATTATTATTATTACAGAAGATATTGGTATTGTGTGTACCCAGGATGTTTGTGCCCAGGACAGCTGACAAGAAAACAAGCCAAAGGTGTGATGATTGTGGGTGACTGGCCTATAGAACGCACTTGAAGGAATGGAGCTGTTGAAGTATGGATCTGCATTAGTGTGAGCTTGAATTGCTCATTTTTATTAGTTGAGAACTCACATTCTCAGTGAGTTGTACAATCACTCAGGGCACCATGCTTGGGATGAGGACGTCACTGTTGCACTCCCCTGTAGTGATATGTTAAATTATTGTGAGTTTGGTGGCCTAAAAAATGTTGGGGGGCATTCAATTTAACCAATGGGACTACTTGGGAGTAGGACATTTTACTCATGTGTAAAAAAAGACTCCAGATTAGGGTTAATAAAGAAGGGTTTTTTGTGATTAGCTTCTTCCTTCTAGGATGTGGAAACTACTTATCTGAATACCTGTTTGGTGCTTTAATTTTCATCTCTGTGTGTTTGAGGGGGGGGGAGGGGGGGAGAGAGAGAGAGACCCGGTACATTAGAGATTGCAGGCAATATCAACAACAACTTCACATTGTCACTTCACAAAATAAATATTGAACTGAGTCTTAACAGTCTCTTATGTAACAGTTTTAAACATGGATTATCTGGTACAGCAGTGTGGGATGGGCACAATTGAATGTCCATAGTTCATCAGTTCATGCTGGTTATTATCCTGCGATAATAAAATTACTCCATATAGGTGAACACTGATATCTGCAGTTTCCCTAAGGACTGCACTGCATGACTACCACCCCCAGCACTAGACAATATTCACAGTGACTGATCCTAAAAATGAAATAATCAATCAGGAATGTTTAGGCATATGGGGATATGGATATCTTATTCTATTGGGCTGTTGTTTGGCATTAATTTTCAAACTCTCCTTTGATGAGGGTAGTTTGCTTTTCTGAAATACACATGCTTGCTTTTAGTATTATATGTATGTTTCAAAGCTACCTTTCAAAGACAAACTGTGTTGCGACAGAACATTTGTTTCTGGAAGACTGGGTTCAGGTTTCCCCATCGTTGTTGATTCACTTTGTGGTCATAGGAAGGTCACAGTCTCCTCAGTTTTGATCCCCATCTTGCAATGGGAATAATTATGGATGTCTGAAAGCTGGCACTTTTTTCATCATTGCCCAGCATGTTGGTATTGGACCAAATAAGCAGACCAAAGCAGAAAAAGCATTTTTACAAAATGGAACTGAATCATTGTACATTGCACATGTATGATTAATTAACATCATATTACTATGAGATCCTGAACTAGAGAGGCACAACTATACCTGTACAATACTCCTGAATGAAATCCACAAGGGAATATTTTCTTGAAAAGGCTGGTTTTGAAGTTTGAAAGAGGACATCAACACAGCTCAGCATTCCATCCTATCAGTATCTTGGTGCGCTCAATGATAGACATGAGGCAGAATGGCCCTTGTAGAAAAGAATAGAAAGAATAGTATATTTCTAATACAAAAAGGGGGCCAGAAGGGAAAATTAGCATTAAAATCCAAGTCCTTAAAGCATGAGGGAAAACTTTCAGTAGGAAATTAGCCCAGGACATGCATAAGTGCTATTAAGGCTGGATTTTTAAAAAATGACATTAAAAGGTTATATGGATTTAATGAGCTCAGCGAAGCTGAAATATGAACCCAGAATTGATCCAGAATGGTCAAAATACTCTACTTAACCTGCATTTAACCAGGACAAATAGCTATGCTGGTTAACCAGAGTGGTTTCACCAGGAATGCCCATAAATTCTGTGTTCACACAATTAGCTCTGCTAGGTTCAGTAATCCTGATTTAACCAGGATGCCTGTGATTGTATGAACCAACCTACAATATTTGTAAGTATATCAGATATGGGGGGTGGGGAGCGTTGGATACCTGTGAATTATAAACAAATAATAAATGTCACATAAAAAGCACCTGAGGCGTCTGCTGTGGCTATTTTGATGAAGTGCATCCTTTGGCTATCTCTGTAGTGGTTCTCATGTTTTGGAAGGTAGGCATTTTTTCATTAGCCTCCTAACAGTAGTTTTCATTTCTGTGTTGCGCAGAGTGAAGATCATTGAGTTCAGCATTGGTGTTATGAGAGTGTAGAGGACTGAAATGATCTTGTCTCCTGGAAAAACCTTGAAAGGCCGGTCATAAATAAACATTCCTGGAACAAAATTTAAGCTCATGACCATGATTTGTGCAGCACACGTAGAAAGAGCTTTGTGCTTCCCTTCTGTAACATGTTTCCTAATTTTCAGCAAGATGATAGTGTATGATAAAAGTAAGACGAAGAAGATTAGTGTGAGGAGCAGTCCACTGTTGGAAACCATCAGGAGTTCTATGGTGTATGTGTTGGTACATGCTAATTTGATGAGCTGAGGGATGTCGCAGTAGAAATGATCCAGAACGTTGGATCCGCAAAAGGGCAACTGAATGAGAATCCCAATCTGGACAATGGAGTGAGCAAAGCCACCCAACCAAGCTCCTGCTACCAAACCTATGCAAACCCCTCGGTTCATGATAATCATGTATCGCAGTGGCTTGTAGATAGCTATGTACCTATCAATAGCCATCACCACTAGTAGGAAGACCACTGCACCCCCTGTCAAATGAATGAAGAAGATTTGGGCAATGCACCAGTTGTAAGAAATGGTATGGGTATGGGAGAAGAGGTCCCACAGCATCTTCAGGGAGGTGACTGACGATTCACTGATATCTATGACAGCGAGATTAGCCAGCAAAAAGTACATGGGAGTGTGGAGGCTGGGTGTGGTGATCACTGTGGTTATAATGATGAGGTTTCCAAGCCAGGTTATGCAGTAAATGGTGAAGAAAACAAGGGAGAGGATGGATTGTACTTTAGGATTCTGAGAGAGGCCCAGAAGGATAAATTCTGTTACTTCCATGGTGTCATTCTCCATTGAGAATCCTGTTGAAGACATAGTAGATAGAATTGTTTTCACCTAGGAATCACTAGGACACATTAAAAGTGTTAGTATCAACATCTTCCAGAACTAACCACCACCTATCCTTAACAATGCCTCACACATTACAAGTTCACAATTAACCTGATAATAAACTATTGAAGAAGACACTGAGCACAATCCATAGATTCTACCATGGCTACAATATGTTGTGAAAAGTGTTGTCATTAGATGCTATAAGCCAATGTCTTGTTTTTAGTTCCAAAATGCTTTTAAAATTAGTTTCACTACTGAAAATATTGCAAATATGCCTTTAGTACAGTTGCTGTTATTTCTAATGCTACTACAATATTTATTACTGCTGTTTTCATGATCAGCCAAGATGGCCTAGGGCAGCTAGGTATTTCTATACCGCCCTTCCAAAAATGGCTCAGGGCAGTTTACACAGAGAAATATTAAATTAATAAGATGGATCCCTGTCACACAAAGGGCTTACAATAAAAAAACACCTAAGATAGACACCAGCAACAGTCACTAGAGGTACAGTGCAGGGCGTGGATAGGGCCAGTTACTCTCCCCCTGCTAAATAAAGAGAATCACCACATTAAAAAGTGCCTCTTTGCCAAGTTGGCTTCTCAGATCAGAAAGAGAGGTCTTGTTACTAGAAAGAGCTGCTAATATCTTACCATGAAATGCTGACTCCATCCAAGAAACACCAAAACTATTGTCAAATGCTGGTGCTTGTTGAATGCATAAGTGATGAAAAATTATATCGCCTCCTAAATGGGGAATCAATGATCATTGTCCCCTTACAAAAAATGACAGAGTCTGTATCTGAAAGGAGCTCTGGAGTTATAGCAAAGGTCATTCCTGTTCTTTTGTCTTGAATCAATAAACATCTTATTAAGTAATCTTTGAGTTTTGTCATATCTCGAAGAATGTTGGTGGAGGAGCTAGGGAATCAAAACACAAGGGAGTCCATTAAACTAAGTTCCATTCTAAAGAGAGGCAAATGTGTAGGTTCATTGAGACCAGAAAACAATGTGCTACCAGCCCAATCAGGCAGCAGAGCCCCCAGAAAGTGTGTTGTTCATCTAAGATGTATAGATATTTGGCTGTGCACATGAGCAGCCCTACCCCAGTTAGGGAACCCCTACTTAGGCTCATGTGCAGTGCTGGGATTGAGGCTGTCTTGGTATTGCCTCCCTTGGTAGCCTGAGTTTTTTTGCCCGTGCTTTTTCCTGGGTGAGGGTACAATCTTGCCCTTTACCCCAGGTCAAGCTCTGTGTGTATGCCTGGGCTTCAGGCAGCCCAAGTATATGCAGAGCTGGGCTCCTTTTCTAGAGGTGCACCTAGAGGCGGAATTGCAGAATGCACTGTTCTGCTCACATGATGCATTCAGGGATCTCTGGAGGCAGGGATTCATTTTCCTGGCCTCCAGAAACCTGCTCAGACAGAAGCAGCATGGATCATGTGGGTGCATGAGCTGAGATGATCACACAGACAGTGATGATCACACAGATGATCACACAGACAGTGATCATCTGGGGGGAAAGGTAAGCTCAATCTGGGGGGAAAGGTAAGCTCAGGATGATAGGGATGTGCAAACCAGTTTGAATTTGAACCAGTTTGATTTTGAACCAGTTCCGTTTGATGGTTCGAACCGAACCAGGCATTGGGTTCAACCTGCTAGTTCAAATTCGAACTGAACTGAGCCTGGTTTGTTTTGAACTGGTTTGAACCAGTTTGAGCTGGTTCAAGCCTCCAAAACTGGGTTGGGTAGTAGGCACCCATGGGTTTTAACTACCACCCAATCCCCAAAGTAATCAAACACTCCTACATTTTTAATGATTTTTAAAAATATTTATTATTATTGCCCCTTATTCCTTATGTGCAGTACCTAGGGGCAAAAAACTGGGGTGGGTAGTAGGCACCCAGGGCTTCCTACCACCCACTGAATGGCAAAGCAATTGGAGACTCCTGCAATTATTTGTGAATTTTTGAAGTTTTTTACATTTTTTTATTCCTCCCACAGGGAATAATGGGGATTCCAGCAAATGTATCGGTTCACGTCGGGGGGGGGAGGGGTGGACCAGAGCAGAGTGTGGTGGATAGTAGTGCCCAATGGGGTCAAGGAAGCTACCAGAATTATTTCAAAGGAATTGGGCAAAGGGCTGATTTTTTTCTGATTTGCTGAAGTTTACGCATCTTTAAGGTTTTTCCCATAGGGAATAATGGAGGTTTCAGCAGCCTCATAACTGTACTTGGGGGGTGATGGGGTGGCCCAGAGCAAGTGGTGGGTAGTGCACAGAGGGTGTTTCTGTGGTGTTCTGAGTGTAGATTCTCTGGTAGCAAATGAGAGTGCAGAGTTTTTTGTCATTGAAAATGAATCCAGTCTCATTTGCTACCAGAGAATCTAGACTCAGAACACCTCAGAAACAACAAAACTCAGTACCCCATGGGCTTATGGGTATGGGGGTGGTTCGCACCCTATGGAGCTGCTGAAACCTCCATTATTCCCTATGGGGGGGAGCTTTAAAATGTGCAAGCTTCACACATTCTTTAAAAACCATCCCTTTGCCCAATTCACTACAGCCCACCCAAGTCTTCTGCTTCCAAAACCCCCTTTCTACCCCAAATCTGCCCCAATGACATGCTAACTTCAAAAATCATTTAAAAATCACTCCTTTGCCCAATTTCTTTGAAATTTGGTTGGTAGCTTCCACCGATTGGGCACTACCACCTCCCCCACTTCTTTTGGCCCCGGGGCCCTTTTTTATCTGAATTGATTCAGATTCAGATTCAGAAAGTTTGGGTGCAAATCGAATCTGGGGAGATTGGGGGTGGGGTCCAGATTTGGACCCAAAACAAATTGGGGGTGTTTTGATTCAGGTACAAACCAAAAAGAAAGAATTAATTTGTGCAAATCCCTACTTATCTTGAGAGATGGAGTCATATGTGGCCTTGAGGTCTATGAAGGCAGCTTAAAGGGAGGAAGAGTTGTTAGAAGAATATTTTTCAATAAGATGTTGGAGTACCAGGCTCTGGTCAGTTGTGGATCTGCCTTCCTGAAAACCTGCTTGTTCTTCCGGCAGCAATTCCTCTTGTTCTAGCCAGTCCCTGAATTTCCCATATATGTGTCTGGCATACAGCTTGCTGATGGTATTGAGCAAACTAATAGGCCTGTAATTGCCAGGATCATCCCTGTGTCCCTTTTTGAATATGAGGCTGATGATTGCCAACCCCCAGTCCCTGGGAATGTGGCCCTGGGAGTCTATATGGGTAAACAAAGAGGTCAGAACTGGGGTCCACCAGTCCAGGTTACTTTTTATAAGGTCCATAGGGACGAGGTCTTCCCCTGGGGACTTGCCTGCTTTAGATTGTGAAACAAGGGACTCAACCTCTTATATCTTGACTGGTGGCCAGCTGGGCAAATCTCTTATATCTATGGAGGGATCTGAGTCTGCCTTGCTATCTTCGTATAAGTTCTAGAAGTGCAATTCCTAGGCTGATGGGGGGACTTGGGAGTCTTTCAGGGCTGAGCCGTTGGAAGAAGAATTAGCTGTAATATGCCAAAATGTACAAGAGTCCTTCACTTTGGTTGCCTGAAAGAGTCCTGTCCAGGTAGTCCTCATGGCCTCTCATTTCTTGATTGTCTGAATATGTTTATATTGTTTCTTTAGAAGTTGAAGATGTGTGAGGGCCTCCGAACTAACTACTCCTGTATTAGCTCTGTAGGTGAGGTAGGCAGAGGTAAGGGCTTTCCTGACCTTTATACAGTCCTTATCAAACCAGGGTTTGTTTGGGCATCCAGAAGGCATAGTGGGGGAGCCACCCTGCCTGCATAGATTTTTTGGAGCTCATGCACCAAGCTCTCATATGTCTTCATGGCATCTGCTGCATAGGTGAAAGTCATAATGTCTTGCCAGAGGCTCAGAAATGGTTCTACTGCAAGAAGTTCCTTTACTGTTTGGTCAAGTTGGGGTGTTCATTTTGCATGACATCTGCCTTGTCCCTCTGTCAAAATGTTGAGTATGTATCGAGTTTCCAGGTGTGACTGTTGATCAAGGGACTCCAATTGTAAAAGGAGCAGAAAGTGATCACAATTTCAAGTGCGGTATGACTTCAAAGTTCCGAACAAAAGGGAATAGGTTCCCAGATATAGTGATGTAATCTATCTTGCTTGCTTTAACTCCAGATAGGTAAGAATATTCTCATGGATGGTCATTCTCCATTGAGCCATTTAGGATTTGTAGGCTGGGTCTGGCTGTGCCAGGCAGAGTCCGGCAAAATTAGCTCTTTGGTCCTTTGAAGAGCAGTTAAGGGGCAAGGGGTTCAAGCTCCAGACAAGGAACAGGTAGGTTGTGGCGGAGGAATAGTGTGTGGCCATCAGGACCCATCCTAGCATCAAAGTCACCCCGTATCACCACCAGCCGCTCGGGATTGGCCAAAATGAGGTCATTTGTGTACTGCTCAAATTTGGTCCACACTGAGCTGATTACAGGTTTTAATTGCTGGGGTGGTAGATAGACATTAATAATTAACAGTACACTAGAACCAAGAACTAGAACACTAGTACACTAGACACTTTCTAGTACACTAGAACCATAAGTACACTAGAACCAAAGTGAATTAGTACAGCCATGGCAAAATGCTTAAGCAAGGTGAGATGTGCCATTGTAGCCCATAGGGAGGTGGAGATTAATAATGCCAGACCTCCTTTAAGACTTCCATGTCCTGACCCACGGACCATGCCCATTGAGAATGAAAGATATCCATTGAGTGTAAGGTCTTCTGCTGTCCACGTTTCCTGGGCTAGGATTATGTCAAATTGTGAGAGGAAGCTGCTGCAGCCTGCATCTTTGAAGCAACCCCACCCGGCAAGGTTCCAACATGCAAGGTTGATCCTATGCTGGTCGTGAGGGTGTCATAAGGACATGGTGGGTGTGGGGTTTGGTTGTTCACTCACAGACCTATTGAGTGACTGCTGTTCTCACTGGTCTGCCAGGGGTGGGAGGACCTCCATTGGGTCCTGTTCTGATTGCCCGGATGGCTGTGAAGTGGTGCTCAGAAAAGCCGGAGCTTCCTCTAGTAGCGCTGTCCATCCAGGGTGCACTCCTGTTGACTCGGGGAGGGGTGGTGGTGTTGTGTGTCCACTGACTCTGTACAGGTGAGCAAGGCATGCAAGATATTGGCTCAGAGGTCATCATTCAAGGATGTGCCAGACGCTTGCAAGACAGTGGATGAATCCCCTGAATCTTGACCCTGGACATGGCTGTCATCTCTATTCTCTGAGGAGCATTGGGAAGCTGTAAGAAGGAGTGTCACATCGCTCTGCATATTCATGCCATCTGGGGCAATCATCACTTTGAGGGTGACAAAGTGGGGGTCACTGGCAAAAGGCAGTCAATGTCCGAGCGTCAATGGGGCAGTGCTCCTCATCAGGGAGGCACATCGTGAGGAGAGCCCTAACTCCTTCAGATCCTGACATGTAGGAGAACATTTGGGCAGTAGGTGGTGTTCTGAGGCAATCTGGCTGTGTATGGTGTGCTGGAGTCAGCACACGTGTGTCTACCCTGGAAGTGGGCACGTCCATGACTAGGAGGGGGGTGGCTAACAGTGAGGAACCCATACCCTGGTCAGGTTGAAGTACAGGGCGAAAAGAGGACCCAGGGGGTTCATCCTCATCCTCATCCTCAGAATCTATATATAGAAAATCTTGATGATGAACTGATAGTCATCTTTTGGACATTCTGGGTGTCTTTGTGGAACTTTGTATTTCCATCTCACTATCTGAATCTGAATTTTCAGGGTCCTCATTACATACCAGTAAATCAAGAAGAGGTTTTAAATTATGGTTGGCTTCCTTTATTCTGTTATTTAAGTTGTTAAAATAATCATAGATGGCTTTTAGCTGGGGACTGTCTGTGATAGGGTTAGCTTGAGCTGCACTTAGATGGCTGGGATTTATGCTCAGGACTGGTGATTTGTTGCAGTTAGTTATTCTCCCAGTAATGAGTGAGCTGACCTCCATGTCCAGAAAGCAAAGCCAAGCAGCAAGAACGTAAATCTTTAGATGATTAGCCAATCATGAAAGTTTAGCAGGAACAGCATGCGTTCTAAACACCAAGAAGAGCCCTTTATAGCTAGAACAGGAGAGAAGAAAGTGGAAATCTTTTAGTTCTTTGCTATTAAGTTGGGTCCTTAAAATTTCTGACAGTGAGTTCAAAATGTTTTTCCATTCGGACCACAGCCATGACTCTGACCTAGGAATTTCTATGAGGATTTGCTGAGCTTGAAGAACTCTATGCTATCTTTGTGTGTACTCAGCATCTGGTCAATGTGGCAATTTTGGGGCTGACAGAGAAATGAGAGCTGTCTGAAACTTGCAATCAGCTTAGCCTCTGTGTAAGTTGATCAAAGCCAAGTCTGAGTTTGTCAACTTTATCAAAAACTTGGTTCAATTTGGACATAATGGAAATTAATGCTTCTGCAGGAAGCAAGCAGGCATTCCCCACAAGCTTTGTAAGAAGATCCCAGGTGAGGTGAGTGGTGGATTTGGCAGATTTAGGGGGCCAGTTTCTCAGCCCTGTAGGTTATCTTTGGATAGGCTGCTTGGAGGATTCAGGGGCAGTCAGATTAGTATGAGGCTTCCTTGCAGCACAGTCCTTTTTGGAGTGGGAAGGGCTCTCGGGTTTGGGTAGAGGAGGGCTTTCTGCTTCATTGGGACACAAAGCTGTAAATCTGTTCCTGGTACAGGGAATATTTTTGACAGGAGAGTTACTCACTATTTCATTCTGTCTTGCTGGAGGCAGAAAGGCATTAAATCAAAGTTGTTTTCCTTTTCTTCTCCTTCCAGATTGAGAATGAGGATCACAATCATTGTCCCGGCTTTCACTATTGTCTCTGTTTCTCTCCCCCTACTTTGTTGACATGATGGATAGGGGAGAGGGGTGACCTGGAGGGGGTTGTGTCCAATGGCTAAACAGAGACTCATTGGGGAGCAGCTACCCGGTCACCATCTTGGCTCCTCAGTAGTTTGAAATGTATTTCAGATTGGATCAAAGACCCTTATGGCCCAATGATGGATATGAAGGGATCAGATCTTTCAGATGGGTAACATAAGTATTTTTGGACTAACATGGGAAGAAATTACCAGGACATAAAATCCCATACAATTAGAAAGAGCTTGCTAAGTGTTTGGGACAAGCATAAGAAAAGGATCAGTCCGGACCTATATCCTTTGGCTTCTATTTTAAACATATTTTGTTATCTTGATGAAAAATCTAATAACTTTGATCTTTGGAGAGAGAAGGCATATAACATGCAAAGTTTAACTACTGGAAAAACAAAACTCAAATCTATTCAGATTCTTACTCAAGAATGGTCTGAGGAACATTCTTGGTTCATATATTTACAAATTAGTTCTATAGTAGTATATAAAAGGAAATACAAAGACGAGGTAGGAAACTTAGAGATCAAACACAATTTGAAGTGCTAAGAACTAAAAGTGCAGCTTATTACAGTTTATCTAAGGAACAAATTCAGATGAATTATTTGCTTTAACTTGGGATCCTTTTATAAATTCCCCATTCCAAAAATAAACCAGTACATACCCTGCTTAGCAGCCAGGGCACACAACAAAAAATAAACTGGGACCCACCCTACTGAGCATTTGGCTGCCATCCAAAAATACCCTGGACCCACCCTGCTTAGCATCTGAGTGCCCATCCAAACACAAACTGGGACTCCCTGCTTAGCATCTGGGTACCCATTCAAAACTAAAAAGGCCCACACTGCTTAGCATCTGGGGTGCCCATCCAGAAATAAATTGGGGCCCACCTTGCTTAGCATCTGGGTGCCCATCCAAAAATAAACCAGGACCTACCATGCTTAGTATCTGGGTTGCCCATCCAAAAATAAACTGGGGCCACCTTGCTTAGCATCTGGGGTATCCATCCAAAAATAAACCAAGACCCACCCTGCTTAGCATCTGGGTGCCCATCCAAAAATAAAATAGGACCAACCCTGCTTAACAGCCAGGGCACCCATCTACTAGAGAACCAACTACCCATCTAGTTCCACCTACTCGATAAACAAAACTCAAATCTTTTCAAATCCTTACTCAAGAATGGTCTGAGGAACTGTCATGGTTCCTATGCTTACAAATTAGTTCTATAGTATAGAAATAAATAAATACCAAGACAAGGTGGAAAATGTAGAGATTTAACGGAATTTGAAGTGCTAATGACGAAAAAAGCAGATCATCTCCCGGGACTGATTTACAAGTTACTGCTGAAATAAGACGCAGAGACAGAACAAATAGAAAACTGCATGATAAAGTGGATGTAAAATTTAATCAACAATGGGAATATCAGTGGAATATCAATGCCTGGATGGTCCTTCAGGAGGCTAGCTGGGGCCTTAGAGGACCCTCCACCACCACCCCTGCCCCTGTTGATGTCTCCACCTCTGCCTCGGAATCTCAGATTAAGTTACAGAGTACCCTTTCTCTCATCCACCCACGCCAGCCTTAGGAAAGTGAAAGCCCTTTACTTGTAAAGGGGAATCCTCACCAGATTTCTCTTTAAAATTATATACCTGAACTGGCCCATGAGCCTGTTTGGCCAGTTCAATGGCCTGACTGGACAGAACTATTTCACCTGGACCAAGACCTGGATTGGGCCCAGTTGTTTCAAATTCGGTTCGGATACAAACTGAACAGGCCAACCCAGTGCTGTGCATACCCCTAACTATGGACCTGTTCATGGAAGATTTGTCAGCACAGAGTGATACCAACCCTCTTGCCAGTCACACCAAAGGGAACAATAGGTGATTTTATCTGTCATTAGAGTTGCAGATCAGCCTTTCTGATATGCTGATGTAGTAGCATATGTGTTTCATTTGCTCTGGACCTGAACTGAATAAACGCTTCTACGCCTTTCCATTTAAGGGGATTCTTTCAAATAAGCACTGATTAGCATGTTTAATCATTAGCATGTTTTTTCACTTGCTAGATTGAGATCTACAGGCATAAATGAGATGGTGATGTATCCAATGGGACTACTTGGGAGTAG
Source organism: Hemicordylus capensis (assembly GCF_027244095.1). Lineage (NCBI taxonomy): Eukaryota > Metazoa > Chordata > Lepidosauria > Squamata > Cordylidae > Hemicordylus > Hemicordylus capensis. The sequence goes on along the minus strand of NC_069662.1, from coordinate 32,403,680 downwards.
GATGTTTTGCTTGTGTATAAAAACCATGACTCCAGATTAGGGTTAATAAAGAATGGTGTTTGTTTTGTTTTGTTTTTAAATGATTAGTTTCTTCCTTCTAGGATGTGGAAATGAATTACCGTTTTACAAAACCTGTACATTATAGATTGCAGTCAATATCAACTGCAACTTTATATATTCACTTCACAAAATAAATACTGAACTGAGTCTTAATGGCCTCTTATGTAACAGTTTTAGACAGGGACAGTCTGATGCTACAGTGTAGGATGGGCCCAACTGAATGTCCAGAATGCATCCGTTCATGCTGGTTATTATCCTATGATCATAAAATTACTCCATATAGGTATAACACTGACATCTGTCCCTTAGGACTGCACCACATGATTACCATCCCCAGCAGTAGGCAATATTCACAGGAACTAAAAAAGAAATGATCAACCAGGAATGTTTAGGCATATGGGGATATGGATTTCTTATTCTATTGGGCTGTTGTTTGGCATTAAATTTCAACCCCTCCTTTGATGAGGGTAGTTTGCTTTTCTGAAATGCACATGCTTGCTTTAAGTATTATATGTCTGTTTCAAAGCTACCTTTCAAAGCCAAAATGTGTTGTATTAGAAAGACAGGACATTTATTTCTGGGAGACTGGGTTCAGATTTCCCCTTCATTGCTGATTCACTTTGCGGTCATAGGAAGGTCACTATAGTAAGAGGCAGCATGGCATAGTGGTTAGAGTGGAGTGGTGGACTAGAACCGTGAAGACCTGAGTTCTAATCCCCTTTCAGCCATGAAACTCTCTGGGTGACTCTGAGCCAGCCACTTATCTCTCAGCCTAACCTACCTCAGAAAGTTGTTGTAAGGATAAACATAACCATGCAACTGCTCTGGGCTCCTTGGAATAAGAGTGAGATATAAATGTATGTATGTATGTATGTAAATAAATAAATAAATTTAATACTAATAAAAAATAACCTACATTTTTATCTCCATCTTTAAATGGGAATAATTATGGATGTCTGAAAGCTGGCTTTTTATTTCATCACTACCCAGCATGTTGGAATTGGCTGTTAAGGAGACCAAAGCAGAAAAAGCATTTTCATAAAGTGGAACTGAATCATTTTACATTGCATATGTATGATTCATTACCATCAGAACCCTATAAGATCCTAACTAAATTGAAGAGACTCGACTATACCTGTACAATACTCCTGAATGCTCTGAAATTCGGTGTTCACACTATCAGTATTACTGGGCTCACCAATCCTGATATAATCAGGATGCCTGCGATTGTGTGAACCGAGCTAACTCAGATATATAGGGGCAGTGGGGGGGAGAGATTGAATCTGTGTCAATTATAAACTAATAATCAATGCCATGTAAAAAGAGCCTGAAGTGTCTGCTGTGGCTTTCTCTGAAGAAGACAGTTCATTAGGCTATCTCTGACTAAGTGTCTTCAGTGGTGTATCTGTAGTGGTTCTGACCTTTTGGAAGGCAGAAACTTTTTCATTAGCTTCCTAACAGTGGTTTTCATTTCTGTATTGCGCAGAGTGAAGATAATTGAGTTCAGCATTGGTGTTATGAGAGTGTAGAGGACTGAGATGATCTTGTCTCCTGGAAAAACCTTGAAAGGCCGGTCATAAATAAACATTGCTGGAACAAAATTTAAGCTCATGACCATGATCTGTGCAGAACAGGTAGAAAGAGCTTTGTGCTTCCCTTCTGTCACATGTGTCCTGATTTTCAGCCAGATGACAGTGTATGATAAAAGTAAGGCGAAGAAGATTAGTGTGAGGAGCAGTCCACTGTTGGAAACCATCAGGAGTTCTATGATGTATGTGTTGGTACATGCTAGTTTGATGAGCTGAGGGATGTCGCAGTAGAAATGATCTAGAACATTGGATCCACAAAAGGGCAACTGAATGAGAATCCCAATCTGGACAATGGAGTGAGCAAAGCCACCCAACCAAGCTCCTGCTACCAAACCTATGCAAACCCCTCGGTTCATGATAATCAAGTATCGCAATGGCTTGTAGATAGCTATGTACCTATCAATAGCCATCACCACTAGTAAGAAGTACACTGCACCCCCTGTCAAATGAAGGAAGAAGATTTGAGCAATGCACCAGTTGTAAGAAATGGTATGGGTATGGGAGAAGAGGTCCCACAGCGTCTTCAGGGAGGTGACTGACGATTCACTGATATCTATGACAGCGAGATTAGCCAGCAGAAAGTACATGGGAGTGTGGAGGCTGGGTGTGGTGATCACTGTGGTTATAATAATGAGGTTTACGAGCCAGGTTATGCAGTAAATAGTGAGGAAAACAAGGGAGAGGATGGATTGTACTTTAGGATTCTGAGAGAGGCCCAGGAGGATAAATTCTGTCACTTCCATGGTGTCATTCTCCATTGAGAATCCTGTTGAAGACAGAATTGTTTTCACCTAGGTAGGAACCACTAGGACACATTAAAAGTATTAGTATCAACGTCTTCCAGAATGAGCCACTACCTATCCCTAACAATGCATCACATACTAAAAGTTCACAATTAATGTGGTAATAATGTGCTGGAGAAGACACTGAGCACAAGCCGTAGAATGTGAGTCCCATGGGAAACAGTAGGAATTTGCCAGGTATAGCTTTATCTGAACTCCATGCACGATCACTAGAGCTTGCCACATTTTAAACAATTCAAATTGGCCTTTTGTTTAGCCATTTGTTAGAATAAAAATCAAATTCTACCATGGCTAGAATAAGCTGTTAAAAGTGTGGTCATTAGATACTATAGGCCAATATCTTTTTTAAAAAATTCCAAAATGCTTTTAAAATTACTTTCACTATTAAAAATGTTGGAAATACTGCTGCTGTTATTTCTAATGCTACTATGATTGTTATTACTGCAATATTGTTATTTAATAAGGCTGTTCTCATGAGCAGCAACCAGTCAACTGACACACTGATGGGCACCCATTGCTGGGGGTATCCTCATAATGCACTGCACACTTGTGCGGTGCATTGTGGGATTTCCAGATCCCAGGATGATGCATCCTGGCTTCCAAACTTCCATGCTCCCTGGGGCAGCAGCAGACCATCTGGGCGCACAATGCATATGCCCAGACAGTTCTCGGCAATTGTATGCAGGGAAGTCGGGCTTCTGAAGACTTCCTCATCACCCGCCCAGCACCCCACCTGGTCTTGAGAACAACCTCAGTGTTTTTATGGATACACATAAACCAGATGATGCACATACATTTTAAATGAATGATATCCCTTTGTTGCATATATGATAAACAGTAATTGTAATGCTAGGAAGGCATACATTTTTGTGCGAGGTCTTATGTCTGAATTTATGAATGATGTAGAACATACAGCTAGCTAGCTCATGTATACTCCATTATAGCTATGATTCTCTCTCTCTCTCTCTCTCTCATATATTGTTTTAAGAGACATTTTATAAAAATACAGGTAACTCAAATTCTGTCTACTACATTGTCTTTCATGGACTCTTGAGCCTTCATTCTGAAGTATTCACAAGATGTTACCCAATATAATATAAAGTTGGCTATACAGTATTGTCAGAGATGTGCACATTTCTCTAGCATCAGCAGAATAAATATCCAATCTCAAGATAAATATACATAGTCAAATAATGTGACTTGGTAAAAGTAAAGTGCCAGTCAAACTGGAATAGTTATGAAATTGCATTCAATGCTACCAAAATTGGTCCAAAATTGGTCGAAAATCAGTTTCAGAAAACTGAATACAATCAAGTTTCATGTGATTCCATTCTTTCTTCCAGAAGCAGATCTGCCATAGTAGTTAAAGAGCAAGGTACATATATTCCTAAAGATCTCAATACATTGTTTCCTTCCCCAGGAATAACAATTTAGTTTTCAGTAATTCTGCGTCTCAGATCAGAAAGAGAGGTCTTGTTACTAGAAAGAGCTGCTAATATCTTACCATGAAATGCTGACTCCATCCAAATGCAGATGCATGTCAAATGCAGGTGTTTGGTGAATGCATAAGTGATGAATAATTCTATAGCCTCCTAAATGGGGAATCAATGATCATTGTCTCCTAACAAAAAATGACAGAGAGTCTGTATCTGAAAGGAGCTCTGGAGTTATAGCAAAGGTCATTCCTGTTCTTTGTTCTTCAAACAATAAACATCTTATTATGTAATTTCTGAGGTTTGTCATATCTTGAAGAATGTTGGTGGAGGAGCTAGGGAATCAAAACACAAGGGAGACTATTAAACTATGTTCCCTTCTAAAGAGAGGCAAATGTGTAGTTTCATTGAGACCAGAAAACAATGTGCTACCAGCCCAATCAGGCAGCAGAGCCCCCAGAAAGTGTTTTGTTGACCTGAGCTGTTTGTATACTGAGGCTGTGCACATGACCATCCCTACCTAGGTTAGGGCAGCCCTACCTGGATAGTAGGGCTGCTTATGTTCAGAGCTGGGATTGAGGCTGTCCTGGTGATGCCTCCCCTGGTAGTCTGAAAAGCTCTTTCATGATCAAGTGGGAAGGGCTACCCTCTTTTGCAGGGAGGAAGCCTGAAAGTGCTTCCCTTTGTGATAATAGCTTCTGAGTTTATTACATGGGCTGTTATCTAGGTTAGGGCATGAGTGTGCCATTTAACCCAGGTCCAGGGCTGTTTGTATGTCTGGGCTGCAGGCAGCTTGAGCATACACAGAGTATGACACCTAGAGAGCCCAGCTTGAGAGGAAATTCCTGAATGCACCACACTGCTCGCATGGTGCATTCAGGAATATCTGGAGTCCTGGACTCATTTTCCTATTCTCCAGAGATTTGCGCTGACAGAAGCAGCGTGGATCATGTGGGTGTGTGAGCTGTGTGTCCCACACATGGACAGTGATAATTTGGGGGAGAGGGTAAGATCAATCCTGGCTTTCCCCCACACCCTCACCTCCCACAAAATGATCGTGAGAAGAATCTTATTGGATGTTTACATGCAACTCTGCAGTACCAACCATTTCACTCACTAATTGCCTACTAATCAACATACCCCTTCCTTGCCCTCCAATGAAATGCAATGAGGCAGCTGCCTCTGGTGGAGGATTGGTGAAGATGAAGTTATCAAGGGTCTCTAACTACCTCATGAGCCACAGCCTAACATTTACTTGACCTCGCTGTGTATGTATGCTCCATTGCTGTTCCTCCTCCCACTCCCTGAACTTTTCCTTAAAGGAAGAGAGTTGGGGATGGAGGTGTGGAGCAGTAGAGTAGTAGGTTAGCCCATCCCTCTCCTCTGCCACATTTTCTTCCAACTGTTTCCCCTTCTGCCTTTTGAAAGGTCAGGAAGTGGGATGAGCAGGATGAGGTGGATCTGTGGAGTTGCTGCAGCTACCTGTTAAAGGGAGATGGGAGATATCACTATGCGGGTGGTGGGATGAGGAGGGAATGTAGCTTGATGGGTGAATTTGTAGGGGAGAATTTGAGTCAGCCTCTTACTTAGCCAGGAAACCTAGTCTGAAGAGAACAAAGCTCACAGAGAAGCTCTGGAGAGAAATGTTTAAGGTCAAAAAACAAGTAAAGGTTTACTTGAAGAAGTCACAAACTTGAATAGAAAGCCTACAGCCCTGTACTAGCTTCCTCATGGTGCTGTGAACAGCCTGGCTGTCACTAACACAAACTGTAGTCTACCAGACTACTTCAGCTTCGTTATCCATGAGAACATGTGTGTTGGGGGGAAAGGAGGGGGAAGAATGAAGGCATTCCCAAACACAACACTACAGTTTAAAGCTTTATTGAAGGCTAAATGATTACATCGAAGCAATTTAGCAAACAAGCAAAATCAATCATATGTGTCATTATAATGTATAGGTCCAACAGCAAATAAAATCATTTATTTCACCCAACAGAACAGCATTAAAAGCATTTCTCTCTCTCACTGGAAATGAGCTAACAGCTGACTGCATATTTTCTCTCACTGACTAGGAATGAAAACACTTTCCTATCTCACTCAGAGAGCTGGGTCTCACAATCAGTGAGACTCACTTTGTAAAGGTAAGCGAAGCCCGCTCTCCCCACAGACAAGCAGGGCGAGAGCCCAGGGTGGCCGAACTGGCTGCCCACACGACTGCCGGCTCCGTGATGGAGCTGGCGGGGGCTGGGAGGATCAGGGGCCGTACAGCCCCCAGAATGCCCCTGTGTGACTTTGCCATTTGACAGGCTGACAAACTTGGAATGGGACACGGCAAAGCCCCTGTTATGGGGCAACTGCTTTGTTGGATCGGAGACAGGAGTGGTGGGCCAGGGCAAGTGTTCAGAGAGGCTAGTGAGATACACTGCTGGCATGGAGCAGGCACAATCCCAGGCAGATCTGTGCCACCATCTCTATCATTGCATTTCCAAAACCTGCACGTAACTGTGGTTATGGCACCATCCACATTCTGATAAAACTCCACCACCCAAGCTGAGGTTGTGGCAGATAAACTTACTATAAACCGAAGGTTCAAATTGGAGTTCAGCAAGACGAACCACAGGTTGCATTTGCCACAAATCCACAGTTGCATGCATTCAGATGTTACAGAGTTCCAGCCTCTGCCCATTTATCTCCAGTTTTGCATTACATGTGAATGCAAAAATTATGTACCTGCAGATTTCAGTTCAAAACTTACTTCAAGGAAATGCATGAAGCAAAGCCAAGACTTAATGGAGCTAGACTCAGGGGCAAGGTTCAGAATTCACTGGGGGGAAAGGATCCAATCTACATCATCCATGAGGTGAGAGAAAGCACAGCACAGGTCAAGAGGCCCACAAATGTGTAAGCTACTTGTATGGTCTCATTCAAGGGTTACTGCTAACTTGCCAAAGAGGCACCTTTTAATGTGGTGATTCTCTTTATTTAGCAGCGGAAGAGTAACTGGTCCTATCCACCCCGAGCACAGTATCTCCAGTGACTGTTGCTGGTATATATCTTACGTTTCTTTTTAGATTGTGAGTCCTTTGGGGACAGGGATCCATCTTATTTATTTATTATTTCTCTGTGTAAACCGCCCTGAGACATTTTTGGAAGAGCGGTATAGAAATCAAATTATTATTATTATTATTTCTTGTTTACACAGTCAGACAGGTGTTATTGGTTTGTTTTATCCAGACATCGAGTCCTTCCCAAGGACCTGGGATGATGATGATGATGATGATGATGATGATGATGATTGATGATGTTCATTTCCACATAACAGTGAGTCATAGTCACAGAACAAATTTCTAATGAAGAAATCAGTAAAGTGAGCAGTAATGCATCATGGGCTGAATACACATGGTGTGTTCAAGAAAAAAAGATTTTTTTTTAAAAGCCCAAGCAAATTAAAAGAAACCTACTGCAGGCCAATCAAGAAGCAGCAGCAGAAACTCTTATAATTCAGCATTCAGTTCAAAGTTTGTTTCAACAGCGATTGCCTCAAAGGTGCAGAGAGCAGTACAGAAATAACAGGCAAATCAGCACACCCAAACCTAATGATAAGGTTTGCAAGAAGAATCTGAAGGTAAGAGGATTTTTCAAAAATGTTTTGAGGAAGAACAAATCTGTTGTTATGGAAGTTTAGGCACAAATCTTTAAAACATATAACAAGACCACTAAAACTTGACATTTGTCAAGTTTTTTAATTTGTGTTGAAAAAGTACTTAGGTCTGTTTATAAAATAAATAAATACACTGATTGTGAATGCTGCACAGATGTTTCGAGAGCTGGATTTCCCTGCAGTTAACATGGGAATGGGGACAAAAGCCAGTTCTGAAAACTGCTTCAATTTTTACTGCAGCAGAAAATGATCATTTACTTTCACATGGATCTTTCATCATTGTCCGTGACATATTTATTTTGCCATTTAAACTCAGGTACATTTTTGTGCTGTGTGTGAACAAGTCCTCAGCTTCGAAACTCACTGCACAGTATTGCTCATCCTGACCCAACCCTGCAATTTTTGTGTGAAACTAATTCATTTATTTACATTAAGGCCAGTTTAAGATCCTTTGGAGGGTGAAAAGGATGGAATAAAAACAATCAACAAGTATATTATTAAGACACTTAGAACCAGTTGGGTCAGATTGGCTTCAGCTAGACAAACCTGACACATTTAAAGTGTCTGAAAAGGGTTGTGGATCATGCTGACATGCTAAGTTAGTGAGGTTTTTTAAGCATATTTAGACTCAACTATAAACATAGTGATTGCAATATTCAAGCAGTTGTCATTCTGCTGATATTCCTTCCCAGGCAAATTGTGAGACAACGCAAAAGATATTTACCATGTTCTTTAAAAAGCCAATATATTGTGATTGATGAAATGTATATATGTACAGATTGATGAAATGTATAGATTGATTATATATATATACACACAGAGAGAGAGAGAGATATATAGATATAGATATATAGATATATGTATAATAAAAGCCTGGCAACAAGGGAGATGAGAAGGATCAAATATAAAAAGCCCCCACCCCAGCCTTACAATAGTATAATGCATATTTCTTTGCTAATTTTTGTAACAGGAACAAAATATGATTTGTCCATGTCCCCCCCCCCCCCCCGGTGCATTATTTCTCTCTGTGCCAATGTAGGAGCTACTTGTGGTGAAGACAAGGGGGGAAAGGATGGAAAACCTGCTAAGGAAGAATAGCTCCAAAGTGACTTATTTTGTCTTTTTGGGATTCTCCAGTAGATTTGAACTGCAAGTGTTGCTATTTTGTGCCTTGCTGCTAGTTTATCTCTTAACCGTGACTGGGAATTCTATCATCATTGCTGTCACAGTGGCAAACACCTCTCTTCATACCCCTATGTATTTCTTTCTCCGGATCCTGTCCATCCTGGACATCTGCTTCTCTTCAGTCGCCACCCCTGAGATGCTGCTGAATTTACTCAGTGAGGAGAGAAGAATTTCCTACATTGGATGTGCTGCCCAGATGTACTTCTTGATTTTTCTAGGAGGTGCAGAGTGTATGCTCTTAGCAGTCATGGCATATGATCGCTACCTAGCCATATGCAACCCACTCAGATATATGTTTCTCATGAATCAGAGAGTGTGCCTATTGCTCTCTTTGCTTTCTGTGGTTGGTGGAAATCTAGTTTCTTTAGTGCAAACAATGTGGGTGTTCACGTTGCCATTCTGTGGTTCCAACAAGATTGATTATTTCTTCTGTGATATCCCTCCACTGCTTAAGCTTTCTTGTACTGATACTTCCATATATGAGGTGCAGTTGTTGACAGCCACCATTCTTGTTATATTCACCCCATTTGTTCTCATCCTTGTTTCCTATATCCTCATTATTTCTTCCATTCTCAAGATGACTTCAAATGAGCACAAATGGAAAACCTTTTCGACCTGCTCCTCACACCTCCTTGTGGTGATATTGTACTATGGGACCAGCAGCTTGATTTACATAAAGCCACAATACATCTTCTCAGAAGACTCGGCCAAAATGCTTGCGCTGACATATACAGCATTCACACCCATGTTGAACCCTGTAATCTACAGTATAAGGAACAAAGAGGTGCAAGGAGCCCTAAAGAAAAAGTTGGGTGAATGGAAAACATTTCTTTGTGGGAGTTAATGTGTAGAGCTTCATCTGTACCACAGAGCAGGAGTATCTGAAAGTCAATACAGTGCATTGTTATTGTTTTCACTTTAGCATTTCATGATCTCCACAGAGCTTTCTGTGGAAAATAGAAAAGACCTTTCTTTCCTACTTAATTAAAGATAATTATTATTTAAATTAACTGACTTATTTTAAATATATATTTCCCAGATGTGCTTGTATTTCAAAACAGCAAAGAAAAACATTAAACACTAGGTAGTGTGAGTGTGTGATTGTGCTGCACACTAATATTAGAGGCAAGTTAATCTTGTATATATATAGCCTCAATCCTGCGCTTGTGTACTGTGGCCAGCATTCTAAAACAACAAAGGCGTTATGTGAGATGCATATGTGCTGTGGATGGGTTCAACTGAGTCAGCAACTGTAGTGAATGCCCAACCCTCCCCTAAAGAATGAACCGGAAGTGAAGCCTGTTTTTACTGTCAGGCAGTGACCTCTAGGGACCAGCCACTCAGCACATGGTGGGCGGGACCTAGAGGGCCTTGTGGCAGGAAGAGAAGGGGTTCTTTGTTCTCAGTTGGAGGCAGCCTGGACTAACAACAGGTTGGCTGGCCATGAAATGGCTGTGACCAGGAGGACTGCAATCCTGGGAACTTAGGACTGCAGGGGCCTGAAGTCTCTACCATGGATTTGGTGAGTTTAGGAAGGAGGCAAGGGCTTTGGCTTCTGGGAAAGGTTTAGTCTATGGAACAGTTTGTTAGTTAGCTTGCGTTAGATTTATTTTACTTTGGTGTGCTTTGCAAAGCCTTACAACCGTTCTATTGTGTTTTATCTGTAATGTAACAAGCTAGGAAACATTGAGCCTGTGCCCATCTATCCATTCAGGGCGCTGCAAAAGTCTCTGTAACCTTTAAAGGTGCTTTTAAAGGTTTCCATATCCCTGTTCCTTGCAACTGAGTAACCACAATTTTTAAACTGTGCCACCCCAATATCATCTGAGGGTGCCTTTTGAAATATTCTAGTATTTACTGAGTGTTCCTCTCACCTGTAACTAAAAGCAGAGACAACCTCAGACGGAAGCAGTCTGTAGTATTTTAAATAAAGTTTATTATTCCTTTTGACCTTTGCAATTTTAACCAGACTTTTTGAGTAAATTTTTAACACAGGAAAGGGTTTTTTTGTCTCTAATGCAACACATATTTCAGTTCGATTGCTCTGCAACTCTACCAAGTTTTCTCATCATGTGTAGGATTGCACATGGAGGTTTTTGTGTACGCTGGAGAGAAGGAGAGAAGGAGAAGGAGAGTCCGCTGGAATTTCACCCAGGGGGGTGAAATCAGGGGGGAATTAAACTCTCTTAAAAAGTGGGCATGGTGGCAGCAATTGAGCTACTAAAGGAATGGTTTAAATTTAAAGGAACAGCCTTTGTGGGTGAAAGCAAGAGCGAGGATCATTCAGCATTTTGCTTCTGCTCATGTGAACTTGCTTTAAGCATAGGCGTAACGATAGGGGGGCAGGGGGGCACGTGCCCCCGGCGCCATCTTCGCGGGTCACGTGGGGGGCGCCGCCATGACCCCCGCCAATCCCAAAATTTTTATATATATATATATATATATATATATATATATATATATATATATATATATATAAAATTTATAAAATTTATATATATATATATATATATATATATATATATATATATATATATGTGTGTGTGTGTGTGTGTGTGTGTGTGTGTGTGTGTGTGTGTGTATGTATATATATATATAAATTTTAATAACAATATCTCCGGCAGCACCAGAGCAGTCAAGGGAGCGTGTCGGCACCCCCTCCCCCACGAGCTGTCCGTTCTGCCGCTCCGCGCAGCGCCCACGGCCCCCCCATTGCTTTGCTGGCTTGGTGTGTGGTGTCACATGCGCGACTCAGCTGGCGTGCCGAGTCGCGCTGCGCATGTGTGGTGGGTCTGTCCTCCTAGCTAGGTTCCCGGCTCGCCTTCTGCACGTGCCGCAGCGGAGCCGGAGCCAGAGGAAAGCGTTGCTGGGGCTGTGCTTTTCCCTTTAGATTTTAAAAAAGCGGGAACTCACTGCGCGTCTTCGTTCCGCGCCAGCCACGGAGGGAGGGACTCGGGAAGGCTCCTTGCGAGCTAAAGCAGCACTCTTTTGAGCACACACAAAGGGGCCTCGCGGAAGGCCCTCCTTTGCGCGCGCGCGCACACACACACACACCCAGTTCGCCGGCGCGCGCATTCCTCTGCAGCCGGGCTCCCCAAGAAGGCCCTTTGCAGGATCTCTTGCAAGTTGCAGCCCTCTCTTGGGATGTCCTCCTCACACACACACTCACCGGCGGGCTACGAGGCAAGGAAGGCAGAAAGCAGAGGCTCTTGTTTTCCAGAAAAGCGCCGCGGCTGCTTTCCATTCCAAGCCCCCGCACCTTGGCTGAGACTCTGGACTGCAGCCCACGTGGCGGAGACTTTATTTCTTTCTTTCTGAATTCTTTATTTCTTATTATGAATCTTCTCTGGTCTGCTAGCCTTTGTTCTGTTATTTTTGTATCTGGATGCTTCTCTTTCCAAATTTGGTACATTCTTTTTAAATAACCGCTTCTAGTTGGACTAGACTTGTAATAGCAGATCATTATTTCCTTGTTGGCATTTTTCGTATTTTTTTCCAGTTAAGCGACGTTTCTTCCAGTAACTTTGCTGTCTTCAGCCCTGGTTGGACCTCTGGCATAGCTCTCACCTTCCTCAGAGCATGCAAGCCGCACAACCACGCCAAGGTAGTGCCTCACTGGGGGATTATTATTATTATTATGATTATGATTAATAGCTTGGTTTGGAGGACAGCAAATAAAGGACAGTGAAGAAGATGCACTTAAAATGGTCAATAACGAGAAATTATTCAACACCAATGAAACAAAGCAGGCCTACAAGAAAGAACAAGTCAAGAACCGAGCAGAAAAATAGAAAAAGAAGCCACTGCATGGTCAATATTTGCACAATATAAGTGTAAAATCAGACATCACCAAGACCTGGCAGTAGCAGGGATGATATACTGGAACATCTGCAAAAAATACAAGCTACCTATAGCCAAAAATTGGTGGGACCATAAAATTGAAAAAGTTGAAGAAAATGAAGATGTAAAAATATTATGGGACTTCCAACTTTTCAGATGTTCAGATAAACATCTGCCACACAATACACCAGATATAACTGTAGTCGAGAAGAAAGAAAAACAAGTTAAAATAATCTATATAGCAATTAGGGATGTGTGAAACGTTTCGGGTACAGAACGATCTGTACCCGAAACAGCCAATTTCGGGTGATTCGGATCTGAACCGAATCACCCTTCTAGCCCTCCGAAATTTTTCGGAGCCGAAACGAATCACCCCCGTTTCTGCTCCAAAATATCTGTTGTTTCGGCCCTCCATTTTGTGGCCAATAAATGCCTTCTTCTTCCCCCTCCATTTTGAGCAATGACGTATATTTGAATTTCCCGCCTTTTTGCCTCCCATTGACTTCAATGCAAAAAGGTCTGATGTGACGTCTACTCGAATTTCGGGTCCCAGGGGCAAAATAGTGGGGTGGGGTGGTAGTGTCTAATGGGTGGAGGCTACCTCCTCAATTGAAGAGGGATTGGGCAGAGGGCTGTTTTTTGTGAATATTTGAAGTTTTAGTGTCTTTGTGGCATATTTGGGGCATAACGTGGGATTGGGGGCAGAAGAGTGGGTTGGGGTGGTAGTGCCTAATGGTTGGAGGTTACCATCCCAATTGCCGAGGGATTGGGCAAAGGGCTGATTTTTGGTGAATTGTTGAAGTTTACGCGTCTTTAAGGTTTTTCCCCATTAGGTATAATGGAGGGTGTATCGCTTCACGTCAGGGGGAAAGGGGTGGACTAGAGCAGTGTGGGGTTGGTGGTAGTGCAAGGTAGGGGCAAGGAAGCTACTTGAATTTTTTCAAAGGATTTGGGCAGAGGGCTGATTTTTGGCGAATTGTTAAAGTTTACGTGTCTTTAAGGTTTTTCCTCATAGGTTATGCATGGAGCTTTCAGCAGCCCCATAAGTGCACTTGGGGGGTGCCGGGGTGGCCCAGAGCAAGTGATGGTGTAGTGCACATAGGATTTCCTCTGCAATTGGGGTGGTAGACTCCACCCATTAGGAGCTACCACCCCACCCCACTCTTCTGCCCCTGATCCCACGTTATGCTCCAAATCTGCCCAAAGACCCAATTCACCAAAAATCACTCTGAAATTGGGGTGGTAGCCTCCACCCTTTAGGCACTACAATGCCACCCCACTCTTTTGGCCCAGATCCCACGTTATGCCCCCTATCTGCCCCAAAGACACTAAAACTTCAAAAATTCACCAAAAATCAGCCCTTTGGCCAATCCCTCTGAAATTTGGGTGGTAGCTTCCACCCATTAGGCACTACCACCCCACCCCACTCTTTTGGTCTGAGGACCCGTTTTTTAAATCCAAATCGATTCAGATTCAGATTTGGAAGAATTCGGATCCGAATCGAATCGGGGGTGATTCGGAAGGGCCAGATTCAGATCCAAAATGAATCAGGGGTGTTTCGATTGGGATATGAATCAAAACACCAAGAATCCAAATTGCACACCCCTAATAGCAATACCAAGGGATAGCAGAATATAAGAAAAAGAAATAGAAAAAAATCACAAAATACAAAAATCTACAAATTTAAATTGAAAGGCTGTGGCAGAAAAAGACCAAAGTAATCCCAGTGGTATTTGGCACCCTGGGTACAGTTCCAAAAGACCTTGAAGAGCACCTCAATACCATAGGGGCCACAGAAATCACCATCAGCCAATTACAAAAAGCAACTTTACTTGGAACAGCCTATATTCTGCGATGATATCTATAACAACAGCAGCAACATTGACAATAAAATTCTGGCATCCCAGGTCCTTGGGAAGGACTCGATGTCTGGATAAAACAAACCAGTCAATAACACCTGTCTGACTGTGTAAATAAATAATAATAGCTTGGTTTGGAGGTTTTATGTGGTCACTAAGAGTCGACACTGACTTGACAGCACTTGATCAATCAATAACAAGCTGTTCTAGTAAGGTCTAATCTGCCTACTTTTCTTTCACTATCCCTATAACTCGACTAAATTTGGTCCAAATCGCTTAGGCAGTCTACTTGTGCCGCATTCGTTCATGCATGTGCCCTCTTGAACTGGGGTGGATAACATCATCACAAACTATGCTTTTGAGGTGTCACTATGTGTCCCTACATCTGTACTAAATCTGGTCCAAATAAGTTCCCACTTGCACCTCAAACATTCACATGTTTGCCATCTTGAATCAGGGTGTATGACATCATTACAAACTGCACCCTTGAGCTGTCCCCATGTGTCCTGAAACCTGTAGCAAATTTGGTTCAAATCAGTCAGGCGGTTCACAAGTTAGCCCAATAGCATCTCACATGTCCACATGTCTCCCATATTGAATTGGGGTGAATGACATCATCACTAATCACACCACTGAGGTGTCCCTGTGTGTCACTCACTACAACTGCACCGAATTTGCTTCAGATCAGATAGGCGGTCCACACCTTAGCTCTCTTGAGCCTCAAACGTTCACACGCCTGCCATCTTGGATCAGGGTGGATGACATCATTACAAACTACAACATTGTGGTGTCCCTATGTGTCACTCACTACAATTTTAGCAAATTTGGTTCAAATAGGTCAGGCAGTTCACAAGTCAGCCCCTTGCGCCTCAAATGTTCATGCATCCACCATCTTGAATTGGAGTGGATGGCATCATCACAAACTATGCCATTGAAGTGTCCCTGTGTGTCACTCACCACAACTCTACCAAATTAGGTTCAAATTGGTTAGACAGGCCATAATTTAACTCACTTGTGCCTCAGACATTCACACATCTGCCATCTTGAATCATGGTGGATGACATCACAAAGTATGCCATTGAGCTGTCCCTATGTGTCCCTATAGCTGTAGGAAGTTTGGTTCAACTTGATTAGGAAGTTTACAGATTAGCCCACTTGCGCCTCAAATGTTTACATGTTCACCATCTTTAATTGGGGTGGATGACATCATCATAATCTACACCATTGAGGTGTCCCTATGTGTCCCTATAACTGTGTCTGATTTGGCTCATATTGATCTAGGCATTGTGAAGTTGATAGGGACACACATACACAAACATACACATGGATATACACACACATGGAATGTCGGGTGATCTTGACATTCTAATGGGAAGTAGGCTAAAAATGCAACAAACAAATATTTAAAGCTAATTCCCCTCTATATACAGAAAAAAATGTTTTGGCAACAACCAGAAATGGTGAGTAATGTCTAAACCAGCCCAGATAGGTATGTGATAAGCTGAACTTGTAGGTAATTAATATAGAATATGAGTAAAGACGGTGAATATTTGTTACTGAGAAGTAAGGATTCATTTTATACTTCTCCTTATTTTGATTGGTTACTCTCTCCCCCCCCCCAGTTTTCAGCACTGATGGAATTTATGTCATTTTAATTATGTCTCTTAGGACAGTTAATTGTGTACTGTGATATAATTTATGTCATTTTAATTATGACTCTTAGGACAGTTAATTGTTTTATTTCACAGGACTGCTATGATTAAAAACTAATTAATCACTCTCATAGGACTCTGAAGGATTCAATATGTGGATTTTGTTTTCAATTATTTTTCAAGCTATATCAAATTAATCACTAGTGTTCAGAATAGCTGGAACAAAGGAAAAAATGTGATCCTTATGGATGGATAACCTGAGTACCTGCAGGCAAGTGTGAGTTAACAATAGACTTGGGTTGACCCACAAATACATTGGTAATAAAACCAAATCTGAGCACCGATGGGGGCCAGTAACCCCTCTCCCAAGTGTCCCAATGTAGTAAATGGGATGGAATGTTTCTGAAATTTGACAGACAGGTAGGTGGGCAGATGTAATGGATCTCTTTGGTGAAGCAGCAGGCGAAGGAGTGTTTGTACAAAAATTTGTCAACTTGAAAAATACTCCTTCAAGACAGCCACAATCACTTCTGCTTCTGTAATGATCTAGCGACTAATGAATGGCGGATTTAAGCCAAGCGTTCATCTCAAAGCAAGCCCATGTGAGGGGAAAATGCTGATTCATTCCCTCCATGTTTGCTCAACAAAGGCTGTTCCTCTGATAAAACTTGAAGCTTCCTCAGTAGCTGATTCGCTGCCACCATACCCTGATTACAGAGTTTAACTCCTCCATGGATTTGGGTGAGTGTCTAGGGAGATTCTCTTCCTTCTTTACCAAATGGAAAAATACAGAAAACCTTCCATGTGCAGCCTACATGTGGTGAGAAAACATAGCAGGTTGCTGAACAATTAACCTTGAGGCGTGTCTGCATCAGAATAAAACCCCTTTTTCCTGAGTTAAAAATCCACTCAGAGGCAGGTGAAATTACAAAGAATAAAAAGAGAAAATTTTATTCAAAAGACTACAGACTGCTTCAGTCTGAGGCTCTAGCAGCTTCAGTTACAGGTAACAGAGACACTTAGTACTTGCAAGAATACTTTAAAAAACACTCCAGTTGATAGTTGGAGTGGTACACTTTAAAAATTGTGGTTACTCAGTTGCACAGAACATAAATGCAAGAAAATACAAAATCCCCCTTGTTGGAAAGAAAGGGCTCAGGCTAGTGTTGCTCTAAGCTTGTTACAGTACAGATAAAAACACAATAAACCAGTTGTAAGGGCTTGCAATTCACAAAATCCAAAATAATCTCAAGCAGGCTGCCTAACACACTGTTCCCTGGCTAAACCTTTCCCTGAAGCCAAAGCCCTGGCTTCCCTTCTGAACTCACCAAATCTATGGCAGAGGATTCAAGCTTCCTGCAGTCTTGTCTCTCCAGCAGGAGTGGAGCAACTATTGGGCCAACGGGTTCAAAGAACCCAGGCCGCTGGCCAATCAGGGACCGCTTCTTGCGGCCCTGACATAGCCCCCCTGCATCTGATGCCAGACACGGTGAGGCTAGTTTAACTCCTGAGAGGGGGCCGCATGGCCCCTTTGGGAGCTAAACAAAGTTTGCAGTGCCAGCCAGGAGCGGCTCTGCTCCTGGTTGCGCGCTGCGAACGCAGTGCCAGCCTAATTAGCTCCTGAAGGGGCTGCATGGCCCCTTCAGGAGTTAAAAGGCTGGTGCAGTGCCGTTTGCAGGGAAGACCCACTCCTGGGCTGCACTGTGAAAGCAGCGCCAGACTTCATTTAACCACTGAAGGGGCCACGCAGCCCCTTCGGCAGTTAAAGGACAACTCTCCCTAGCCGAACAGAGCCTCAAGACTCTCTTCAGCCAGACCACGCCCCCACATCTGATGTCAGATGCAGGGGTGTGGCCAGTCCCAGCATCTGACGTCAGACGTGGGGGTGGGGGTGGCGGGGCCGCCGCCATGGCCACACACAGGGCACCGTCGGTCCCACTCTGCCGTTGCTCTCCAGGATCTGCAGATGTCCTTCCATGAGAGAATTCTTCAGGCTAGCTTTGACCATGAGGCACAAAACTCCATTGCTCCCCACTAAGCCTTCCACCCATCGTCTCTCATCTCCTGCCCGGCTACTTCTGCACAAACAAAGACCTCCTTCACTTCCTGCCACCAGGCCCTCTATGCAGGCGCGTAACAACGATAGGGCAAGGGGAGGCAGTTGTCTGGGGGCCCCACTGCCTGGAGGGGCCCCCCAGAGGCACCTCACGTGACTCCCCATTGCCCCCTGCCCAGCCCCAAGGCCCCTCAGCCACTTGCCCTCTTCCCCGTCTCTCCAGCTTGTTCTCCTGGCCGGCAATCGAGCAGCAGACACGCTGCAAAGAGCTCCTTTTCTCCCGCCTCTCAGCTGATCGGCGGGTGGGCGGGGCTTCCACGGAGGTCTGGTGTAGGCCTCTGTGAATCCTGAACTCGAGTAGGGCCCAAGCCAGCCAGGAAGGAGGAGGCAGCCAGAGTGGCCACCACTGTTCTCTGCAGCAGAAGACCCCCTGCTGCCAGGTAGTGTGAACTCCTTTTTGTGGTTACCTTCCCCACCCCCCCACCCGGATATATAGGGATCTGCTTGCCATAGGGCTTTGATATGGGGGGGAGGGACTGAGAAGTCTCTGAATATTTATTTTTATACAGCTTGGAAAATTTGCTGGCTTAAAAAAAAACTCTTAAAAGTCCTATAAGTGGCTTGTTTCATGGCAGAAAATTACAAAAACTTCTGGAAGAAACAGTATTATATTTATTTTATTCATTCATTTATAAATGCACTTATGTTCAAGTTGTTTTGCAACCCAGAAGGTCTGAGTGAGAACTGTGAAGCATGTCTTCTGCTTTTATTTTATTTTATTTTTCTTGTGTGTGAACTGCTCCCCAATAACTTGCAGGGACTTCAGGGTAAATCTGGCCAACATGTGAATGCAGCACCTCCATTCCAGAGGAGATGTGTCTTAAAGGGCTTTAAAAGCCTCCTGTGAAAAACCTCCTGGAATCGAACTTGACTGAATTTGTTCAGCATTCTGAGAAAACAAACATAGGCTCACCCTGCATGGTTGAAAGTCTCCTTGGCTAATCTGCAGCGAGGGGCCCATTTTAATCATTCATCTTTCTAGTGTGTTCTAGGCATTAAAAGTAAAACAAATGTATAGTACTCAATGTATATCACTATATATTGTGAGGTGTGCGTGTGTGTATTCAGTGAAATGTATTTCCAGGCAGCATACTTATTTTGGAATATCAGACTTAAATCCTTGGGGGCCTGGGGTGTGCGGAGGCCCTGGACTTTGAGTGGGGGGGCCCCATTTTAAAATCTTGTCTCTGGGCCCACTCCAACCTTGCTACGCCCCTGCCTCTATGTCCTGATCACCGTGTACTGAGTGGCTGATCCCTAGAGGTAACTACCTGACAGACAGGACAGGGTTCACTTCTGGTTCACTCTTTAGGGGAAAAGGAAAAGCTGTTCCTGATTGATCACAATAGCTTCTGGGGGGGAATGGTGTCTAAAATTCTTATTTTAGCCATTTCACAGTTTGTATATCTGAGCAGGAAGGGAGTTGGAAAGGAGCTGGGACTGAGTACCTGTTCTCCCCCTCACAAAACACTGAGGGGGGAAATAATTTGCATTTACAGTAAGACTAGGGGTGCTTTTGGATCCAAGCCTCTCCCTGGTGTCCCAGGTTGAGGAAGTGGCCAGAAGTGCCTTCTATCAGCTACGGCTGATACTCCAGCTGAGTCTGTTTCTTGAGATAAACTACCTCAGAACAGTGGTACATCCGCTGGTAACCTCCAGATTACTGCAATGCACTCTATGTGGGGCTGCACTTGCATGTAGTCCAGAAACTACAGTTGTTCCAGAATACAGCAGCCAGGTTGGTCTCTAGGTCATCTCAGAGAGAACATATTACTCCCGCATTGAAGGAGCTACACCTGCTGCCGATATGTTTTTGGGCAAAATAGAAGGTGTTGATTATAATCTATAAAGCCCTAAATGGCTTGGGCCCTGGGTATTTAAGAAAACATCTTGTTCATCGTGAAACCCACAGCCCATTGAGAGCATCAGGAGAGGTCTGTCTGCAGTTGCCACCAACTCGTCTGGTGGCTACTCAGGGATGGGCCTTCTCTGCTGCTGCCCTGAGGTTTTGGATTGCGCTCCCTAGTGAAATCCTCAGCTTTCAGTAGGGAAAACAGTTTTAGCCTCCCCATCTCTGACAGCTTTTAAAAAGTCTTTAAAGATGCATCTGTTCACCCAAGCTTTTAATTAAGTATTGTTTTAATGGTTTTAATGATGTTTTAAAATATTAATTTTTTTAAAAAAAAATTGTAACATTTTACCTTTTTAAAAAAAACTAATGTTTAACTTTTTTTCTGTTTTTATTGTGTTGTAAACCCCCCAGAGAGGTAGGTTTTGGGTGGTATTAAAATATGGTGAATAAATAAATAAAGACCCAAGTTACACAGCAAGAACTCCAGTCTCTGTTACATTGTGTTTTCACCCATGCATGTGCTCAGGGAGCACATAAAAGCGGGGATATACTGCAACATTTTGTTGTGGGTCTATACATGTAAATCATGGCATTTGGCTTCCAATTCCAGAGAAATCCTGTTATAATTTTTTTTAATTCCCCAATGCCATTTGTCAAATAAGCCAGAATGAACAACTATCTAGTCCCTATGTCCCATAAGGATCTGCTAACAGCTCTGGAAATTCTGTGTTCTGAAGATTCATTGTAGACTACCCAGAACATAAAACAGGCAGTGTATAGGCTTAAAGTTATTTAATTGTATTACTGTTCAGAGAACAATTGGTAAGAATACTGCCTCCATACTTTTCTTCTTTATACATCCATAAATAAAAAGGTTGGAGATATTTCAAAAATGAAAACTGAACATTCAAGGAGGAGTTTGAACTAGTCCTAAAAGTGTTGGTCCCCACAGTATACCTCCCCATAGGGTATAATGGCAATTCAAATTGGCCCATTATTCCCTAAGCATAGCACCAAGGGGCACATAACTGGGGTGGGTGGTAGGCACCCAGGAGTGCCTACCACCCACCAAACCCCAAAGCAATTGGACACTCCTGAAATATTTAATGATTTTTTTGAAGATTTTGACATTTTTGCCTTTTCCTTATAGGGAATAATAGGGACTCAAACTGGCCCATTATTCCATATGCAGAGCACCTAGGGGTGCCTACCACCCACTGAACCCCAAAGTAATTGGACACTCCTGCCATTTTTAATGATTTTTAAAAAGATTTTTTTATTTTTTATTTTTCCCATAAGGTATAATGGGGACTCGAACTGGCCCATTATTCCCCATGCAGAGCACTTTGGGGCACAATACTGGGGCACAACAATTGAACACTACTTCAATTTTAGATGGTTTTTGAAAAGAATTTTCAATTTTTCTTGCATTTTCCCTATAGGGAATAATGAGGATTTGAGATGCACCAACTGCACACCAGGGGGCTGCCTGGGCACCAAAGTGGGTTTGGGTGAAAGGCTGGCCACAACTCCCACCCCTGGGGAGCCCCAAGCTGGTGGTGTTCATGGTTTATCTATATAGTTAATTCTCTTAAACGTACTCATCACTAATCCCATACATAGCAGCTCTTGCAAGAGTTCATGAAAGAGCTGCCAATTAGCAACGGGGACGGGAGGAGAAGCGGCGTGCCAGGCCGGCTGGCTACAGAGGAGAAGTGGAGGTCAGCCGCCAGGCTGGCAGGCTAGCCGCACAGGGGAAGCAGCGGCTGCCAGACCAGCAGGCCTTGCAGGGGAATCAATTGCTGCCAGGCCGGCAGGCAGCTGCGGATGAGAAGCAGCGGCTGGACGGTGAGGAGAAGCAGCCTGGCCACCAAGGGAGAACAGGCTGGGGGGGGAATGGGGCTGACGGGTGGGGGGAGAAAGAAATGATGTTGCGGGAGGAGAGAGAGGGAGAAATAGGAGTGCAGATGTTCTGCACCAGGTCAGCTAGTGTTTAATAATTTTTACAAGATTTTAGCCTGTTTCAATGCAATGAATAGGAATCCCTTCCCCATTCAAAAAAGGAACAGTGTGTGACCTTAAGCTCTGAGTTTGCAGAGAGTTCACAGCAATTAAGGAGATCAGGTCACACACTGTTCTTTTGGTAGGCACCCATGGGTGCCTACTATTCCAATCCAGTTTTGGAGGCTCAAACCTTCATACCGGTTGAAATAGAGCCAGGTTCTGTATGGTTCGAACTCGGACCAGCATTGCCAACTCAATGCCCTGTTTGGTTCAAGTTCAAACCTTTGAACCAAACTGGTTTGAATTTGAACCGGTTCAAATTTGAACCTGTTTGCACATGACTACATTCTACTGCTCAGGTCTGTTATGTGAATGGGAAATAAGCCAAGGACATATGACATGCAAAAACAATGGACAATAGTGAATGAATGGAATGAATGGAATGAATGAATGAATGAATGAATACTTTTATTACAATAATTGATCAGTTATATATACAAACAGATGATACTGCATTCAGATAAGAAATAAATCATACAGAACACACCAACATAGATGCCACAAGTAACAGCATCTAAAAAGAAGGGCTGGAAATTGGCTGTTGGTGGATCTGTGCAAAATCCGCAACCTTGTAGCAGCTGCGCAAAATTTGGCAACCTTGTAGGTGATAGAAGGTTTCTTATCTGCAAGAAGGAGTGTGGCGTAAAATTCAGCAGTCTGGCCAGGAAAGTGTGATAGCAAGTGGAATATAAGACTGCACCGTCAGTCATTATAAAAAGGACAAAACAGCAGGACATGGTGGACAGATTTGACTTCACCTGAGCCACAGGGGCAAAACCAACTGGACAGAGAGGTTTTCAAAAACCTTCCAGATAAAACTGCTGATGGTAAGGCATCATATCTTGCTCTGAGGCATGCCCTATGATGGCTTGGTAAAGAAAGGGACAATAGCTAGCTAGCAGGTTCCTCGTTAAAGTCACCAAGGCGCCCTCTTATTGTCTCTGGGATGGAACTTAAATTGTTCTGATGTTCAATATGCAAGACCCTCTGTTTGAGTCCTTGGCTTGACTGTAATCTCGTAATGACAAATGTTCAGCAGAAAGGCCAAGTGATGACGGCTTACCCATCAGTGCGCATGTCCAAGTGGATTGAAATCTATCAGCCAACATAAGAAGGATCAATCCCAGAGGGGAGAAATAGATCCTAAGCCAATAACTGAGGATTAAAATCTATGCTTTTGTTTCCACCCTCTGAAGGCCCGTTTCCAACCTCAGTGCTGAGTTGGAGATACATCGAAGAAGGGCCCTGAATACTACTGCTCTAATAAACTTAGGTTGAATGGTCCCCTAGGGATGTGCGGTTCAGTCCGGATCCGGCGGTTCGATCCCGGACCAAATCGGGCCCTTCTGGGACCGAGCCGGACCGAATCCGAGCCGGTTCGGTACCGAACCGGCTCGGGTTTCCCGAACCGGTCCGGGAGTGGAATTGAGTCTCTGGAGTGTCTCTTGAAAGTTTCAAGTGTGTCCTCCATTTTGTGTCTCCTTCCCGAAACTTTTGCTCCTCCTTACATCCATTTTGTGATGCTATTTCCAGGCATTGTATTGGCTGCGTTATTGATCCGTGATTGGCCAGAATGAGTCCTTTGGTCTGATAGGCTGCTTGGCTGTTGCACTGTTGAGAGCTGGCACCCTGTTGGCCGTGGGGGGAGTGCAAAGGTGGGGGCTCCCAAAGGAGGGAATTTCAAACCTATATAAACCCAAGCCTCTTCTCTGGAAACTTCTCTTGGCTGCAGTTGTGGGATCATCTCTGAGACCTTGCTTGCTCTTTTGCTGCTGGTGTCTGCTGTGAGTCCCTGCTGACTGTGTGTCACATTAGTGTGTGTCTGTCTCTCTGCTCTCTCTGTGTGTTGTTGTGTGCCACCTTGTCCATCTGCCCTCTGTCTGTCTCTGTCCAAACCTATTTAATACTTTCCCCTCAACTTTTTCCAACTTTTCCTGTTGTGTTTTCTGTTCTCTTCACCCTTTCTCTCTCAACCCTTCTCCCAAAGTTTTGGCTTGCCCTCCTCCCCCCCCAACCCCCCCCCCCCATCTTCTGCATTGCTTTCCTGTTTTTGTGCCTTGCCTGACTTTTGTTCCACTTTTTGAGTTTCATTCAATTATTGCTTCTGTGTAAATTTATATATTTGCTGATTTTGGTTTTTAATTAATAACTTCAGCTATTGTTATTGCTGGCTGCCTGTCTGAGTTGTGTTCCTGAGGATTTAGTTTATATTATTGCTGCAATTGGATTCCTTGTGTTCTGATTTTGATTGTTAATTTGTTCCCCTCTGGCCCTGCTCCTAGCTTCCCCCCTCCCTCCCTCCCTCCCTCCCTCCCTCCCAGATAAGATTGTTTCCCTCCTGTGCTGCTGCCTGTTGAGTCTTGCATTCTTTGGATTTCTTTGTGGAATTAGGTTCTGGTTTTGGTTTTGCTCCCTGTGTGTGTCCCACCCACTCCCCCAGTCCCTCCCCCTGGTAGTTGTTACCCCCCCCCCCCCCGCCCTGAGACTTTCTGGCTGCCCTTTGGTTTCCTTTTTTTTTAACTTTGTGTATAGATTCTTTTGATTCAAATTTGATTGTTCCCCTGTGTGGCCCTCTGCTCCCAGCTTCCCCCTCCCTCCCCTCCAGAAACCCACTCCCCCCACTGCCACCTCCTCCTCCTCCACTCCTGCCCTGCCTGCCCCCTCCCACCCAGACTGAGTGTTGTTCCCCATCCTCCCTGGTGCTGCTGCTGCCTGTTGAGTCCTGTCTTAGTTACTTTGGTTTTTTGTGTGAAATCAATTAGCTTCTTTTGGTTCTGGTTTTGCTGTGTGTGTGTGTGTGTGTGTGTGTGTGTGTGTGTGTGTGTGTGTCCCATTCCTCCCTGCTGGTTGTTGTTGGTTCCTCCCCCCCCCCCCAGACTTTCTGCCCATTGGTCCCAGTTTTTTTTTGTTTTTGTTTTTACTTTTTTTCATATTGTTTGGTTTGCTTTGATTGATTCATTGATTGTTCCCCTCTCTGTGTGGCCCTCTGCTCTGCTCCCAGCTTCCCCCCTCCCTCCCCTCCAGAAACCCACTCCCCCCACTGCCACCTCCTCCTCCACTCCTGCCCTGCCTGCCCCCTCCCACCCAGATTCATCCCCCTTTACGCATACTAATCCCCCCAAAACACACCCTGCCCTCTGGTCTCTCCCCCTCTTGCCCCCCTGACTCCCCGCTACATACCCCAGACCCCCTGAAACACACTCCACCTCCCAAACACCCTCTGGTCTCTCCCCCTCTTGCCCCCCTGACTCCCCGCTACATACCCCAGACCTCCTGAAACACACTCCACCTCCCAAACACCCTCTGTTGGTCTCTCCCCCTCTTGGGACCGTCACTGCTGCTGCTGCTGTCCTCCTCCCACACCCGAATCCCCCTCCCTGCTGCTACATTACAGCTCCTCCTCTCTTCTTCCTCTCTCTCTCTCTCTTTCTCTCTCCTCATCCCTTCACTTCTTCTTCCTCCCACAGCTGCAGCCACACAGTATCCTACCTCCGACCTCACCTGGAGGTCCCCGCCATCGGGTTTTTTTTCTTTTGAAAGTTGTTTTATTTCTTTTGTCTCTGCTTGGGGGTGAGTTGAGCAACAACACATAAATAGTGTTGTCTCCTCACTTCTGCCCCTCCATCGTTGAATTACCCCGGTTGCCTGTGCCTCGTGCGGCCGCCCTGTTGTGTCCCAGCCCAGGGGGTTGGCTGGCGGCGGCGCATCCGTGACCAGCAGTGAGCGGCAGGAGAAGGACCGGAAGAAGAGGGGTTAGTGCGTGTGCAATTGTGCACCTTTTGTTGCCCCCTTTCTCTCCCTAGCTGGCGGTTTTAAATAGGGACACCCCTATCTTGAAATGCATTTGGGTGTGGGGAGGAGGGAGAGGAGATGTACCGTTGCAACTTGTGTCTTCATGCCCAATAAAGAAATTGCTGCTGTGTGTTGCGTTGCATTGCATGCATCTTGCAGGTGGTTTTTGAACAGGTGCCTTCTTCCAGAGTGTTTCCTTGCCTCTGGGGCAGTCTGAGTGGGGTCAGGGGATCGGATGCTGCCACTACATGCTGGGCCAATGCCACGCCAGAGTGCTTCTTTGCCTCTGGGGCAGTCTGAGTGGGGTCAGGGGATCAGATGCTGCCACTACATGCTGGGCCAATGCCACGCCAGAGTGCTTCCTTGCCTCTGGGGCAGTCTGAGTGGGGTCCTGGGTTCTGATGCTGCCACTACATGCTGGGCCAATGCCACGCCAGAGTGCTTCCTTGCCTCTGGGGCAGTCTGAGTGGGGTCCTGGGCTCTGATGCTGCCACTACATGCTGGGCCAATACACACATATGATGATGATCATGATGTTCAATCCATGAGGCTGCCATCAAGTGTTTGCTGCTGCTTGCTTGCCATGGCATTGGGCGGGCAGAGTCACAGAGTGGGTGGGTTCAACCTCTGTGTAGGTGTGACTGGGTTCTGGTTTGGGTTGTGTGCAATTTAGAGTCACTAAATAGGCTGCATTGAGTTTGATGCTCCCCCCACAGGAGCATTACTTGAGAACCACCCCCCAGAACCCACACTTTGTGTTCCAGTTCACTAAATAAGGGTTTCCTCCTTTGATCTGCAGGTTCCCAAGCATTGACTGCGTCCCTCCCCCACCCCCGGTAGGTGCTGTGCCCTCCCCACATCCACTCCCCCCAAAAAAGTTAAAAACTTGCCACCCACACCACAACTACTCCACCCAACTGCCCGTGCCACCCTCCCACACCAGGGGTCCACCCTTTAACCCCCTATTATTTAAAAAAAACCTCCCAGACCCATATCCCCAACTGGCTTGGTGGTTGACTCCCAAATTCTAAAAGGACACCCTCCCCCTCACTTCGATTGGCTTTCCACCCCCCATATCAAAAAGTCTTCCTTTCCCCCCAATTGGCTTCCTTTTTTGAAAACAAACTCCCCCCCCCCGCCGCCTCCAAATCAGCTGCCTTTTTTTTGGCCCTAAGCCCCTCCAAATTATTTTTTTGACCCTGTCTGGCCTTCCTCCTAAAGTCTCCCTCCTTCTGACCTAGCAGCATGTCTGAGCGCCGTGTGGCGGGCAGGGCTCGCTCAAGGCTGGCAGGCAGAGGTGGGAGAGGCCAGGTGCGGGGTGCGCCTGCGGCACGGGGAGGGAGAGGACGCGGGGAGCCTGAGGACACCCCAGTTCTCCCCATTGGAGAATTCTTTGCTCCGGCCCCATCTTTGGTGCACAGGATTCAGTTCCCCACGCCTGCTGCCGCCAATCGTGGCAGAGGCACCGTTAGGGCTGTGGCGGGTCCCTCCTCGCCGGCGGCACCAGGTGCTGCTGAGCTACCGCCAGTTGTTGAGGTGGAGGAGACTGTGGAGTTGGAAGAGCAGGTAGAGGGCGGTGAGGACCGTGTGGCTGGCAGCGATGCAGCCAGGTTCTCCCTCCCTCTGGGGCCCCTTCCCCCTATCCTTTCGCCGCTCAGTGGGGCCCCCCCTCGTGAAGCCCGGCACTCTGGTGGGGAGCGGTCTGGCGAGGTGGTGGAGGAGAGGCCTGCCTCTCCGATGCCAGTTCAGCCGGGCCCTTCCTCCACTGTGGAGGGCGGAAGGGGCGGGTTGGGTGGCAGCAGTGGGCAGGCAGCGGCGGCCGCCCCCCCTCCCTAGGACTGCAGCCACCCTGCGAGAAACGGCCTAGGACGGCGCCCAGGGCGCAGGAGGCCAAGGGCAGTGGTGCATGGGTGCATTTTGAGGTCCCTCAAGATGCCCCATTCCATGCCCGCTGTGTCCACTGCAGGATGCTTGTCAGCCGTGGAAGGGACCCTGCGCACCTGGGTACGACGCCTATGTGGAGACACCTAGAGCGTCACCACCCAGGTCTCAGGGGACAGGCTGGCAGCGCTAGTGCGCCTTGTGCATCTGCCACTAGGGCGGGCAGCGGCAGTGTGCCAGCCAGCAGGCAGGCTACACTGCCCGTCCAGCGGTGGACGCAGTCCTCGGGCAGCCAGCGTATTGTTCGCGTGGACCATCATCACCTCACCCGCCTCATAGGGGAGATGATTTCCACCGATGACCAGCCGTTTCAGGTGGTCGAGAACAACGGCTTCCGCCGGATTCTCCAATACCTGGCTCCCGAATACGTCATCCCCTCAATGACCACGTTCAGCCGGAACGTGGTCCCCTCCCTGTACTGCCGGTGCAGGGAGCTCGTGTCGGCCGAGCTACGTGCAGCTCCGGCCGGGACAAGCGTGCATTTCACGACTGACCTCTGGACCAGTGTCAGTGGGATGCACGCTTCTTTCCTGGCCCTCACTGCCCACTGGTGGGGACCGGAGAGTGAGGGGACCTCCGCGGGCGATGCTTCCGGGTCCGGCGCGGCTCCCGCTGCACTACGGCACAGGTGGGCCGTCCTGCACGTGGAGACGATGGACACGAGGCACACCGCGGAGGAGGTGGCGGCCGTACTCGACCGCCAGATAGAGGAGTGGATTGGCGGGTGTCCACACCTCTCCCGCGGCTTCATTGTCACCGACAATGGAGCCAACGTTACCGCCGCTGTCGAGACAGTCATGGACTGTGTGAACATATGGTGTGTGGCACACACGCTCCATCTGACCGTCAGGGACGCCCTTGGACTTAAGGAGCTGAAGGCGTCCCAGGAGAAGGGGGCCCGCCCCATCCCAGCTGCTGTTGCTGCCACGGCCACGCTTGTGGATAAGTCTCGCAAGCTGGCCGCCCACTTCCACCGCAGCGAGAAGTCCAGGAGACTGCTTCGCCAGAAGCAGGATGACCTTGGCCTTCCTCGCCATCTCATCCCTACGGATGTGGAGACGCGGTGGAACTCCACCTTCCTCCTGTTCCAGTGCCTGTTGGAGCAGGAGAGAGCCCTTGTCGCCCTGGCGAGGGACGAGTCCTTGGATGTCTGCGACTTCTCGAACGCAGAGTGGAAGCAGATGTCCGAGGCGGTGTCGGCACTCGAGCCCTTCCAGCTTGCCACGAAGGGCTTGTGTGGTGACACCACTCCCTTGAGCCAGGCACTGCCCACAGCTGTTGGTCTCGAGAAGCTGATGGGTGGACTCCATATCTCTCTGACCATGCCAGAGGGTCGTGCTCTGGCTGGGAGGCTGAGGTCTGGGGTTGACAAGCGGCTCGTTGATGTGCTGGGAGACAGGGAGGAGTATGTCCTCGCTTGTCTCTGTCACCCAGCCCTCAAGGGCAATGCCGTGAGTGCCGACGAATTGCCCAGGTGGAGGGGCATCCTGGTCGAGAAGGTTAGGGAGGAGGAGGCCGCTAGGGCCTGCAGAGACCAGGGTGTTGGTAGTGGTGCAGGGGCAGCCCTCGCGGCCCAACCCGCACCCAGCAGCAGCATGGGCGGCCAGCCGGTGTCAGCTTCCCCTTCCCCTCCCTCTTCCCAGTCCAGCAGCGCGGCATCCCAGGCGGCGCCATCGCAGCAGCCACTTGCTACCGACTCGAGATCCGCCCAGTGGTTTCAGCGGTTCTGCTATGGCGCCATGCCTGGTATGCGGGAGGCTCGACCTGCCAGGCCCCCCTCCAGTGCTGAGCAATGCGTTGCGCAGTACTTGGAGGAGCCTGTGGAGGGAGACGGCGTGGACTGCGCACAGTTCTGGGCAAGCCGCCGCCAAGTCTGGCCGGACCTGGCGGTGGTGGCTGTGCGCCTCCTCTCCTGCCCCCCAACCAGTGTCCAGAGCGAGCGGGTGTTTTCATATGCCGGGGACGTGGTGACACCCTCTCGCTCCCGCTTGGACCCTGGGCTGGTGGAGCAGCTGGTCTTCCTTAAGGTGAACCTCCCCCTGTTGGGCTACCCCAAGCTGGAGTTTGAGCCGGGCAAGTGATTACCGTGGGTTGCCCCATGGTTGGTCACCTGCCTGGCTCGACCTCTGTGCTTATCCCTACCCTCCCCCCTTCCACCTCTAGCTGAGCTGATGTGACAGATGCTGAGCCGTGCCAGCCAGTCGCAGCGTGTAGTGTGCCCACACAGAGATGCAGTGGTAGTAGTAGTTGTAGTGCTGCGACTGGCCAGATGTTTACAATGCCCACGCCCACCTAAAAAGAAACCCAATGCTGACCAGCACAGGCCCTTTATCTATCCACCTGTCAGCATTTGGGGACCTGGCGTGGACACGGCACACACCCCCAAAGTAGCACAGCCCACGGAGTACTAGACTTAGCGGCAGCGGCGGGTATACGTTCTGAAATGCAGTGTAGATATGTAAATACTGTATGTAAATAAACATGTAAATAATTTTTTCTGTAAAAACCCCATGTTAAAATCAAGCCTCAAAATTATGCAAAAGAAAGAAAAAAAGGTGACAAAGGGAGAACAAAATGATGAATGCCAAATGAATTGATTTTATTGAAAATGTTGCCAGAAATCATATGTGGGGGGCTTGGTTTACATGGAGAAAATGATTGGATGATTTTTTCTAATGAAACGAATGAATTATTATCATCTTATGTTCATCTTGATTGTGGTCACTGTTGATGTTGGCTGATGGCAAAAAACCCAAAACCATCAGAATAGCAATGAACTGGCTGCCAACACAACATATTGATTGATAACTGTGCAGGGGGGGAATTGGGTCTCTGTGTGTGTGTGTGTGTGGTGCAGGCTCAGTCTGTCTCTTCCTGTTGTGTGTCTGTCTGTCTGTGTGTGTGTGTGAATGGATGCCTGGCACTGTCTCTGTGTGTGGATGCTTCCTGTGTGTGGTGTGGTGTGTGTCTGTCTACATGTTTTTTCCTCCCCCCTCCAACTCCCTCCCCCCCATGCCTCCCTCCATCCCTCCCCTCTCATCCTCCCCCATTCCTCTTCACCACCCTCCATCCTCCCTCCCTTCCAGCCCACCACCGCCTCACTTGCCCCCAACCCCGGTCTGGCAGATGATGAGAGTCTGGTCTCTCCCACCAAAGCACACACGTGAGCATGTGTGTGCACAAATATGTGGCTGAGCAACTCTGAGCCGGACCCTCCCCCCCTTCAATCCCCTCTACATCCCTCTCCCCCTCCCCTTTCCTCCCCCCTGCCTCCCTCCCTGCCTCCCTCTCCCCCCCTCCTAGCTAGCAGCGCACACATACACAGTACACACACACAAAACACCTGTGGTGGCAAACACCACCAGCACACATGCACTCACACTGGTGCCACCACCTGCCTTGGGCCTCTCTGTGTCCTTGAGCAAATATGTGGTGGTGGACCAGAGAAGCATTTCTTTCCAGCAAGGCAAAAGGCATGCACTCAATGCACACACACACACACACACACACACACACACACACACACACACACGAAGAAGAGGTGAAAAGACGAGAAGAGGCAACTTCTAGAACCAGCAGCAGGAGGTGAGTGTCGTGTAATTGTGTTGCTTCCCAAGGCCACTGCCCATGCTCAATGCTCAGTCTGCTGAAACTAAAGAACTAGCCACAATCATCCTTCCTCACACGCAGCGCAGCGCAGCTCAGCTCAGCTGCACAGCACACTGACTAACTAGACACTACAGCTGGTGGTAGAAAAAACAGAAGTCTAGATTCTAGAAGATGTCCTGGTGGATTTTAAACTTTCAAATCTGTGCTAGGATTGCCTCGCCGCCGCCGCCGCCTCCTCCTCCTCCTGCCTGTAATTGTGCCCTCTCCCCTTGCAGTTGCGCCGTCGTGATGGGTTGGTGATGTGCATGCGCCGTCTACTTAGCTCTCTCCTCCTCATGTTGGCTGGGCTTGCCAGGCACTGGCTGGCAGCAGCTGTTGGCTGTGTGCTAGTCTCAGGCTGTGGCGCACGTGACTGGACTGGGATGTGATTGTAGCGGAAACACTGTTTGTGGTGGTAGCAGTAGTAGCTGTTGCTGTTGCTGGGCTGGTGGCTGCTGGCCTGTGCTGACTCTGCGCACTTGGTCTGGTCTGGTAATTTGGATGCAGATGTAGGGTGTGTGTGCATCATCCATGGGGAGCAGCAGAGCAGAGCAGAGCAGGTTGGCTGGCTTCTGTCTGTCGGGCCTAGTCAGTGGCAGGCACTGAGTGAGGCGGTGGTTTCTTTGGGCATCACATCACCCATCATGCAGAGTGGCAGGTCTGCTGCTCTGCTGCTCAGCCTCCTGCTTCTTCTCTGTGTGTGCTGCTCTTGTGCTTAGTGTGCTTCTCCGCTGCTGCTGCTGTGCTGGCAGGCAGCACAGCAGTGGCCTTTTTGTTAGATCAGAGAGTGGGTGTTGTCTCTCTGAGTGTCCTCCTCTTACTTACTTGGATAGGAGTGGTGGTAGTAGGTAGTCATTAAGATGGACTGACTAGGTGTTACGTGTTAGGGCGCCCAGAGAGAGGCGCCGAAAAGATGGGGTGGCAATTGTTGGGTTGTTCCTAGTATTATTGGTGAATTTTTGAAGAAAAATTTTTTTCCATTGGCTAGAATGGGGGTTTAGGGCTGCCCCAGACCGACCTCTGTGGGGTGGCAGCACCGCCAAAGTGGGTCTGGGGCCATGGCAAAAATGCCCTCAGTCCCTCCCAGCAATCCCCGTAGAGATAGGAGTGATGGTTCTGTTGTTTTTCTGAGGTGTTCTGAGTGAGTGTGGATTCTGTGATAGCAAATGAGAGTGGATTCATGGTGTCTCATTGGCAATCTCATTAGCTATCATAGAATCTACACTCAGAACACCTCAGAAAAACAACAGAACCATCACTCCTATCTCTACGGGGATTGCTGGGAGGGACTGAGGGCATTTTTGCCATGGCCCTGGACCCACTTTGGGGGTGCTGCCACCCCACAGAGGTGGGTCGGGGGCAGCCCTAAACCCCCATTCTAGCCAATGGGAAAAAAAATTCTTCAAAAATTCACCAATAATACTAGGAGCCACCAATTGCCTTGGGATTTTTGGGGTGGAGGACACCCATGGGTGGCTACCACCCACCCCAGCTTTTTTGCCCCTAAGGGCTCCACATTGTGAGTTATGGGCAAAAATTTATTTTTTGAAAAAAAATTGTAAAAAATCAGAGGAAGGTCCAATCGACTTGAAATTTGGGTGGCAGGTAGAACACAATGTCCCCTTCAAAACCAGCCACTTTTTGTGATCCGAACCGCTTCGGTTCGGATCCGAACCGCTTCGAAACCGAACTGGACCGGGGGGTGGTCTGGCAAAACCAAAACCGAACCACCCCAGTCCGGTCCGGACCCGGTTCGGACCTGAACCGAACCGGGAGAACCGGTTTTATGCACATCCCTATTGTCCCCATTGGCCTATAATTAGAGTAGGGGCCCAATTGTGTGCCATATAAAAGTTGGGCCAATGATTTAGCAGCAAATAACTTTAATGCTTCAGGGATAACCTCTCCACCTTTTGAGCAAAAGAATCTTAATGTTGCTGAAGTGTTTCTTTGTGTCTGTTGGGCAATGTAGAATGGTCAATAGTAATTTAAAGATTTAAAAAATGCACACACTTTTAAATCACTTATTCTGTATAGGAGAAAAGTGTCCTAGCATGTAGTGTCATTAAGAAAAATATCTGTGGGAATAAATTGAAAGATATCATGAATCCCAAGATATCTTGTTGACAATGAACATCGAAAATCTTGCAGTCCATGAGTCACTTCGGATAATCATTTTCACCCTGCAAACTGGCCCATGTGATTAAAATGAGGCATTCCAAGCGTGTACACATCCCTAAGTCCTCTAAGTGTTTTCCTCTATCACAGGGTGGCATTTCATCCAAACCGGCATTCTACACATAACTCAAATACTAATTTAAACTAGTATTTGGGCCACACATAGAATGAAGGTTCAGACAAACTGTCAATTGCATGATAAAGGAAAGCACTGGAAAGATGTAAGACATGTGGGAAAGATGTGAGGAAGTAAGTGCTCTCAGAACATGCCCATTTTTAACTGTATGGGCTGGTTCAACGGGGGAAAGTATCATGTGATCTGGCCCATTCTGTTATACTCCTCATCTTAACTATACTGGTACTACTGTGCCAATATAGGGTAATATTGTGTCAGTATCATTAATATATGCTTGCAATAATCATGTAGGACTGGTCACTCATGATTGCTTTAACTTTACAAATAAAGACCTGAGAAACAGCAGCTTCCCTATTGCCACACTAATATCTATCTGGATTAGGATTTCATTCCAGCCATATTCATTTTTAACTCAATTGCTGACATATTGACTAACAAAATGTTTATGTTATGTGCAAAGTTGTGGTAATGCAAGCAGATTGCATCATTTCACAAAAAAGG
Organism: Hemicordylus capensis; assembly: GCF_027244095.1. Lineage (NCBI taxonomy): Eukaryota > Metazoa > Chordata > Lepidosauria > Squamata > Cordylidae > Hemicordylus > Hemicordylus capensis. The sequence goes on along the minus strand of NC_069662.1, from coordinate 32,369,370 downwards.
GAGTTGCACAATTGGTTAATTTGTTTGTTTAACACATGTTTATGCCACTCCATACACAAGTCCCTGGGCTATTCAGAATCTAAAAACAACCATTAAAACATTAACACAATTTACAAAGTTTAAAATGCAGACAAGAACTCTAATACTTAAACTTTTAAACAATACACTAAAAGCCTGACTATGCAGGTACATCTTCAGGTCCTTCTTAAAAACATCCAGAGAAGTGGAGGCACAAATATTATTAAGAAGCATATTGCAAAGTCCTGGGGCAACCCTAAAAAGGCCTGGTTTTGAGTTGCCACCAGCTGAGCCTGTCCACATCCTTGGGAGTAACAAACTGAAAGTGATACAATTTAACAATACAAGAGTAGCTGCTGGACACCTCCACAGCAGACTCTGCAGTAACTGTAGAGTATAGTTCAGATCAAATATGAGATATTTCATCTGCAAAAATCTCATTTAAAATGTCACAATGGGTAACTGATGGATCCAAATTCTCATTCAAGGGAGGAGGAGCATGTACTAGCCATCTCATCATCCTAGAGCACTCCACCAGATGTGAGCTTGTAGAAGCATTGCGGGCAAACTGCTTCTTTGCTGGGTGCATTCACAGAACATAAATCTTCAAATGCACTCTGCTGTGTAATCTGTTGGATTTGATCTATCTTTCTCCACTTGTGCTCTAGCCATACACCTTGCTGCTTCAGCCCCCTTAGTTCTTCTGCATACCAAGGGACTAATTTAGAAGTGGGACGGAAAGGGCACTTAGGAGCAATTATGTCTACCACCCGGGTAAGTTCATTATTCCAAGTCTGAACCAGGGCACCAACAGAATCACTAGCAGAACCAACCTTAAAGCCTTCCAAGGCTTCTGGGACTCCTATTAGACCCAATAGCCTATTCAGGCAGACCATCCTTCGCCCATGCAGAGGAGGGTTGTGGCTGAGAGCCAAAACCTTAAGCAGATGGTGGTCCATCCATAACAATGGGGAAATCCCAGGAATCCCCACCTACAGAACACCACCCTGATCTGAGCAAAATACCAAATTGAGAGTGTGACCAAAAACATGCATTGGTCCTGAGACTGCTTGGCATAGGCCCATCATTGTCATGGTCGCTATGAACTCCAGAGCAGATCCTAACAAGTTGGTTCCGAAGTGAACATTAAAGTCGCCCAGAACTATCAGATTGCACAATTGCATAATTATTCAAAAGTAGTATTTAAAACCAACAAGACATGTCACAGTTGCACACTGTTGCTCACGCACAGGCATGCTTGCAGTATCCCAACACTAGTCTAGAATGTAATCTCCGGAGTTATTACAAGAAACTAGTGCAACAGCTTTGCACTTGTGCTATGTCCTTCTGTAAGCACATTGTGCAGCCATTATCTTCTGAAACAAATTGATGCTGTGTTTGTTTTAAACACATTTTAATCATATACCATGGGAATTGTAAAGTATTGTAAAGTATTGGCTACTGAAATTATTTTAAAAACCATAACTTTATTGATTCCTAAACATCATGTTTCACAAGCTAACTCCTGTGGAAAAAGATTATTCTGTTCTGCTTTGTGTTGCTTGCCATCCTCTTAATTGCCCCATGGACATCCTTGTTCCTTAGGCTGTAGATAATGGGGTTCAACATGGGTGTGATTGCAGTGTACATCAAAGCCAACACTTTGTTGCTGTCCTGTGAATTAATGGACTTTGGACTTAGATAAATCAAGCTTCCACTCCCATAATACAAAGTCACCACGATGAGATGTGAAGAACAGGTGGAGAAGGCTTTTTGGCAGCCTGTGACTGATGTCATCTTTAGGATGTTGGAAATAATCAGGCAGTAGGACACAATGATGAAGGAAAAGGGGGTGAAAATAACAAGGACAGTAGCTGTAAAGAGTTGCATCTCATAGGAAGAGGTATCAATGCAAGAAAGCTTAATTAATGGTGGAATATCACAGAAAAAATAATTGATTTGGTTTGATCCACAGAATGGCAAGGTGAACACCCAAGTTGTCTGAAGTAGAGACACCACATTACCAATGAGCCATGACAGAACTGTCAGTGAAAGGCAAACTTTCTTGTTCATGATAGCCATGTACCTGAGTGGTTTGCAGATAGCCACATAACGGTCATAGGCCATGACTGCCAAGAGGAAACATTCGGAAGCCCCTAGGAAAAGTAAGAAGAACATTTGGGCAGCACAGCCAGTGTAGGAAATTCTCTTGTTTTCAGACAGGAAATTAAAAAGCATTTTGGGGAGGGTAACTGAAGAGTAGCAGATATCCAGGAAGGCCAAGACCTTGAGAAAGAAATACATTGGTGTGTGAAGCAACGGGTCCACCATGCTCATGATGAAAATGAACATGTTCCCTACAATTATTATGATATAAACCAATAGAAACACAATGAAGAGCAGCACCTGAAGTTCAGGATGATTGCTTAAACCCAAGAGGACAAATTCATCTATTTTTGTAATGTTCATTGTCCTAGTTGAAACAGTTTGCTTCATCTGGGGGGGAAAAGAGCAAGATAACATTCAAAGAGCTTGTTTTTGTTGTTGCATGGAATGAAATTGTATACTGCCCAGAGACTGAGGTTTGGAGTATTAAAGAAATCTGAAAAATAATAACACATAAATAAACACATAAATAAATAAATAATTCCAGTTAATTATGCACTAGTCAGAAATTTCTATTTAAAGGGCCAAGCAGGATTATGTGGCTGTTATGTGATTATGTCTAACTACCTGGTACACACGTTTAGTTATTGTGAGGGTACTTATGGTCTTTTGCAGGGGTTTCCACTTGGAATTTAAAAGTTAAAGGGCACCTTTAAATCTCCAGCACCATGGGGAGCAAAATTACCACCAATAACTAAATTTGTATATTTCTCAGCTGAGAAAAAGGCCCAGGACTTAAAAATCAAAATGATCATCCCAGCTGCTTCTCAGCTGAGAACAGCAAGAGACTGCTCATTCATGTGGTTGGGGGTTTAAAATTTAAACCCCTTTGAGCAGCCTGTGCTGCTTCTCAGCAGCAGGGGATGATCATTTTGATTTTTAAGTCCTGGGCCTTTAATTTTTAAATCCCCAACTATTTCACAGCTGAGACATGGCAGCAGGCTGCTTCTTTCTGGAACTGAGCAGCCCACACTGCTTCTCAGGAACTCCCAGGAAGCTAACCCCTTTTTCCAGGTTAGGCTTAAGTTTTGAATATTGAGAATGTCACTTTCATGGAACAGAGTCCCCACAACACTCAAGGGACTCCTGTATGAATAACAACAATATCAACAATTTTCTCATGATGCAGAGAGAAGTCATGGACTGCTCAGTCTGCATTGGAACTGCAGTAGGAGCAAAAAGGTACAACCCCCTCACCAAAATCCCAATGCAGACTAGGCCTGCCATATATGCAGTTACATTTGAAATATCAGGCACACATGCCCCAGTTATACAATATGCTTATCATCCAGTTTGACCCTAATTTACTGCACTCCTTCCTCAAAGATATTTCCTATCAACTCATCTTAGCTACAATGCACAAGATCCTGAAAATATTAATTATATTGAAAATTGTTAGGATTAGGTGCTCTGTGCCTTCTCTGGTTTTCACTCAGTATCCACAAACCAGAGTATACTATAGCTGTATCTTTGGGTACAATGATTTATTTGTATGTGTTTATTTATTGAATCCAGGAAAGAGACCTGTTCTTGTGGTAGCAAGCATGAATTGTCCCCTTTGCGAAGCAGGGTCTGCCCTGGTTGCATTTGAATGGGAAACTACATGTGCTCATTGTAAGATGATGGGGCTACTCTGGAAAGTGCGCTTGCATGCAGAAGGTTCCAACAAGTTTCCTCCATGGCAGCATCTCCAAGATAGGGCTGAGAGATACTCCTGCCTGCAACCTTGGAAAAGCCACTGCTAGTCTGTGTGGACAATACTGAGCTAGATGGACCAATGGTCTGACTCGCTGTAAGGCAGCTTCCTATGGTCCTAAAATCCACCTCTCCTGTTAGGATATAAATTTAAACTTTTGTCAGCATGACAGCTCATTATAAGGTACAGCTAATTTTTAGGCTGATATTAAACACAGATCCATATGCAAGCATTCCTTTCACCACTAAATGCCTTAGTGATGGTAGAGGGGGCATGCTTTCATTTCCATGTGGGCTTCCCAGAGGCATCTGGTGGGTCACTGCGGGAAATAGGATCCTGGATGAGATAAGCCTTGGGCCTGATCTAGCAAGGCTCCTTTTCTGTTATCTTCCTATGTAACTATGCAATCTTCTCACACTAGTGCAAATTTGCTCATTTCATTTTGCAAGCACATTTTTAGCATGCCAGCCACTGTCTGCTTGATCTAGCAAATGAATTGGATATACTGTAAACTACTTCTGACCTTTAATGAACAATGTAGGTTAATCAATAGTAATACTGATTAATACTACTACTAATTGTAGTAATAATACTATTATTAGTAGTAATACTACTAGTAGTAGTTGTGTCCTCAAGTGCCCTCAACTCCTAGCGACCACAGAACCACGTGGTTTTCTTTGGGAGAAGACAGGAGGGGTTTACCATTGCCTCCTCCCGCGCAGTGGAAGCACCTTCCTATATCTCTGCTGCCCGATATAGGTATTATACCAGTGGGGAATCGAACCAGCAACCTCTTGCTCGCTAGGCAGGGCATTTCCCCGCTGTGCTATTATTTAGGTGGCTTACTAGTAGTAATAGTAATCCTGAAATTAGTAGTAGTAGTAATCCTGAAATTGGAATAGAAAACACAGACCTAAGCAACATTATTTGAAACATAATTAACTATGGTAATTAAATGTAATGCCTTAAAAGCAGTCTTTTATAATAATATTGGCTAGAAATTTAATCTTCCCCTCCCCTTTGCCTTAACATAGATTACATAGCTCAGGGTTAGTCCTTTGGCAAACCCCTGGGGCAGATTCTGTAAATGTGAAGCAGCTACTGAAAATGACTACATGCCCTCAGTACTAACGACAGTGGATGATATTATCATTAACCACTGCTCGAGAATCATAGGGAGTGAATGGTGGAACTGAGAAGTAGGTATTAGAAAATACCTAGCAATGCTCATAGAGCAAACACCATTTAGCACTTGACAGCTCAAAGTCTTGAGTTATTCAGATATCCTTAATAATGGTTTGGAGCCTGGAGGCTGTTATGGCTAGATGTGGGTTAACATGAGATTTAATCTAGACAACAGAGGTGATGCTTTGTAGGAAAGCTGATCCCCCACAATCTGTTCTGGATGGAATTGCACTCTCTTTGAAGGACCAGGCATGCAGTCTGGGAATGCTCCAAGGCCCAAGTAGCAGCCATGTCCAGGGGCAATGGTGCACATTCTCTCCTAAGTATCTGAGGAGTTCTCTCCCTTCAATTTATTGAACACCCACCACCAAACCTAATAACCCACATCTCTCCCCAAAAGTGACTTTCCTTCCCCGGTTAAAAAAAAAAAAGTGAAGAGTTGTTCCTCAACTTTTCCCACTTTCTACACCCTGTCAAGTGGTCCCTTCGCACAACTTCAGCATAGCCTTTACTGGAGAAATCAAATCTAGCCATGGTAATGCATGCCTTGGTTGCGGCAATCAATCAGTGCATGCTGGATCACTGCAAACACACAATGAGGCAGGTCTCACAATCAGTGAGATCCGCTTTGAAAGGGTTTGCAGAGAGAGCAGGCTAAGCCCGCTCTCCCTGCAGACAATCAGTAATCCCTGCCTGGGCGGGTGGATCGGCCACCCACATGACTGCCGGCTCTGTCAGAGAGCCATCGGGGGCATGTGGGTTTGGGGGCTGCATGCCCCCCAGGAGTTCCAGCATGCTCTGCGCAAGCGTGCAGAGCATGCTGGAGAGACCCCCAAGCCGGGAGGCTGCTTTTTAGCCTCCCTGTCAGGGGTCTCCTCGTGAGTTTCCACGCCGCGGAGCCACACCACAGCAGCACATGATTCATTAACCCTGGTTAGCAGAGTACTCGCTAACCTGGGCTAACAGGAGGGCTTCTCAAGTGGGTTAGCTGCTTGTAAACCACCGGGCTCACCTGCGAGCCCGGTAGTTTACACAAGCAGCAAAAATTGGGCTAGGCTCTCCTAGCTCGATTTTTGCTGGCCATGAGAATAGCCTCTCTATGTAGAATTGCCTTGAACAGCCTTTAGAAGCTTCAGCTTGCATAGAATGCAGCTACCAGACTGTTTCCAGAAACACATTTGGTTGAGAACATTATTTAGTCTTAAGCAGCCTGCATTGGCTCCCAATTTGCATACATGCCCAATTTAAGGTGCTGGTTTTGATCTTCAGTACTCTGAATGGTTTGGGTCAAGGACAGCTAAAGGACTACCTGACTCCTTACAAAATTGTCTGCCCTCTGTGGTCATTCGGGGAAGCTCTGCTCTGGATTCCATCACCAGTGTAGTTGTGCCCAGTGGGGAAATGAGACAGAGCCTTTTCCATGGTCATAATCAAGCTGTTTGAATCTTTGGATTTCTGCTGTTTTTGACTACATTGATTTTGAAGGCAAATTATCATGAGCAGATCAAGACATATCATGAGAATGTGCACACCAGTTAAGTATACACTGTATATTAGAGAAAGGGCCTTTTTGAATGTGGCCCCTCGGCTTTGTAACACCCTCCCTGGAGAGCTTTGCCATGCTCCCTCCCTCTCAGTGTTCAATTTTTTTTAAAGAGGCTTTGAAATGTTTTATCTGCTCCTGATATCTGGTAAGTTCTTTAGTTTTTATAGTCCTCCATTTTTAACTTTTTATTAATAACTTTTAATTTCAAACTCTTTTTTAAAAAAATGATATTTTAAAAGTAGTTTTACCCTGGTCTTTTAACTTGTTGAACTTTATTAATCTTTTATTTTAAATTGTATCTATTTTAATAATGTTGTGAGCCTCCCTGAGCAGGAGTGTACCAGAGGGGTGCTAAATTAAATAAATTAATAAAATATATCATCTCTGGTGAACCAGCCCCATTTATTCTGTTATAATCTGAGGAGGAATTAAAACTATAAGATCATGCATTTATTCATTTCTAGAAGTCATATATACATATTTGGTAAAATATGGTTTTCAGTATTTGAAAATTGATATTTGGGAATATTAAATTTGATTTTCACTGAGGGAAAAATCAGATGACAAGAGTATTGGATTTTAGTGAGGAATCTGAGTTTTGCATTGAAAAATAATAATAATAATAATAATAATAATAATAATAATAATAATTATTATTATTATTATTATTATTATTATTATTATTATTATTATTACATTTATATCCCGCTATTCCTCCAAGGAGCCCAGAGCGGTGTACTACATACTTGAGTTTCTCTTTCACAACAACCCTGTGAAGTAGGTTAGGCTGAGAGAGAAGTGACTGGCCCAGAGTCACCCAGCTAGTTTCATGGCTGAATGGAGATTTGAACTTTCTGCAATGGCGGGGTGTTGAGATAAGGCTCTGGGCGAGCCTGCCTGCCCACTGACTACAGCAACTGTGCAGGAAACCTCCCCTGCTTAGGAGCAGGAGCAGGTGCCTTGCTGCTAGTCAAGGACACATCAGGCCTATTGCTGCTAGCAGGAGCAAAGACCCCCGGATGATGCCATTTCAGGAGCTGCGGTATTGCCATTGTCCCAAGATTTTTGGGGTTCTTTCCCCTGATGACCTGTTTCCTGCAATAGATGCAGGCATCATAGTGTGTGTCACCAGGGCGGAGCTCAATGTAGTCCTGAACCATGCTGCTCTCAGTCCTGGGGGGGGCAAGGAAGCTATCAGAATTATTTGAAAGGATTAGTTGATATAATGTTGACGCAATATGCATGATGGATCTGCTACAATACTTCTCTCCAGACCTATTTATTTTTTAAGTTAAAACATAAAAAAGGGAACTGCAACAAAGCACAGATGTCTCAACATATATGCATCAGCTTTAGTGTCCTATGTCCCACTGTTTACAATTCACACGCTTATATACATAACATCTGGGGACCCACACATTGAGAAACCCTGCATTATAGAAACAAATAGGAGGGACATTTCACTGTTCAATGAACACACACACAAGCATGCTTTATATTAACCACCATTTAAAAGGTTGAATCTTCAAGGCAATGGATCTTTCTATGAAATAAAAATGTCTAGGTTCTTTTTCTTTTGAAGTGATATGAAGTGTTTCACTTACCAGAGCCAAGAAAGCAAATAATCACAGATGCAGTGACCTCTCCTGCTGAAATTGCTCAAGAAAAGAACATCAGATCTTGCAAGAAGTTAAACTCACATGATTATATGATTAGATGTGAATACATTCAACAAAACAATTGAAACCAAAGGGATTACAAATAGGCAGGAAAGTGCTATCATTTTCATTTCTGACTTCTTTTCTAATAATGTGTGATCAAAACACAGAAGAGGTAATTATACGATTTCTATATTATCTTTAATAGTCTCAGTTTAGCTATGTTAGAAGGGCAGATGCACTCAGAATTATATTTTAGAGTCTTGTCTCTGAGGAACAAGACCACATAGAAGCCTGGGGATTTCTAATAAACATGCCATCCTGATTTGTACTATTCTTTAACTTTTCTTTCAGTGGGACTTAATTATTCCAGTTACAGAACTTAGTTATACCAATCGTTTCATAAGCACTTTGCATTCTGAAAGCCTGTCAGTTCCAAGCCCAAATTAACATGCAAAAAAGGGTATACTTGACAAAGAGATGAACTACTAATAAACAAAATAAATTTGGAATTCAAGACGTTTTACCTCTCATTTGTTCATGCAATATGCATCATCCACACTGAGAAATAAATTACATTTTTCAAAAGCCTCTTTCAGACATTGGGGGTACTCAGGCTGTGCTTTGTCCTACAGCCATCTGAAGCAGCCTCACTTGGATTCATGGGATGTCTTGGTGCTTTGGGCCCCTCCACTTCAATGGAACTTGCTAGGGTTGTGCATTTCTTTGTTTTTCTGTTTTGTTTTTGGCTCAAATCCAAAAAAACCCATTTTGTTGTTTATTCAAAATCAGCCAATCCGAAACACCCCAATTTAGTTGTTTGTTCAAAATTACAAAATCCAAATCAGAAACGTTTTGGATTTTAAAAAATGACCCCATGACAAAACTAGTGGATGGGGGTGATAGTGCCCAGTGGGTGGAAGCTATAATCCAAATTTGAGAAGAATTGGGAAAAGGGCAGATTTTTGGTTAATTTTTGAAGTTTAGGATTTTTTCCAATAGGGAAGGTTTCAGCAAAAGTATAGCTTCACATCGGGGGGGGGGAGGAGTGGCCAAGAACAGAGTAGGGTGGGTAGTAGTGCCCAAAGGGGGCAAGGAAGCTATCAGAATTATTTGAAAGGAATTGGGCAAAAGGCCGATTTTTAAGTGATTTTTGAAGTTTATGTGTCTTTAAGGTTTTTCTCCATAAAGAAGCATGGTGGTGTCAACAAATGTATAGCTTCACTTCGGGGGCAAAGGGGTGGCCTAGAGCAGAGTGTGGTGGGTGGTAGTGCCCTGGACTGAGAGCAGCATGGTTTGGGACTACATTGAGCTCCGCCCTGGTGACACACACTATGATGCCTGCATCTATTGCAGGAAACAGGTCATCAGGGGAAAGAACCCCAAAAGTCTTGGGACAATGGCAATACCACAGCTCCTGAAATGGCATCATCCGGGGGTCTTTGTTCCTGCTGGCAGCAATAGGCCTGATGTGTCCTTGACTAGCAGCAAGGCACCTGCTCCTGCTCCTAAGCAGGGGAGGTTTCCTGCACAGTTGCTGTAGTCGGTGGGCAGGCAGGCTCGCCCAGAGCCTTATCTCAACACCCCGCCATTGCAGAAATGATTACATTGGACAACCAGCCATTCCAGGTGGGGGAGAATGCCAACTTCTGCCAGCTGCTCCAACTGCTTGCCCATCTACAAAATCCCCTTATGCACCACCTTGAGCAGTTGGGTGGATCCCAACAGGTGTACAGTGAACCAGGCAGGCAGTGAGGCTGTATTGGGGTTGCTGTGTGCAGTAGCTCCTGACAACTGCTTGTATTTCACTGTGGATCTGTGTGGCAGTCCCAGTGGGAGGCATATTGCTTTCCTATCCCTGATTGTGCATTGGTGGGGGCAGGAGAGCAAGTAGACCAGCACCTCTCTTGCAGAAAAGCACTGGTGGGCTGTGTAGCATGTAGAGGTGCTAGACACTGAGCACACAGCAGCTCAACTGTCAATGACCATGAATTGCCAGGTGGAGGAGTGGCTGACAAGGTACCCAAACCTTCACCGATGGTTCATGGTCTCCAACAATGCAGCCAATATCACAAAGGCAGCGGGGTCAGGTTGTGTCCATCTGTTGTGTGGCACACACTCTGAAGCTGGTTGTGTGGGATGAGCTTGGCTTTTCTGCAGCTGCGGCCAGGTGAGACATCGCCGCTGCAGGTGCTGGGTGCCATCCTGCTCCTGCCATGGCTGCTCTTGTGGAGAAGTGCTACAAGATAGCAACTGACTTCCACAGGAGCAAAAAGGGTAGGTGGATGCTTGAGGAGAGGCAGCTTGAGCTAGGCCTACCTGGATATCTGATCCCTCAGGATGTTCAGACTTGGTGGAACTCCACCTTTCTCTTGCTCTGATACATGTGGGAGCAAGTGGTGGACTAGCAAGGAGTTACAGCTTGAAAGTGTGAGACTTATCTACCCAGGACTGGGTGCTCCCTTCTGAGGTTGTCTAGGCATTCGGACCATTCTTTTTTTTTTTTTTGCCACAAATGGCTTGTGTGCTGACGCAGCAACACTGAGCCAGGCTTTGCCTGCCACTCTTCTACTCAAGTTGTTGATGGGTGAGCTCCTGATCATGCTGAGCACTGAGGAAGCAATAACCCTGGCAGGTCATCGGAAGATTGGCGTGGTGGATTGGCTCAGGACATTCTTGGGTAAATCAGCAGAGTACGTTTTTTCCTGCATATGTGACCTGCAGGGTTGCAAAATGTGTGTGTACTCAGCTTGTTTCACCCATAGGGAACAAGGGGGGACTCAAAAAATCACCCCATTGTTCCCCATGGTAGGTCCTAGGGTGTTAGTTGTTAGGTGTTAGGATTGGCTGTTAGGGCATGGATTGGGTGTTAATGCATGACCTTACCTACCTCCCATCCAACCAACCCACAAAACAATCAGTCAATCAGGCTACTTTTAATGATTTTTATTTTATTTTGTCTGGGTCAGTAGGTCATTGAGCAAAGCCCACCTAGTCCAGCACCCTGTTTCACACAGTGGCTCACCAGATGCCTATGGAGAAGCCATACAACCATGAGAATTAAGGCATGCTCCTCCTTCTCCTCCTCCTCCTCCTCCTCCACTGATATTCTGAGGCATTCTGCCTCTGAACATGGAAGCACCTTCTTGTTAGTAGCATCCACAACTTTGCACAAATAAAACTTTGTGTGAAACTGTTCCTTTCTAAGCTAAATTACATTACAGCTTCATCCATTCCTTGAAGAGGATGACCTCAAAACAGTGGTGCACCAGCTGGTAACCTCCAGGCTTGACTACTGCAATGTGCTCTATGTGGGGCTGCCTTTGTACGTAGTTCGGAAACTTCAGTTAGTTCAAAATGCAGCAGCCAGACTGGTCTCTGGGGCAACTCAGAGAGACCATTTTATGCCCATTTTGAAACAGTTGCACTGGCTGCTGACATGTTTCCGGGTAAAATACAAAGTGCTGGTTATTACCTTTAAAGCCCTGAACTGCGTAGGTCCAGGTTACCTTAGAGAGTGCCTTCTTCCACATGATCCCCACCACACGATAAGGGCATCTGAGGAGGTCCATCTCCAGTTACACTGGTACGTCTGGTGGTGACTCAGAGGTGGGCCTTCTCTGTAGCCGCTCCTGGACTGTGGAATGCACTCCCTGCAGAAATCTGTAATTTGAACTCTTTATTGGCTTTTAGGAGAGCCCTTAAAACCTATCTGTTTGGCCTGGCCTTCCAGGGTTCTTAAACTGTCGTAAATGGTTTTAATGTACCTGGTTTTTCAGGATTTTTAAACTGTTGTTATTGTTTAACTGTTGTTTTAAGGTATTTTAAAATCTCTGTTTTAATTGTTGATTGATTTTAACTATTTTTGTTTTATCTGTAAACCACTCAGAGCCATTTTGGAAGAGTGGTATAGAAATTGAATACATACATACATACATACATACATACATACATACATACATACATAAATTCCTCATGTGAGGCCGAAAGGTAGTTTTCGGGGTATTCACCAATCACCCCGGAGCAGTTTCACTAACATGATAGCCATCAGAACTAGTAGCCATTGATAGACTTGTCTTCCATGAATTTGTCTAAGCCAGGCTTCCCCAAACTGCAGCCCTCCAGATGTTGCTGAACTACAACTCCCAGCATCCCTAGCCACAATTTATTGTGGCTGGGTATCCTGGGAGTTGTAGTTGAGCAACATCTGGAGGGCCGCAGTTTGGGGAAGCCTGGTCTAAGCCCTACCTAAAGCCATCCAAGGTGGCCATTCTATGGCAGAGAATTCCATAGTAGTTTATGCTGTGTGACAAATTCTTCCTTCAGTGGGTCCTCAATTTATTGGCAGTTGGTTTCATGAGATGATCCCTGGTTCTAGTATTGTGAGAGAGGGAGAATAATGTCTCCCTAGACACTATCTCCACACCAGGCATACTTTCATTAATGGTAGGGGTGATATATACAAATTAATGCATATTCACCCAGAACTCTTCCCTTGCTTTTAGCCAAAGTGCCAGGGCTATCAGCATTCAGTATTCTCAAATGACATGTGCAGTAAGTACTGGCTGATATTCAGAGTAAGGAAGCACTGATGCAGTGAATTTCATCTATCCCCCCTTCACTTTGAAGCTGACCATGACCCCTAAATTATGTTGTCGAGGGTCAGGGATATATTTTTGAATGTCACAGTCAGCTTAGGAACAGGAACATAGGAAGCTGCTATATACTGAGTTGGACCTTTGGTCTATCTAGCGCAATATTGTCTTCACATACTTGCAGCTTCAGACTGAAGGAAAGAGTGTCAAAAATCACAAATTCATAAGGCCAGAAGTGCAGCTTCAGACTGAAGGAAAGAGTGACAAAAATCACAAATTCATAAGGCCAGAAGCCTTACGACTACAAAACCTATAATACAGTGGAACTGCAAGTGAAATATGTATATATGAGAAACATCCTGAGGCTCTGACATGAGAAATTGCTAACACAGGAAGGATGATAGCACCCCTGTTAACTTGGCAAAGAGGCACCTTTTAACATGGTGATTCTCTTTATTTAGGAGAGGGAGAGTAACTGGCCCTATTCACCGCCAGCACAGCATCCCTCCAGCGGCTGTTGCTGGTGTCTATCTTATGTTTCTTTTTAGATTGTGAGCCCTTTGAAGACAGGGATCCATTTTATTTATGTATTATTTATCTGTGTAAACCGTCCTGAGCCATTTTTGGAAGAGCAGTGTAGAAATCAAATAAATAACAATAATACTGATGATGATGATGATGATGATGATGATGATGATGATGATGATAGGAAGAATTGTAGTGGCACAGAATTCAATTGTATTGAACTGGGAAAATGGATTTCCCAACAGAATTCTGAGAAGTTTCACACATTTTTAGTTAATACAAGCCCTCTTCAGACATTATGTGACGAGAAGGAAGTTCTTCTCACAATCAGTGAGAAGAGCTTCTTCCGAGTCTGTGGGGAGAGTAGGCATAGTCCACTCTCCCAGCAGATGATCAAAAGGCAGCCCTGGCTGGCCGGATCGGCCACCCACACGACTGCTGGCTCCGTCATGGAGCTGGTGGGCGCTGTGGGGATCGGGAGCCACACGGCCCCCCATAGTTCTAGGATGCCCTATGCTGGGCATCCTGGAGAGACCCCTGAGCCCAGGCGTCTACTCGTGTGTTGCCACACACTGCGGTGACACACAAGCAACTAAATGAGCTTAACTGAGCATTTACTCTGTTAACCTCATTTAAGGGGTGGGGGAATTAGGCGTGCTAGCCACCTTGGGAGCACCAGACCCGCCTGCTAGCCTGGTGGTTCCCCTGATCCCTGGAAAGTGGGCTAAACTCCATTAGCCCACTTTCCAGGGATCGTGGGAATATCCTCATGCTGTACTTGTGTACAAAGCAAATGTGGAAGTCCCACCCACCTGCCAATCAATCTCAACAGTGTGCCGCTCACAGTTAAAGCTGCGTTTGACTACAGAGGGGCATGTGTAACCTATCATGGAAATGGCAGCCATCACAGTTACAGCATGCCCCGCAGCAGACAAACAGTGCTGTAACTGTGAGTGGTGTGCTGCTAAGATTGATTGACAGGTAGGTGGGACTTCCACACCCACTTTGAGACTCTGTATGTGAGTACAGCTTCTCTTCTCATAATGTCTGCAGAGGGGTATGGAGACTATCCACCATTTTACAGTGAATTTGATTAAATCAACTTATATTGTTACCCTGAAACAACAACAACTGTATTAATATGCAGAGTTACTCAAGAGTAAGGCCTGGTTCACACATGATGCAGAACCTATTTACAAAGCCTGTCAGGGTCTGAATCCACGGCAAAGCAGGAACCTGGGCTTCACTCAGAGCCTCAAACTGAGATGTGTACCCAAGATTTGAAGTTGGCTCTCCAAATTCAGTGCTGCCTCCACTGCGGTGCATGCTACAGTATGTGGATGCTGTAACTGTCCTTCTGGGAGTGGTAGGGTGTCTAGCCCCAGAGCTACCTCTCTTTACAGCAGTGTGCTCCAAACATCTAGGTTGTAGGAAGTTTGGGGATTAGACACACTCAACACAGATCAGCAATTAAAAATCAAAATATAGTTTATTTTACCAGTGGGGAAAGGGATTGGGAGAGAAAAGTTACAACACCACACATTAAAACAAATATAATAAAGTTACAAACTAGTCTGAACTAGCAGACCCTAGTGGTCTACTCCAGAAGAAAAGGAGGATTACATGTGTAGTCTCCACCAGGAGCTTTCCCAGACAGCAGGCTTTACTGTAAGTTCAAATTTGCCCTGAAACATCATTGCAAAAAGTGGATTTTTTTACCCTGGACATAAGTCGAGCTACATTCCAATGCATAATGAAAAACCCAAATGGTGCGAATGAAAAACTCCAATAGCTTGCAAGGATTTCAGTGTAAATCTAGATGATATGTCTAACACACATACAGCATCCTCCACTTCCCCACCTGCCCCCCTCCCCAAAGGACAAGCAGCATCCCATGCCACTAGTCCCACACACCTGCCCTTCTAAGGTAAAATTGCTGTCTGGGAATCCTCCAGGCAAACTGACTCCTCCTTCTGTTGAGTTAGCTTTCCCCAGGATACATTCCTGGAGGCATGGCCCAGGGTGCAAAACTGTCTCTGTTCTGCAGGGCAACAAACGTTTGGGTTTCAACTTGTTGCTAAGGTTTTGGTCACAACTTGTTGCTAAACACAAAGTGGAGTTGCAGACCATAGCAGCTAGAGCTTTGCACTCAACGAGCCCAAGGATTTCATGACCAATGCAAATTTAGAAATTGTACTGGCATGGTAGTGCCAGTATAGTTGAGATGGAGAGTTATTTCAACATTCGACCATTATAAGCCCTGTACATTCTATTGCTCATACATTCTGGCTCTCCACATGAGCAGTGTGGAGAGCCAGATGGGATTGGGCAGGGAGAGCAGGCTTGACCCGCCCTCCCCACACACGAGCATTCAGCCCTCCCTGGGTGGCCGGATCGGTCACAGAGCCTGTGGGGCTGTGAGGATCAGGGGCTGCCTGGCCCCAAGAAGTCCCATAATGACCCACGCAAGTGCACGGGGCATTCTGGGTAGCCCACCTGACACTGGGAGGCTTAAGGGGAGGGGTAATTTAGAGGGCTGGCTCCTGGGAGCCACGTGGCTCCCGTTGCAGCACACAACCGCCCACAACTGGGCTAGGATCCCTTAGCCTGGTTTGGGGCAGTCGTGAGAACAGCCTCATTCTATAGTATCTATCCTTTCCCTCAAAGATTTGCATGCATCAGCAAGGTGACAAGAGATATCATCTCTCCTAATTTGGTGCAAATATGTTGAAAATCAGCTGAGACAGTAGTTTTACTTTTTAACTCATACAAAGAGAGGTCTGAGTGTTGGAGAGCCTTTTTCACTACAGATGATGTATATTTTAAAAATTGTAATGTCTTTTTAGTATTCCTCCCAAATTCAGCTCCATGCTGGACTAGTTCCTCTTGCTGGTTTGAAAAACATCCGTCTAGTGATTTTCAAATAATTACTGTTCAAAATCCCCATATGAATGACTCTGCCCACTTTTTGAAGCCAGTGTTGGGAGAGGGTTTTGAAGCCCATGTTGAGAGAGGCAGGTCCAGGCAATTTTTAATAAGTGAGTATCACTCCCCAGCCCAATTTCCAGCTAAAAGTCCAAGGCAAAGTGTGGCTGCATGCATGGAGCCTCATTTCTAAGGGCAGCATACTATATGAGCCTTTACAGTTTATATGGCATGGAAGTTAAGATGGGCACCATACCTTTACAGAAGGACATAAGAACAGCCCTGCTGGATCAGGCCCAAGGCCCATCTAGTCCAGCATCCTGTTTCACACAGTGGCCCACCAGATGCCACTGGGAGCCTACAGCAGGAGTTGAGGGCATGCCCTCTCTCCTACTGCTACTCCCCTGCAACTGGTACTCAGAGGCATCCTGCCTTTGAGGCTGGAGGTGGCCTATAGCCCTCTGAACTTAGAGTACAAGTAAAAATGTAAAGCAATCTTAACTCTCATCATAAACTGAATGACTGAATGTATCTCACAGTTCTAGTAATCAACTATAGGAAGTTGAATGAGGTGCTACATATCTAAGCTCTCTCTTTTTGCCATATTAGTTTGAGTAGTTTCATAGGATTTGAATACTCAGTGCCATATACACTTTTAGCTTAAAATTTAACTACAATCATTTTTTCTTGAATCTTCCTCAAGGCTTGTTTCACGTCTTTATTTCTCAGGCTGTATATGAAGGGATTAACCATAGGAGTCAAGAAAGTATAGAAGGCACCTAGGACTTTCTTCCAGTCTCCCAGTGTATGATTGTTGGGCATCACGTAAACAATCATCAGGGTCCCATAGAAAATAGTAACTACAATGAGATGTGATGAGCAGGTAGAGAAAGCCTTTTGCCTTAATACATAAGAAGGAATTTTCAGAATGGTTGCAATTATGTAAACATAGGATGCAAGGGCGTAGCAAGGTTGGAGTGGGCCTAGAGACAAGATTTTAAAATGGGCCCCCCCTCACTGAAGCTCAGCACATGAAGTAAAGAAATCTTAAATGAGGCTGAATAGTGGTAACAAAAAAACATAGTATTTTTAATATATATATATATATAAACTATGTGCCACAATAGAACATCATCCTAAATTAATTTTTAAAAGGTTTTGTAAATTGTGGACGATGCAAGTCATTTAATGGTACCAGAGAAAGACATGCTGTTCTGGTAGCTCCAGGTCTTAACACTCACATCAATTTCAGAGGATGAATACAACTGAAGGAAGCCTGGGCGGGTGCATGGCTGGAGGAGTCATTCATGTGACTTGCCTCTGGGGGCCCCCTCAAGGCAGTGGGCCCCCAGACAACTGTCTCCCCTTGCCCTATTATAGTTACGCCCCTGATAGGATGTCACTGTCAAGAGAAAAGGGGGCAATGTGAAAATGCAAGCAAACACGAATGCTAAAATTATTATTTTATGCATGTCACTGCAAGCTAATTTTAGTAAATGGTTGAAATCACAATAGAAATGACTGATTTCATTATGTCCACAGAATGTTACCTGCAGCAGAGGAAACAAAACGGCATTCCCCAGAAAGCCAATTATCCAAGACCCGACCACTAAATGGAGGCAATCCACATTCTTCATAATGGTTGCGTAGTGCAAAGGTTTGCATATGGCCAAATATTGGTCATATGACATGGCAGTTAAGAGGAAACATTCTGCCCCAGCCAAGGAACCAAAGAAGTACATCTGTAGAAAACAGCCAGTTAAAGAAATGGATCTGTCACCCCTCACAAAGCTGGTCAGCATCCTGGGCAGGATCGTTGAGCTGCAACAGGTCTCCAGGCAGGACAGATTCCCCAGGAAGTAGTACATCGGTGTGTGAAGCTCCTGACTGACCACAACAAGTGCAACAATGAGAATGTTTCCAGCCATGGTCGCGATGTAGATCATCAGAACTACCAGAAAAAGCAGGCCCCGAAGAGTTGGAATATCCCCAAATCCCAGAAGGATGAATTCTGTAAACACCGTTTGGTTTTCCCACAGCTTATTTTCCATAGGATTGATCTAGAAAGAGGGAATTCTTTATGGTTAACATACTATGCTGTTACCAGATCTGCTCCCTTTGCCATTTTGGTGTACCTCCTAAACAGTGGCACTATTTGAACCAGACCTCTGGTCCGAAGTCCAGTCCTCTGACGGGGTGGGGGGCTCCAAAGCGTTCCTTGGGGGCCAAGAAATCTCTCCATGGCAGTGTGTACACGTGCTGTGCTGCTGCAACTGGCAGGCGCCATGTGTTTGGCAGCACGGGCGGCCATGTGCTCTCCCACAGCAAGACAAGATCTGCCGGGGTGGGGTGCTCCCAATGTTCCCCTGCTTGGGATGTGCACGAAACGGTCCGGAGGCCATTCTAAAGGCCTCTGAACCAGTGGCCTTCGAAGGTGGCACTGGCTCGAAGGTTCGATGCCTGTGGGGGTGCCTCTTTAAGGGTGGGGGCGGTTGCATTTTCCCCTCCCACCACTTTCCCCCCACCAGTGCTCCATTTTTAGCTAAATCCATGGGGCGGCAGTGTACCTCCCTGCTGCCCCTTTTTGCCGTTCTTGGCTGGAAGTGGCCGGAACTATCGCCTGTGTGTGCACCTGCTGCATGCGCATGACGGGCACATGCACAGGAGATACTTCTGGCCAAGAATGGGGGAAGGGGCAGCAGGGAGTTACACTGCCACCCCATGGATTTCACTAAAAATGGAGCACCGTTGGGGGGAAAGCTGTGGGAGGGGTAAGTACACCCCTCCCCCACCCCTAAAGAGGCACCTCCGCTGGCATCAAACTGCACTTCCGTGGTTCCGTGCACATCACTAACCCCTGCTGCCAGGGACCAGCTCCTGATCTCTGCTCCACATGGCTGTGGGGCAGAAGCTGTAGCAGAAGTGTAGCAGAAGCTGCTGCCATGTAGCAGAAGCTGCCAGAAGCAGCTACCTGCCTCCCTCCCTCCCTCCCAGCATGGCTGCTCCTGGCTGTTCTGTTTGCAGACTCACTCACTGAGACTGAGAGCATGCGGATTGAGTGGCAGCATGCAGCAAGCACAGACACACACACAGGAGGCAGGCAGCAGTAGCAAGAGGGAGTGCTGGAGATTTGAAGTTGAGCTTCTGGCTGGAGCCTGCCTGTGGGCCTCATAATTGCACTGCATTTGCTGACTGACTCACAAGAAGGCAAGTGGAGGAAGATAAAAGTAAATGAAATTTGTAATAGGCAGGGGGAGGGGAGGAAGGTAAAGTAAAAGAAACTTGTATTTTTAAAAGTAACCATTGGGTTGAGAGATAAATTGGAATGTGCAGGAAACAAATGAAAAAAGGAGGGAGAGATGATGAGAGAGGGCTGGGGGCTACCTTGGTACTACTGACTCATAAGAAGGGGGACTAATGGAAAGTAAAATAAACTTGTATTTTTAAAAGTAAGCATGATGGAGGTAGAGAGAACGTTGGGGATATTCAATGTTGCGATCTTGCAGGCTGAGTCATCCATCTGATAAGGGACTAAAGCTGCTGACTAAATGATTATTATTTTTAAAGGATTTGCATCAAAATAAGACTTTGCAAATTGCTGTGCTGGTCTTTGACTGTAATAAAGATGATTGATTGATTGATTAACTTTGCAAATCAGTTGATGGGGATTTTTTTTTTAAAGCTGCCTTTCTCTCCTGCCCCTGGAATGCTTACTTCTTAAATCCCAAGAAACTGGACTGACTCAATGTATTCCATTCTGTTGTCTGGTTTGAAATCAAATTAGTGGAGAGAGAGGGAGATTGTGTAAACTGATTGTTGGTGACTGACAACTGATTGTTGGTGACTGACTGACTTCTCTTTCTTTTTTGGCATAAATGACATTGAATGGGATAACTTTATTGGCATCATGTGGCTAAAATTCAACATAAATATGCAAATGTTGTGACATGGGATATAAGTGTCATAACAAAATACATGTATATTTATATCCTATCCTTCCTTTACATAGCTCAGGGTAGTGTTTGTATGATTCTTTCTTCCTACTCTTTTTCTTATAACAATCCTGTGAGGAAAGTTAGGATGAGAAAGAGTATCTTGTTTAAGGTTATCCCCTGAGCTTCCTCGATGAGTATGGAAGGATTTGAACCCAGTTCTCCCCAATTATCATCAAACCCTCCAACCAGTACACCACACTGGCTTTTAACTTTGTGGGGTTCTGAGTGCAGGACATAAAGGAGACTGAACTCTTCATTTTAGCTAAGAAACAAGTACTGGAGTGGCTAGATTTTATTAAGGTTGGCCAGCATAAACTACACACACACACACACACACACACACACACACACACACGTACACGTGTTTCTTCATTCAGCATGCTCGTGCAGGGCATGTTGGAGCTTGCAGGGCCGATTGGCCCCCACTTCCCCCAGCCCCCGCCGTCACGGAGCCCGCAATTGTGTGGGCGGCCGATCCGTCGCCCAGGGCTCCCTCCCCGCTCACTCTAAGAAACCGGGTCTCACCGATCATGAGACCCGGCTATATATATATATATACCTGTATATATTTGTTACCCATCACTTGCTTATAATGCACTATCAAATGTGAAGTGGAAGAAAGGTTAAAAAAAACCCTGTAAAATGCATTTTTTTCTTTCATATTCGTGATAAGTGTGTGCATGCTTGTATCTATAGTGGCACACAACATTTGCAAACATTGCCTTGATACTGCTGCCCAGAACAAAACTCATTCTGCTTGTGGATGGAAGAAATGAGAGGTGCTGTGGACTGGCTGACATCTAAAGTCAAAGAGCAGCAGCATAGGGTGAGAGAGGGTGAGAATCTGAGCAGAGGAGATGCCAGGTTACAAGAAGAAACGGGCAAAGAGCCCTGTGGCATGTTAAATCAGAAGCAGGCATTGGTAGATTGGCAACAGAGAGTTGATAATTCCCACTAATTTAACAAGAGCAAGTAAAAAAACAAACAAACAAACCATCTCTATCATGGCAGGCCTTGTGCTAATGGATCAACTTTCAGCCTTGGTGTTCATTACCAGCAAAATCTAATTGGTTCCCTTTGACCAGGTGTTTCTGCAGTTCTTCTTTGCAGTGTTTTTTTGTTAGAATTCCCAACTCTGTGTTAACCATGGTTTAGTTTGTCTGTTAGGGATGGGGCTCTAGTTCTGTAAATCAGCACGTGTTTTGAAGGGGGTCCCAGGTTCAATTTATGGCATTGTCAGATAGGGCTGGGATAGGGAAATCCTGGAGATCTGCTGTCAGTCAGTGCAGACAATATCAGGCTAGATGGACCTATGGTATAGCAATAGCAATAGCAATAGCAATAGCAATAGCAATAGCACTTACATTTATATACCGCTCTATAGCTGGAAGCTCTCTAAGCGGTTTACAATGATTTAGCATATTGCCCCCCAACATTCTGAGTACTCATTTTACCGACCTCGGAAGGATGGAAGGCTGAGTCAACCTTGAGCCCCTGGTCAGGATCGAACTTGTAACCTTCTGGTTACAGGGCGGCAGTTTTACCACTGCGCCATCAGTTTTACCACTGCACCACCAGGGCTGTATGGCTGAGTGAACCTATTACTACGATCACTAGAAAGTGGGCTAAGGGAGCCTAGCCCACTTTCTAGTGATTGTTGGAACCAATGGGCTTGCAGGCGAGCCTGGTGGTTCCAAGGTGGCTAGCCGGCCTAATTCCCCCTCCCCTTAAATGTGTACAGCCTCAGTATCAGGCAGCTTCCTATGTTCCTAACTGGGACCTCATGCAATGTGCAATTGGGCAAGACAGTTTACACAACTCTATAGAGAAAGCCTACCGAAGTATTCTGAAGTTTCTCATAATGTCTATTTGCATATATTTATTTATTTTATTATTTATTTAAAATATATTTTAGAAATATATAGAAATATATATATAAACTTCGCCCAAAACTTGCGACTCTGGGGGGTTTACAATTAAAATCATTTAAAACATTAACTCAATTAACAATTAAAATCATTTAAAAGATTAAAAACATTTTAAAAACCAGTATTGAAATTATTTAAAACTATAAATCTAATTAAAAGTCTGGATGAACAAATGTGTCTTCAGTGCCTGAGAGATGGTGAGATGGGGAGGCTCTTATTTCAACAGGGAGTGCATTCCAAAGTCCAGAGGCTGCAACGGAGAAGGCTCCTTCCTGAGTAGCTGCCAGATGAGTTGGCGGCAGCTGCAGGCAAACCTCTCCAGATGGTCTTAGCAGTTGCTGAGGCTATTCTGACAATAAGCTGAAATCGGGCTAGGGGAGGGTAGCCCGATTTTGGCTGACCATGTGAGCTACTGGGCTCGCAGGCGAGCCCGGTGGCTCCCAGGCGGTTAACCCACCTAAGTACCCCTCCCCTAAAACCGGGTTTGCGGAGCGAGTGCTCCGCAAACCTGGGGTTTTTTTTAACCGTGAATAGGCGTGGTGCAGCTCCGCAGCACGGCTACTCATGAGGAGACCCCTGGAGGGGAGGTGAAAAGCCGCCTCCCAGCTCCGGGAGTCTTGCCAGCATGTCCTGCGTGCTTGCACAGGGCATGCTGGAACTTCCAGGGGCCAATCACCTGCCTCTCCCCCCAGGCCTGCCGGCTCCCGCCCTGCTCGTGGCTTAGCCTGCTCTCCCCACTTTGCTGCACAAACCGGGTCTCACTGATCGTGAGACCCAGCTTGCTGTTTGTGCCCTCAAGAACCTACATGCTAAAAATACCGTGTGTGCCACAATGTGTCTCTCTATGTAGGGGGATAATGCTTAACTTGAAGGGGTGCTCCAAAGGCCTTTAGGTCCAGGCTCCAAATTTACCTAGGTGCACCACTGCTCCTAAACTCAAGCTATTTACTTGGAAGAGAAATGTTGGCTGCATTCCAGGTAAAAGGTTGCTCTGGCAAAGTGTTTTCCTAAAAGCCAATGCTCAGGTTTCTTTGAAAAAGACCTGTGGCAAACCAAAGGAAATGTGTTGATGATGGCATTATGGCACAATCAGGGAAAATGCAGAACAGACCTGCCTGAGCACTGCAAAAAGGAAAAAAAGGAATGCCAGCTCGCTTCAAGTTTGAGAAGAGTTTTCAGGGTTAAGTCAAACTCCCCATCCAACTTTAACTCCCCATCATTATCAGAATTGAACAAATACAGGTGACCCTTGTTATCTGCAGTTCCAGCAACCTCCATTTCGCACATCCACAATAAGGTCCTAGAGACCTGGGTAAATATCTGTGAGAGCAAAAACAGGCAATTTTCACCTAACTTCAGTTTCAGCGCCACCATAAATGTCTTCCAGAGTAACTTCTGGAAATATTCTTATGATCTCCGAAACCCAGGCTAGGGAAGCCCAGCCCAATTTTCGGAGGTTGTGTGCTGCAACGGGAGCTGTTCAGGTCCTGGCAGCAGACCTCATTAAATGCCCCCACCCTCAAACGAGGTTAGTGGAGCAAGTGCTTCTCCATGCCGCAGCAACCCGTGAGTAGACCCCTGACTGGGAGGCTACAAAAAGCCTCCTGGCCTCGGGGGCCTTTCCAGAATGCCCCACACACTCACACAGGGCATCCTGGGATTTCCAGGGGCCAGGTGGCCCCCAATCCCTGCAGCTTTCAATCTGGCTGCCCAGGGCTAAGTTCCTGTTCATCTGTGGAGAAAGCAGGCTAAGCCCACTCTCCCTGCAGAGCCCGGTAAGGCTCTACGCATGGATCATTTGTAGAGCCTCTTGGTGTCATTTCTGTTTTGAAGGCAATGTGGACCCATATTGTGGCTCTTTTTTTTAACCCCCCCTCCCTTTTGTGCTAAAATTGGAAGAATTGATTTGGGGTGCATTGCTGGAGAGTTGGATAGCATAGTAGATAGATAGTACATAGTATTTCTTTTATTTATGCCCCCCCCCAATTTTACCCATTTCTGTAGGCTAAAAATAACCTAACCCCTACAGAAGCTTATTGGGGTAAGTTTTTGTTATTTGCAGTTTCCATATTCATACTTATAGGTGAGAATGGAACCCTTGTGAATGAAGAGGGCCACCAGTATATGCAAGAGGGTGTGATGTTCGCTCCTCCCTTTTCTTTTTCCAGGTGATCGCTTCGGCAATCTCCCTTTTTGGAATATCCTTTGTCAAGGAGAAGACAGGAAGACACCACTCAAACATAATCTATTTCAGTGATCCAGAAACCTTCGGTTTAAAATGAGAGTTAAGTGAGGCCCAAGCAGTTTATATATAGACATTTGGAAAAGATAGTTTTTAAAAAGCAGGAGAACTTGGGGATCCTTAAATGTCATTTTTCAACTTTAGCCGTTCCAGACAATAACATTAAAAAATCACCTCCACATGTTGCTGTTTTGGACAGATTGTTATTTGACAAACCTTTCTGTTTAAGAGGTCTGCAAACTGTCAAGTAGTAGCTCACTATTCATCAGAATTAACTGGAGTGTCTACCACATCATCTCTGATATCACTAGCTTTGATTTGTCCATACATTTCCCCCCCTCCCAATTGTATCTAATGGTTGAAGGAATCTCTATTTTGGTATGGTTGACATTACAGTTACCAGTGGACAATGGGCACAATAATCTGAAATTATCCTATTTCCCAGTGTTAGAATGGGTGTTCTTGGAAACTTGAGCTTCATAGTCTGTGCAGATATGAATTCAAACTGCTATACCATTTAATTTGCTACACTCAAAATG
Source organism: Hemicordylus capensis (assembly GCF_027244095.1). Lineage (NCBI taxonomy): Eukaryota > Metazoa > Chordata > Lepidosauria > Squamata > Cordylidae > Hemicordylus > Hemicordylus capensis. The sequence continues at coordinate 32,344,352 of NC_069662.1, read as the reverse complement.
CTCTTCTCAAAGATGAATTTAATAGGTTACAAAAGTAGCAAATTATTTCCCCTCATTGTCTGTTTCTATGTTCTACATGTTAAAAGAAGTCTTACGTGAAGGTGGTACAGATTGTCATTACAGCAATACTACTCTCGTGGTTCCATGCCAATATATATATACATCTTAACAGCCGCAGGGATTATTTCCCCAGACATTATCTGCATTTGTTTACTTTGCAACTTCACAATTAATACCAAAGAAGTCAAAAGAACCCACTAATGAATATTTCAAATATCACAATTCTTTACACTAGAAAGGGCCCACTAATGGCCCATGGGCCAGATCCATCCCTTGAGGAAATTTTATCTGACTCCTATGAAACCTGACAAATTTTAATCAATATAGTTTTTAAAAATGGCAAGAGTTTCGGTAATGGAGGGGGGAGTGTTCATGTTTTCAGAAACAGAAATATTTCATGAATTAATGTTACAGTTCAATTTCTAAAGTAGTTTTTCAAGCCTGGGTTTTATGTTTGAGAGTACCAAACTAATTTCAGCCTCCAAGTTATCTTCACTAGGTACTTGCTCTTTATAGCGGTAACTATTAAAAACTCTGATTCATATAAGGATGAATCAAGCAAAGGGGGTCAGTTTTTTCATGACTTTCTCACTTAATTCTTTGTACCCCACTTGCACACTAAGCAAAAATGCAGGAAGAGAGATTGTGGAGAACATAAAGCAAAGAGTTGCTCAGACTTCTCTGAGGTATGGGGGAGGTGGACAGAGGACAGGAGCTGAAAAGCACCCAGCTCCTTTACAGCTCGCGAAACCAAGGAAAGACACACAGCAATGGCACTTCTTTGGCCACTAGCAAGACAAGCTTTAGTGAGTGATTATTGAGAAGGAACTCTCCACTGTCCTGTTGTTATGCGATAGTAGGGTGATCTTGCAGCAAGATCCTCTGGAGGATGAAAACACTGAACAACCCATTTAAGCTTGACACTTTTGGTGTAACTTTTATTTAGTATAACCAAGTATAATCTGGCTGTTCACTGCCTACATAGGCACCACAGCCTGTTTGCCCCATTCCCCTCGCAAGGAGCATGAGGCTGGGTTGGAGCCTATTGGTTCCTGGGTTGGTGGAGGGCCAGACTTATGGTGTGCAGCTGATGGCAGCATCCTCCCTCTCAGTGGGCACCCTCGGGCACCCTCCCTCCCTTCCCTGGCCAGGAATTTTTTTGGGAACCACCTGATTGGCCATTGGTTCGTGTCTTTTTTCGCCTGCCCCTTACTGTACCTCCTAGTTAGTTGATGTTTCATTCCTGGCCGCAATTGGCAGGTATGGTGTGGTGGGGATAAACATCTGAGGTTGGTGAGCACCTTCAGCTGTGTGATTGGCAATAGAGTGGACAGGTCTACTCCATAGAGGCTTGGCAGATCAGGGAACCAGGATCTGGACCACTCTACTCTGTCAAGCGACACTTCCCGGAAAGGCTTGATGGCTTCGGTGGGAGAGAGTGCCACTAGGGGCAGAGACCTGACCTTAGCTTGGCTGAGGTGGGCAGCTTCTGCTTTAGGGCAATGGGGCTGCCTGGAGACAAGGTGCGTCACCCATTGGGATTAGGTAAGGGTGCACTGCAGGGGTGTGCAAACCAGTTCGATTTTGAACCGGTTTGAATTCAAACTGGTTCAGTTCAAAGGTTCTAAGGTTTTGTTGTTACCTGGGCGATGTGGAGAAACTGATCAAATTATCTGAAAATTCTCCTTGGGAGGAATCCTGGCATTTGGTGAGTTTTAGTTACTCACTGGGGGAACCCTGAGAACCCTGAAATATGTAGAGAATTCCCACTTTGGAGGAATTTCCTCACATCCTGCTGCACAATACAAAGAAATCCCTAGAACTTGTGGACTACTATTGTTAAACTGCCCTGTCAGATAAAGTGAAATTGTGACCTCCATATGGGTTGCTATCAAATACCCAATTGTTTTGGTCCTTCCACTGCAATTCCCCCATGACAAATAGCATAAGCAGGAAACTGGCTGACACCCAAACTAATGCTGCTCTTACACAACAAAGTTGCACACCTGCAAGAATGTTACACCGCTCTGCAAAGCTGGTAGGGTATTTGAAGTTGCACTTTTGCACAGACATTCCCTACCATCTAAATAAGACGAGTAAGAATTTTCACAGCTGATTGAGTAAACTCATTGTGCAAACTCATGTGCAAGCTAAGGGAGGTGAGCTGGTCTTGTAGTAGCAAACATGAATTGTCTGCTTTGCTAAGCAGAGTGGACCTGGTTTGCGTTTGAACAGGAGACTCCATGTATGAGCACTGTAAGATCTTCCCTGTAGGGGATGAGGCTGCTCTGGGAAGAGCACCTGCACACTTGCATGCATAAGGTTCCAATTTCCCTCCCTAGCATCTCCAAGATAGGGCTGAGAGACATTCCCACCTGCAACCTTGGAGAACCCACTGCCAGTCTGTGTAGAACAGGACTGCCCAACTCTGTTGGCCACTGTGGCTGGGTATGATGGAAGTTGTCCAGAATTTGTGCAGCCCTAGTGTAGACAGAAGTGAGCTAGATGGGCCAATGGTCTAACTTGGTATAATGCATCTTCCGATGGTCCTAGTGCAACACTAGTCGAGAAAGTAAGCTCCCGACATAGCAGAGCTATCTAGTGCAACATCCTGGTCCTAGTGCAGCCTTTCTGTGCAAGAACAATATTAGTCTAGCTGTCATCCTATAACAAGATTCTAATAGCTGGTTTTAATGTAACTGATTGAAGCCAACTTGGATCCCCTCAGTTCTTGTGAATGGCAGAAGCTTCCAAACCACCCTTTTCAGGGCTTCCTTTACTTCTTTGTTTCTAAGGCTGTATATGAGCGGATTGACCATAGGAGTCAAAACAGTATAGAAGAGGGAGAGAACTTTGTTGAGGGCTTGGAGCACAGGGGTGTCTGGTAGCAGGTACACAATCATGAGGGTTCCATAGAAAATTGTGACAACAATGAGATGGGCTGTGCAAGTGGAAAAGGTCTTTTGCCTTCCTGTGGTGGATGGAATTCTCAAAACGGTTTTGATGATATATACATAAGAAGCCAGTGTTAAAACAAAGGAGGGCAGTGTGAATATAACAGAAAGCATGAATGTGACAAGTTCGGTAAGACTGGTGTCACTACAGGACAGCTTTAGCAAGGGCCCAAAATCACAGAAGAAGTGGTCCATCTCATTGAGGCCACAGAAGGTGATCCTGGTTAACAAAGATGTGGTAGTGGTACTGGCAAGAAATCCACAAACCCAAGAGGCAGCTGCCAGCTGAAAGCAAAACCGGCCACTCATCAGGATGGCATAGTGTAAAGGTCTACATATGGCTAAATATCGATCATATGACATGACAGCCAGGAGATAACATTCTGAGGCAGCCAGGGAGCTAAACAAATTGAACTGAACCATGCAGCTGACAAGTGATATAGTTCGGTCCCCATTCAGGAAACGGGCCAGCATTCTGGGTAATATGTTTGAACTGTAGCAGATCTCCAAGCTTGACAGGTTACCCAGGAAATAATACATGGGTGTGTGAAGGTGGTGATCAGCTATTATTAATCCAACCATCAGCAGGTTGCTAGACACAGTTAGAACATAGATAATTAAAAATATTAGGAAGAGAAGAATCTGCAATTCGGGGTCATTTCCAAATCCCAGGAGGATGAAATGGGTGATGCTTGTTTGATTGTCCTGGACTGCCTTAGGGAAAATAAACAGGGAAAAATGTAATGAAATATGTATATGATCAAGTACCCCTGAAAATTGTTATATAGTGGCAATAACAAAGGTGCTAGATTAGAATAAGAAATCTGTATCTCCTCACAATGTGTTGTTTTAATCATTTCCATATTTAAGGCCCAGCAATTCTCAATTTATTTATTCATTTATTATTTATTTATTTATTTATTTATTTATTTATTTATTTAACATATTTTTATACCGCCCAAAACTTATGTCTCTGTGTGGTTTACAACCAGATAAAAACAAAGGTAAAACATTAGTTAAAAACAAAAACAAGAAATTTAAAAAACAGCAATTTTTTAAAAAATTAAATGATATTCTAAAAACAACATTAAAACAATTAAAACAATATCAGTTAAAAGCCTGGATGAACAGATGTGTCTTTAAAGACTTTTTTAAAAATTTCAGAGATGGGGAGGCTCTTATTTCACTAGGGAGCGCATTCCAAAGCCTCGGGCTGCAACGGAGAAGGCCCGTCCCTGAGTAGTTGCCAGACGAGCCGGTGGCAATAACAGACGAACCTTTCCTGATGATCTAAATGGGCAGTGGGGTTCATGACGAGAAGACGTTCCCTTAAATACCCAGGGCCCATTTTAACCTTTCCATCCCTCTCTGCCCCTCCACATTATTTTTAACTTCATTAAACGTATTATTAAGTTCAGAATAGTTCAGTTCATGCATTGTAATTATAATGATGCATGCATTTTAGTTCAGTACTAGCCAATGTCTTTCTTATGTCCTTTGTGTCCTTTCTCCTCTTATTCCCCTGCCTAAAGCATTGTGATCTTTAATGCAATGCTTTTGCATTATTTTGCATTAAAATATTAGTTGATCAATTGATACTATAATATAAGCTGGTAAACTGATAATATATTATATAGTTGATAAATTAATACTATAATATAAATTGATAATATAATATAAGCAAAATAAAAAAGAGCAAAGGAAAGAAGAACATGGGGGAAATCCTTGATCACTAACCTAACATGAGAATAATATTTATAAAAATCTTCTAAGGACGAATTTCTTCAAAGTACAAACAATCATTAAAATCAGACCAAATCGCAGAAACTTACTCTTCTTTACCGTTCTTTTGGGGCGGGGGGGGGGGACAAAACAAACAATTCAAACACTGACAGGGAGCACATATTGCAATTCAGGAGTATATTTCTCCTTCCAGGGTTTTCATCCAAGCATGTAACTCAGCTTTCTCATCCAGCATGATTAGCTTTTACTAAGCTGTTCCTATTTCTATACAAGCAACTCAAAGTAAATTTCCTTACAATTATGAATTATGATTTCATGTGGTTTCTTCCATATCTGGAAGAAACCACATGGAATCATAATTCATAACTTTAAGGAAATTTCCCTTTTTGTATTTGCAAATTTTTTTGTATTGAACATAAAAGGACTCACTTGATCCTCTAAATGTTTAGAAGTATATACTTTCTCCCCCTGCCATAATCACTAAGGAGGTTTAGACTTTCATGATGGGCTGAAACAGCTAATCCATTTTGATGATGGCACATAATTAAATTAGCATACATTGCATAGCAAGGTTCCACACACACGCATCTCCCGCTCCCTGAACTTTTTCAATCCCTGCAGTTAAAACGTGGTTAGATTATAGGGACTGATCTGGGCTTGTGACTCTGATGCAGGATGCAGATCTAACTATAATTAACTTTTGTAAGTATTTGCTAACTCTGCATTTAGATTTAGATTTAAATTGTTAGAATTCAGCAAGGCTTCTGAGTGTGCTAGGTTCAGAAATTGTTTGGATTTCCCCCATTCTCAATTAATACTCTGTGTATGAGAAATAGAGAGCATAAGCATGCACGTGCACACATGTATGTCAGTACTTCTCTCAACTCTATTTGCAGACATATATATTGCACTGTTTTGCCCAGCTCTGTCTTTGTGCTTTTGACAACAGAAGAAAAGTAGCAAGAGGATGAATGATGGGAACAATTTCAGTAGTTTAATAGGGGAGGAAGAACCTTGCAGGGCACCAGCTTAGTGGGGAAAGGGAGTGGGGGTGGAGGGGGAGGGACAGGCTGTTCTCCCCACTGCCTGCTGCAGTAGTTCTATTATTTTTTCTTCCCTTTTTGCTCATTCAAGGACTTGGGTGGATTGCATCCTGTTTGGAAGATTGGCGATTGGGGAAGGGGCTAGAGGGAAAGCCTGTGTGCAGAGCAAGGGAAAAGGTTCCTCTTCCCCTCCACCCCGGGGGTGGGAAACAAACTAAGCAGTGTAGCAGCAGCCTGCAAAAGCAGCCAGCCTCCAGACCCCTGCACGGAAGAAGATTGGAGATTAGGGAAGGGGCAAGAGGGGAAAACCTCTGTGTTCAGAGCAAGGGAAACAGGTTCCTCTTCCCCTCCACCCCCAGGGGTGGGAAACAAACTAAGGACCAGCCTGCAAAAGCAGCCAGCCTCCAGACCCCTCCATGGAAGACTAGAGATTGGGGAAAGGGAGGGAGGAGAAACCTCCGTGTGCAGAGCAAGGGGAAAGGAGGTTCCTCTTCCATCCACTGAGCTCCACACCAGAAGAAACAAACCAAGCAGCAACCTGAGAAAGCAGCCAGCCTCCTTGCAGTCCCCTGCTTGGAAGATTGGCGATTAGGGAAGGGGCGGGAGGGAAAGCCAAAGCGACAAGCGTCTGTGCGGTGCCTGGCTTTGCAAGGAAGGAGCTCAGGCTAGCTTTGCTCAGAGGAGGATGAGGTATAGAAGACCTGCTGAAGACGAGGCTAAGCTCTGACTCCTCTCAGTCACCCCAACCACGCGAGGATGCGCACAAGGTGAACGCGGAGGAGGGCTGGAGAGCCCGCTGTTTCCCGAGCGCCAGGAGAACCAGGGAGGACACAGAGGAGGCATTCCATGGTGCGCCCAGGAGCGGAGAAGCCGAGTTGCCCTACACCAGCAGCCCCACTCCGGCTCCAGCCAAGTTCCCTGCCATCGCGCCCGCAGCCACTTACAGCCTCTTGTCCAGCGGCGCCAGCTGCCGGTGCATGGCCAAGGAGAAGCCGAAGAGGCTGCCGCTTTCACCCCTCCACATGACCATGTTCTTGGTGTCCAGGTTAAAGGTGAGGGCGAGCCGGGGGCAGGGAGAGAAGCAGCCAGAGGTGCCCCCAGGCTTGCGCCATGCTTTCCTGCTGCTCCGGCCAGAATCCCAGGGAGGAAGCGGGAGGGAAAGTCCTCGACTCGCCAGGAAAGTCCTTGACTCGCCGGGCGTCCCTTGTCCGACTGGCCACCCTGCACGGCGCGGCTCTGGCTCTCCCCCTCGCTGCCACTCTCTGAATGAGCCCGTTGTTCTCTCCTGAGACTCGCTCGGGCTTTGCACCAAGTGACGAACAACAAGCCCAGAGCCCCGCCCTGTCTCTCCCCAGCCACCCACTCTGTGATCCACCGCCGCCGCCATGCGATCCGTGGAAGGGGGGATGGGGGGGAAGGCACTTTTTGGCATGCCCCCTACGTGGCCCACCGGAGTGGCGCCCAGGGCACGTGCCCCCCCTGCCCCCCATCATTACGCCCCTGCCCCTCTGGCCAGTCGGTTATACCCCTGTGGCTCACATGAGGTTGACTATGTCCACCTTGTGCTTCTGTTTTGCCCTTTTTATAATGACAGCTGGTGCAGTCTTATTTCTCCCTTGATGTCATGCTTTCTCGGCCGGATGGCTGAATTTTATGCCACAATCCTCCTTGCAGATAAGAAACCTTTTGCCACCTACAAGGTTGCCAAATTTTGTGCAGCTGCTGTTAAGATCTGTCAACAGCTAACCTCCAGCCTTTCTTTTTAGATGTTGATACATGAAGCTTCTATGTTGGTGTATCTGTATAAAGAATGTAAACACCTTCAACAGACAATACTAGCTGGAATGTCATGTTAACAATCCTAGTCAAAATGGAAAAATAACAGGAGAGGACCAAGCCACGTGGTAAACATTCCCACATCCAAATTACACCTCCAACATCGGCAGCCAGTCCTTCTTAAAGATTCTCAGACATGTTCAATAAGTAAGAACTAAAAGTTTCTGCTGAATAAGCTGCATTTTAAGATCAAAGGAAGCACGTTTTACTGCCTTCATAGGAACTCACTATTGATTTAAGATGTAGTGCTTGTGGAGAAGTTGACATTCAGTTGACACTTCATAACTAATTCATCAGCAGCATAATTGCACCTTACCACTATGGATTCACTGTTGGGGTGATTGGTTTCCATACATAATGGGCTGGCATTTTTCAATTTCTCCTATGGTGAGGTTTGCAAGAAGTGGGAAAATATGGTATAAATAGGAGGCAGGTGGTTCTTATTCAGCTCATGTATTGGAAGTTATTGCATTCTCCCACCCTCCCTTTCTGGAAGTCCCAGGGTCTTTTGCCCGGCCACCACATGTGCGGGCTGTGGGAGAATTCTTCCCTTTCACTCATAGGGATTTTCAGATTCTCCTTGAGAAATGTTAAATTTATTGACACTTTTTATGTTTCCTTTAGAATTGCTTACTTATTTTCCCTCTGCAGAAAACTCCAAGTTACCTTATATTTTTGGTGAGATCCAGTGCAAACATTTTAGAACTTTTAATTCAATGAGACAAAATATGAGGTTTTAGACCCCTGAAATCAAATCAATTTATGTCTTATATTTCACCCTACGGCAATTGTCGATATAGCCAATATGATAACCCCACCTTCCCAATCACATTTGATTTCTCATTATACTCGCTAGCCAAGCGCTGTATTGCTATAATTTACCTTTAATAACAAGGCATTTCCAAAAGGAATTTCTGATGTGAGATCTTCACTCTTCATTCTGGAAAGCAGGATATCAGGCAAAGAGATTGTGCTATTTAAAGATAAACTTTGCCAAGCGTTGCCTGCTCCATGGCATATCTGTGTCTGATAAGGGTATTGTTGACTCTGTTATCTGGCTGGCAGGTATGAAGTCTCTTTTGTCCTCTCAGTATTTATTATGTTTCTTTCACATGGGAAAATGAGATTTCCCTCAGCACTTCTAGTGATTGTCATCATAAATAGCTAGGGATGTTCAAAGCTTTCCTGTTTGAACCTTGTTTCGACTCAAACTGGGGTGGTTTGAATGGTCCAAGTTTGAAAAGGACCTGCTCCACAAAAGGGTGTGCTAGGCTGAGGATTCCCCTTTATGAATAAAGGGCCGTGGGGGGGTGGAGGCTTCCCAAGAGGCAGAGGAGGTGGGAGGGTAGTCAGAGAACTTACTGCAAGCCTCTGTGGTGTGGGCTCCCCTATACCCCTTTTGGCCTTCCCTAGAGTAGCTGGCCTGGCTGGTTCCTATTGTCAACTGGGGATAGCAATATAATTGGCAGCACATTTAATAAGTTGCAATTCAGTGGAGGATTGTGTTATGTTGTATTCCACACTGCTTAATCTCAAATGATGCGATTTCCATCCTGGCAGAGCTGAACAGCTTAAAATCCTGCCAACTGGATTGCACTGAACTTTATTGATTTGGTTTTTCCAGTACTCACTTTTTTAAAATAGATGTTTGTAATACATCCTAAACCCATAGATTCCAGGATGATATCCAGGACTGGACTGCAGTAGACTTGAACAATAGGACTTCATTAGACTGGGCTCTTCAGTATTCCCTGAATAAGCTTCACGTGAGGCTCATCAGGGCCACTCACTGTTAACTTTCAAGTGCATAGTGAAAATCTATCACTTTAGTAAGACATCTGAGAAAGTGCAATAATTGGGTGGTATCCAGATTAATGTGGCACTAGTGCAATTAGATTCACCCCTGCAGCTGAGCAGATGTCAGAGTCACTCAAAGTCCTGTGCACTTGCACAACAAGGATGGGGATAGCTTTGCCAGATTCCTTGTAACATATGAGGAAGAGGTTTCATGGCAAGAGGAGCACCATCGGTTGCACAAGTACGCTATGTTGCACTGTTTCACAAGTCTGAAATCCAAACCCCCATGGACCCTCACCACCACCTCCAACAATTCCCTCGGAGGGGGTAAGTGCCTTAAAAAAATTATGTTAAAAAAAACAACTTGTGAACCCCCAAATAGTTGGGGGGTGTTCAGTCCGGGGTCAGACCGAACAGGGGATGGTTCAGTTTGACCCTGAACCATCGAAGCAAAGTGGTTCAACATTGAACTGACTCAATGTCGAACTGGTTCACACATCCCTATCTTTTAAGCTATGGCTCATGTTACTTGCTATTTGGTCATCATGACACCTCAGGGCACAAACTGGATGAATGTCAAACTAGATGTTATTTTAAAAGCATGTTGGAATCCCATAGTTAATTCTCCTCATTTTTCACCCTTTTATGAAAAGCAATACATGGGTGTGGCAAACTGGATCAGGTCCATGGCACAGTGGCAGCAGGTGGAGGAGTTGGAGTTAACTCTCTCCTTGCACCATTATCTTGCTGACTACCTCCCAAGATGCTATTTGCCCCAACTGGCAAAGCTTGCATATCATCTGAGGGGAAGTTATTTTCAGCAAGATGATGTTGTAGAGGGAGTGCTGAAACCCTCTTCCTCCATTCTATGGTCCTGATCTTGATCCCCCTATCCAAACCCCTGCCTCTCAGTGCTCCTTGATGCTCTTAATTGATTGCCCTGGGGGTCCAAAGAATATACTCTGAAAAAACTAAAGTGTTCAAAACAGGATGGTTGCTGGAATCCTACAGATAGGAACAATGTAATAGGACTCCGGTTCTGTTTTGAGGGTTTCTGGAACTGGGGCCATGATTAGGTGTGACAGCCAGGTGCAATCATATTGTTCCACTAGAAGTGAAATGCTTAGACCAATGCAAGACGAACCAGAGTGAAAGCATCTGCCAATAAT